>NC_061512.1:185522638-185615100 GCF_022539505.1 Lolium rigidum | reverse complement strand
TGGAGGAGGAGGAGGAGATCGCCATTGGCACTGTATAAAACAATAGAATAAATTCTAAGTATGGTATTAATCATAGAATTGCTTCTGCTTATCATCCTCAAACTAGTGGGCAAGTAGAATTATCAAATAGAGAGATTAAATCTATCTTGCAAAAGACTGTTAGTAAATCTATAAAGAACTGGGCTATCAAATTGAAAGAAGCACTATGGGCTTATAGAACTGCTTATAAAAATCCCATGGGTATGTCACCGTATAAAATGGTTTATGGGAAAGCTTGTCATTTACCTTTAGAACTAGAGCACAAAGCTTATTGGGCTGTAAGAGAACTAAATAAAGATCCTAAACTTGCCGGTAAGAAAAGATTGCTACAATTAAGTTCTCTAGATGAATGGAGAAGTGAAGCATATGAAAATGCTAAACTCTTTAAGGAGAAAGTTAAGAAATGGCATGATAGAAGAATTATCAAAAGAGAATTTAATGTTGTAGATAAAGTCCTATTGTATCGGTCTCGTCTCAGATTTTTCGCAGGGAAATTACTCTCAAAATGGGAAGGACCATATGTCATTGATGAGGTGATCGATCAGGAGCAATTAAAATTAGCTCTCTGCAAGGTAATGCCACCCAAGTGGTGAATGGACAAAGACTCAAGCATTATATCTCTGGTGATTCTTATAATAAAGATGTTGATGTTATTCAAGTGGTAACTCTGGAAGCCTTCATCAAGGGCCAAGTTGACAGTTCTGCAGAGTTCGACTTTGAATAGGTAACAGTTCTGGTAAGAAAAAGTCCGCGTTTAACTTTCCGAACAATGTTTTTGCAACTTTTGGAAAATATGAAAAATTACGAGATCGAAACGGAGTGGAGGAGACACACGAGGAGGTGCCCCCATAGGCCGGCGCGGGCCCCAGCCTGGCCGCGCCGCCCTATGAGGAGGCCACCTCGTTGCCCCTCTCCGACTCTGGTTCGACCTGGTACTTTCCTTTCGTCGCGAATTTTTTTGCTATATAATCCCCCGGACCCCTGGAGGTCCGTATATCGTTTTCTCGTCGTGTTTTGTTTCGAGCTGTTTCTGCCAGGATCTGTCTTTGATCTAGAAGCACCATGGTCTCCCACAACAAGGACAAGGAGCCCCCGGAGGAAGATATTCAAGATCCCGAGTTGAAAGAAGAAGTCAAGGAGGATGAAGAGGAAGTTGAGGAAGTTCCGCGAGTACACCCGCGTGCCACCGTCGCAAGCATCGGAGTGGTGTCAAATCCGTTCAACGCCAAGAAAAGCGCACGGATTAGCACCGGAGGAAGAGTTCCACGTCACTACCTAGCTCCAAGGACATCTCCTCCAGGCACCTACAACCCCTTCCACATTCTAGTTCATAATAGTCAAACTGAAAGGGTGCCCAAGGCAGTATTGCCCAGCAACTGGGACATAGATATTTCTAACACTGCAGGAAGGACGAAGCCTGAAGCTGAAGAGTGGGGAAACAACTCTAAGAGTTGGGACTCGCCGTCGGACATACTTCTTAACCGCGTCGAGCATAACTCGGAGATGATTCGCAACCTCACGTACAGGATTGACGAGCTAAAGGAGCTAGCTTGTTGAGAAGCTTATCAGGAATTTATCATCACCACCGCCGAAGGAGTAATTCATCATCGGTATTGGCATCCCCTTGGTTTGTTCCAAACTTGGGGGAGTGCCGCGGTATCACATCATCACTATCTTTTACCTTTTTACTATTAATTAGTGTCATATCATGAGTAGGGAAGTTATCATATAAGATGTGTTGCAGTATGGAAGTATCTCTCTTTTAGTGGTTATCTATGTATCCCTTGGTGTGAGTTATCGTTATAGAATATTAATAAGAAGTTTTATCATTTACATATTGCACATCTTATTTTAGTTTGCAATCTCTATTATATGATTGATCTTGTTGTTAGTATTGGTATCACTTTGGGAGCATTGAGTAAATCTATTTGGTTTTGGCAAACTTAGCATTGGTCAATAGCAACAACACTTTGAGTTTAAGTAGTAAAGAGGAAATACATGTAGATATGCTATTATCTTTCTTGTTAGTTCCTAGCTCAGTATTCTGAAGTTAAAATTGTTTGAGCTTACAAGGAAGATGCATGATTGTTTTTATCACATGTATATTTGTTTGTTTCCCTCAACTCTTATGCTTGCTAATTAACCTTGCTAGCCAAAGACCTGTATCGAGAGGAAATACTTCTCGTGCATCCAAACCCTTAAACTAAACCTATGCCATCAGTGTCCACCATAACTACCTACTATGTGGTATTTCCCTGCCATTCCAAGTAAATACTTCATGTGCTACCTTTAAACAATTCAAAAATTATTACCTCTTATTTGTGTTATTGTTTTATAGCTCATGAGGAAGTATGTGGTGTTTTATCTTTCAGTCTTGTTAGGCAGCTTCCATTAATGGACTAGTGGCTTCATCCACTTATCCCATAATTTTGCAAAAAGAGCTGGCAACGGGGTTCCCAGCCCCAATTAATCAACCTTCATTAATAACTCTCTTCACATGTTTTGCCCTGATTCATCAGTAAGCAACTTAATTTTGCAATAGACACTCCTCCATGGTATGTGATTGTTGGAAGGCACCCGAGGATTCGGTTAGCCATGGCTTGAGAAAGCAAAGGTTGGGAGGAGTGTCATCCTTAAATAAACTAAAGTACATGTGTAAACAAAAGAGAAGAGGGATGATCTACCTTGCTGGTAGAGATAACATCCTTCATGGGAGCCGCTCTTTGGAAGTCTGTTTAGCAAGGGGGTTAGAGTACCCACTACCATTCGTTGACAACAACAAACACCTCTTAAAACTTTACTTTTATGCTCTCTATATGATTTCAAAACTTAGAAAGCTCTAGCACATGATTTAATCCCTGCTTCCCTCTGTGAAGGGCCCGTCTTCTACTTTATGTTGAGTCAGTAAACCTATTTCCCTCCATCTCAAGCAAGCATTTGAGTAGTTGTGATCAAACCATTTATATTGTGATCTATTTCATCATGTCTTTTACTCTTCCTTGTTTAGTACAAGTTTTATCTGAATGAATATAGCTTTGAAAGTTATCAATGATTATGAGGAGATTACTATGATTGAGTATGCAAGTTTATTATAAGCTTTAATATGAGAGCGCTGCTCAATAGGTAAGTATAATCTGTTAATCGTTCTCTGACCAAGAACGAAGTTTGCCATCACCAATTATGATTTCTTATGCACCTTTATTTGTGATTACCTTCTACTTGTTTCAAGTTGAATTATATGAGGAAGTTGTCTACTAGAATGTCTTGTGTGAGTTAATATGATGCTTCTTGTCCGTATTTTATTTATCGACTCTTCACTCCATAAACATGTGGTCCCGTTTACCGAGTTCGGCTTCGCTTGGGGACAAGCGAAGTCTAAGCTTGGGGGAGTTGATACGTCCATTTTGCATCACTATTTTATATCATAATTTGCGGTTATTCATTGATATATTTCATATTTGGAGATGATACTTATGTTATTTCATCTATTTTGCATGTTTCATGATTATTGGAGGATCGCGCACCGGAGTCGGATTCCGCTGGAAAAAGCGCCGTCGAATGCAATATTTCTGAAGATCAACAATTGACGGAAATTATATGAAAAATCCTATTTTTCCAGAAGACGAAGGGAGCCAGAAGGGGGAGCCGAGGAGGGCCGCCGTGGGCCCACCTCATAGGCCGGCGCGGCCCAAGGCCTGGCCGCGCCGCCTTGTGAGGAGGGGGCCCACAGCCCCCTCTAGCCTCCTTTTCTTCACGTACATCTTCGTCCCGAAAACCTAAGCCCCAGAGGATAGTCGCGAAGAGTCACAGCCGCCTCTGCGGGGCGGAGAACACCAGAGAGAAAAGAGCTCTCCGGCAGGCTAAAATCCGCCGGGGAAATTCCCTCCCGGAGGGGGAAATCGACGCCATCGTCATCATCATCGAGCTGGACATCATCTCCATCATCATCACCATCGTCTCCATAATCATCACCACCATCTCCACCGCTGCACCTCGTCACCGCTGTAACAATTAGGGTTTGATCTTGTTTGTTTGATAGGGGAAACTCTCCCGGTGTTGATTTCTACTAGTTATTGATGCTATTGAGTGTAACCGTTGAACCAAGGTTTATGTTCAGATTGTTATTCATCATCATATCACCTCTGATCATGTTCCATATGATGTCTCGTGAGTAGTTCGTTTAGTTCTTGAGGACATGGGTGAAGTCTAAATGTTAGTAGTGAATTATGTTGGTTAGTATTCAATGTTATGATATTTAAGTTGTGGTGTTATTCTTCTAGTGGTGTCATGTGAACGTCGACTACATGACACTTCACCATTTATGGGCCTAGGGGAGTGCATCTTGTATTCGTTTGATAATTGCGGGGTTGCCGGAGTGACAGAAACCTGAACCCCCGTTAGTATATCGATGCAGGAGGGATAGCAGGATCTCAGAGTTTAAGGCTGTGGTTAGAGTTATCTTAATTACTTTCTTGTATTTGCGGATGCTTGCAAGGGGTATAATCACAAGTATGTATTAGTCCTAGGAAGGGCGGTGCATTAGCATAGGTTCACCCACACAACACTTGTCAAAACAATGAAGATTAATCAGCTATATGAAGCGAAAGCACTAGACTAAATTCCCGTGTGTCCTCAAGAACGTTTGGTCATTATAAGTAAACAAACCGGCTTGTCCTTTGTGCTAAAAAGGATTGGGCCACTCGCTGTAATTATTTCTCTCGCACTTTACTTACTTGTACTTTATTCAACTGCTATACTAAAACCCCCCGAATACTTGTTTGTGAGCATTTACAGTGAATCCTTCATCGAAACTGCTTGTCAACACCTTCTGCTCCTCGTTGGGTTCGACACTCTTATTTATCGAAAGTACTACGATACACCCCCTATACTTGTGGGTCATCAATGCCAAAGGGGGAGAAGTTTCCTATTAGGATGGGTTTTTGCATGGGGACTTTCGTTGTTGTAGCCTTTTGGTCCTCGTTGCTTATCTCTTCTTGTGGCTACACCAACCCTATGGAGGCACTTGTTGTGAGTTTGGGTTTTCTCAACGCAAAGGTATGATAACTTCACCCAAAACTCCTTGCATGATCTTGTGTCGCCTCCATATTGTGCATATGCTATTTGAACATGTCAAGTATCATTGTTGCATATGTGCTTAGTTTGTAAAATCTAGGGGGAGTTATGTCTCTAGGATGTGTGCATTTATATTCAAATACATATTCGAAATATGCACATGTCTAGGGGGAGCTCCGTCGAGCTTTTGCAAATCTAAAATCTCATCATAATATCTTATGCCATTGCAAATTCTTGTGTTGTCATCAAACACCAAAAAGGGGGAGATTGAAAGAGCAATGTCTAAACCCCGTGTTTTGTGTGTTTGATGACAACACTTGAATAATCTCACCGTGTGCAAAGAGTATCTTGATAGATTTGCAAGTGCACGGTGACCTCGCTGGACACGTCAAGATCGGAGGACTGAAGCGTAGCTTATAGGTTTTCTGGTTTTTTGTGTGTATCGCGAGGTGACATGGTTGGAGAGGAAAAGAGGAGAAAGCAGTTTTTGCTAGACCGGTACTACCGGTACCAGTAGCGGTAGTACCACTACCCCTACTAGTACCGCCCAACGGTACCGCTCTGGAGATTTGCACTGAGAAAGTCCCACAGAACAAGTTACGGTACCTTTGCGGTACCTCGAGCGGTAGTACCGCTTGAGAGCGGTAGTACCGCCTCGGTACCGCTTAAGTACCGTAACATAAGTTACGGCAGTACCGCTCTGGTACCGCTTCGGTACCGCTTGGGATCCAGTAAGCTCTGGAGTCCATTGCGGTACCTCGAACGGTACCGCGAGCGGTAGTACCGCTATGTGTCCACGTGGATAAGTTCTGTGGGATTTCGAATCCAGAGCGGTAGAACCGCTTACCAAAGCGGTAGTACCGCTTAGGCAAAAACTGCAGATAACGGTTGGATTTCGGGGGGGGGGGGGGCTATTTAAAGGGCCCTTCTTCCCCAACTCGTTTTTATCTCTTCTCTCTGTCTCCTCCATTGTTGCTGAGCTTAATCCTTGAGGATCTCCCCAACCATCTAAGCAATCTTGCCCAATTTTTGAGGAGTGGTGGAGGAGACCCCGATCTATAGTTCTACCAAGAGAGATTTCACCAATTCGTGCTAGTCCTTAGTGGATCTTGGAGTTAGGGTTCCTATGGTGGGATCTTTGAAGAAGTGCACCTATGGAGGCTAGCTTGGTGTTGTGCTAGCCCCATAGGTTGTTGGGAGCCTCCTAGGGTTGTGGAGCTCGCCCCAACCTTGTGAAGGAACCACCGCCTCGACCGGTGTCTTAGTGGAGAAGGGGGAGCCCCTTCGTGGAGCTCTCTCGAGGAAGAAGGTGAGGCCTTCCTTCGTGGTGTGGCCACCTAGCCTCTTGCGTGAGGCTAGCACCTCCTCAACGCATACGTACTCTCTTTTATGAGAGGAACTGCGGGAAACAAACCTCGTCTCGTCTCCGCGCCATCCGGTTTCCCGCTCCTTACTCTTACTATCATGCTTGTTTCCTTTACTTGTTGCACTTGCCTAGGATCATACTAGGAACATCTCCACCACTAAAGCAATCACCTTTACCTTCCGCACCGCTAAAACTGAAAAAGACTTAAAATTTGCGTAGCGTCCATTCACCCCCCCTTCTTGTCCGCTACGATCCATTCAGACGCGTCGAGGAATAAGAAAGCTACTAAGTCGGAGGCTGGCCCCTCCATTGTCATCGTCTCGTCGGACTCTTCTGGCCCCTCCATTGTCATCGTCTCGTCAGACTCTGATGAGTTGAAATCGGACATTTCTAGAATTATCTAGGCACCTCCAATGGCGTGGAAGAATTGGATGATCTCTAGATAGGGTGTGTAGTGCATCGAAGTCGAGGATTAGTGATTGTAGAGTCAATGTCTAATGTCTATGGAGTCGAGGTAGCTTCTAAATAATTATGAACTGTCGAAGTCCTTCTATGTATCATTGGAGTTGAGTTTGAATGCATTGAATAGATTTAGAAATGTTGAAATGAAATTTTGAATTGTTGAACTCAAGATTTGAAGCGTGGAAGAAGGGTTGGAAGTGGTTGACGTTCCCCATTTTGTACAATTTTGTAAAGCAATGGTCACTATAATTTTACATAGTGATGTTCATTTATGTTGATGATATCATAATGTCACCACATTATGCTCATTTATGTTGATGATATCACACTAGTGAGTTCTTATATGGATTGCCCTCCTTAAGGATTTAAGCACAAAATTTGCTTTTAAGAATGTTGGAGACTTAATTTTCTTCTTGGGCATTGAACTACAAAAGTTTGATAATGGCATTGTATTGAATCAATCTAAGAATGCAGCTAAGTTGCTTGTTCGAGTAGGGATAAAGGACTGTACAACCTCCCCTACACCATTGTCGCCATCTCATAAAGTTTGAGCTCATGAGGGAGAACCCCTAGGGCCCGAAGATAGCACCAAATACCGCAGCATAGTAGGTGCTCTCCAATACTTGACACTGACAAGGTTGGATATTTCATTTCCAGTCAACAAGGTTCATCAATATTTGCTGAATCCCACCAAGTTCACTAGACAACAACCAGAAGAATTTTGAGATATGTCAAAAATATTATGAGTGTTGAACTAACATTTTAAAGATCACAACCAACTCTCTTGAGTGCATTTTCTGATGCAGATTGGACCGCTAGTTTTGAGATAGACGATTCACTGGGGGTTTTGCTATATCCCTTGCCCCAAACCTTATTTCATCAAGTGCAAAGAAATAGGTGACACTGTCTCACTCAAGCATTCAATCAGAATACAAAGCGCTTGTAAATGCCGCTGCTGAAGTTGTATGGGTTGACGCTCTTCTAGAAAACTAGGCACAAAACTTCGTCAACCACTGTGTTTGTGGTGTGATAAATTAGGAGCAATATATGTCTCTACAATACTATTTTACATGCTATAGCTAAGTATATAGATATAGACTTTTATTTTGTGAGAGAAAGGGTGGCGACTACGGCATTGGAGATCAGATTCATTTTCCTTCGCAGGATCAAGTGGCAGATGGCTTCACCAATGCACTTCCAGTTAGAGCTTTTGAAAATATCAAACATAATCTCAACTTGATCAAGTTGTAATTATTGGACGATTTTAGTGCTAAGATTTGATAAAACTCTTGTAAACCAGATATGGAGATATAAACCAATTTGGTTAGTTTGGTAGTTCGCTTCTTTAATGTACAAGACTCACCCGATATAAATAAATACAATGCAGATCGATCTATATATTGAGTAGAAACGCTTCCATCAAGTTTTACAGGTTGAAGTGCCTACTCGTAGAGAAATTTGGTGGTGTAACCAATGACCCGAGGTATTATGTAGATTTGAATTGGCAGCTCCCAAGAGCATCGCTGAAACGCGATATTTAGACCAAGACCTAGGCTTGTCCCAACACTAACCCTAGGGCAGCAGCGCTGCACCGTCTCCGGGGTAGCCGCTCTCTCCGCCGCTCAGGCCCCCTTCTCGTCCTCAACACCTCTCTCTACGGCCGCCGAAGGTGTGGCCAGGCAAAGCCCACGGGGATGGAGGGCAGCGCCCGCTTCTACTCCGACGATGGCGGTGGTTCGTGGCAGCGGCGACTGATCTGCTACGGTGGCTGGTGGGCAGCGACGACATAGTGTTGGGCCCGATATGGTCCTATTGGGGCCTAGAAGGCCATGGTACGTGGCGCACCGGTGTGCAGGGCGGCGGCTCTAGACATGGCGGCGACATCCTTCTTTGCTGGAGGGGGGGTGGTCGGGTTAGGCCCTATGTGGGGGATCCTAGGACCCCACACGGAACTCCGTGACAGCGTGTGTGTGGCCATGGGGCGCCGATCACACAACGATTGGGCCTCCTCCACCTTCGCCGGTGAGGGGGGAGACGGTGGTACAACTTCTGAAGTGGGTGAGGATGCAACCACTGACGGTTGCGCTTGTGGGTGTCGTATTCCTCGGTGGGGTGTCTCTCGCTCCATCGTTTTTTTTTGGGGGGGGGGGAAGGGGGAACCTCAGATCCACCATTTACGTCGACGCCCGTGGGCGTCGTACCCCTTGTTGGAGGCGTTAGGGAGTCCTCCTGGATCAAATGATGGTGATGTCTTCGTCGTTATCCCTGTGGGGGCATCATCTTTGGAGACATTCATCAGCTGGACGGACGTGTGGACGGCTTGGTGGCTGGGCGTCAGTCTTCGCGTATTTCTCGCGTGGGGACTGTCGTTGCCTATTCGACGGTACTTCAGAGAAGGGATCCTCATGGAGGGAAGAAGAAGTAGGGGCCATTGGGCGGAGAGTCCTCGGGACGGTGATACGCGAGTTACCCAGCTTCAGAACACTTGCACGATGACAGGGCCTACTGCTGCTTGTCTGGAATTATATGGGGGCTTTCGCGTTGTTACAATGAGTTGTGGTTGTGCCTCTAGGGCTCCCAGGATCCGGCTTATAAAGACGTCAGGATCTAGGGTTTACAAGGAGAGTCCTAGCCGGAATACAAGATGCATAACTACGGAATATTACATTACCGTGCACGTCAAGGATCCACCTTTCCTTATGCGCCGTATTGGATCCGAATACTTCATGGGCCTTCACGGATCCGACTATGTTCATAGGTCGGTTGAGATCCGGCTCCTGTTATCTGGGTGGACTTCATCCATCTTGATCTACAGCAACTGGGCCGCCCGATAGGCCACATGCCACCATCACCGTCTATGGGCCACCCGGGCTTGCCGGATCTAGGCCACGATGTTGATATACCCATAAAGTATACCCACAACAGTAGCCCCCGAAGTTCTCTGAGATTCATCATTCTTTCAACTTCATTTACCTGGATCCGAAGAGAATCTTGAAGAGCTTCCAAAATTTCCTCGTTTCCGACTTCATTCAACCAGAAATCATTTGTTCTTCTGTAACGGTGACTTAGCAGATTTTTCGTCCACACCACGCACAACTTCCTCTTTTCCCGCGCTAAATTTTCGGAGATGCGAATCTTTCAGCCGGAATTTTCGGAGGCGCGCAGTTAAGTTACCGCTGCCTCCATTTCACTGTTTTTAACCTAGGACATGTGGCGATCATCCAACGGTGTGACCATTCCGTTCCCACCGTAGGATCCAGCTCACAAATCTCAGCGCAAGGTCTATAAATACCCCCGTACGCATGGTCAATCTCATTCTTTCACCGCGCTCACCACTTCGTCTTCCTCCTCGCGACAGCGCCGCCCGGCAGATCTCAACTCCGATGAGCTGATCCCCGGAGAACTTCAATCGCTGCCGTTCCAAGGTCTCCCTCGACCCGAACTGCGCACGGTTGATCTGGAAATCAGCTCCGCCGCCGATTCGTGGTCACGCCGGAGCTCTGCGCGCCAAGTCTGGGTTCTTCCTCCTCACCGGCGTCACGGGGAACCGCCACGCCATCGCCGGTAAGCTTCGCCGGACTTGTAGAAGACAAACTAGCTTGATCCGATTACTTAAACGTTTCACCATATGCGTGCAACCGGAAAAATGTCCACTAGCTCACCTAGGTGTACCGATATCTCTCCGAGTAGCCCACAGCTAAACACTACGGAACCAAAGTTCATTGAGCCTTTAGCTTTCCTTCCGCCCAACATTTCCGATATTAGACTAGCTCAACCTTTCTCCGCCTCTTCCATCAATTTCCTCAGCCGGATCCCAGCCGTAGAGGAGGTCCAGGCGGAGATAGAAGGGCAAGCCAGGATGGCCGCTAAAGTCGCGGAAGTTGAACAAAAGAAGGCGTCGAAGGCCCGGATCCGCGAAGGCGAGAAGGGCCAGTGGTGGCCTAGCGAAGTCACTAACTCGGAACTCAGAGCTCTTGAAAAGAGGGATTCATTGCTCCGGGTTCGTGGAGTTTTCAGAAGGACTCCAGCACTCCGACACCTGATTCCGACGAACGCGTCTTCACCAAAGCTTGGGTGGAGCGTGGCCTTTCTCTTCTTCCATCCGAATTCTTTTTATCAGTTCTCAAGACATATGGCCTCCAACCTCATAATATATGCCCAAATTCCTATATTCTCCTCTCCAACTTTGTGACACTCTACGAGGGGCACCTCGGAATCTGCCCTGATATTCGCCTCTGGCAGTTCTTTTACCGCGTCAAAAAGGAGACCAAGGACAAGGCCATGGTCAACTACGGAAGTATGACGATTGTGCTCCGCTCACAGCGCATGTATCCGTCTCCTCCTTCCCACGACTCAGCCCGGTACTGGAACGCCAGGTGGTTCTACGTGAAGAACATTTCTATTCCGGACGTCCACGACGGGCTTCCCCCCTTTGCCAATAATCCTCCAGAGGAACTAGCCAGCTGGAGTTTTATTCCCGCGCTTGCCTAGTTTCCGGAACTGGACAGGGCTACCCAAAGAATCTCCTGGTTAGTCCATGACGGTTTAACCGGAATGAACTTAACTCTGAGCTGGTTTACCCGCCAGATCCAGCCACTCAAGTTCAACAAGAAGCTGATCTGCGAGTACTCCAGGAGTGATGACGAATTGCGGGTAACCCGCGACAACTTGCCGACGGACCGAATAGGAGGATCCGGACGCTTGTGAAGATTTGCCGAGGCCAGGAGGTCCCGGAAATCTACAGGGACATCTCCATCAACAACAAGTGCCATCCGGTACGTTCTTGCACTAAGTCTTTTTTACTTCTCACAATTGAAATGTTCTAACTTTTTCCATGTTTCCTCTTCAGCTCAATTCTTTGGCAGAAGATAACTTCAGAAGCATTTTATGTCAACCTGCTGACAAGGCGGAGGAGGATCCGGAGGACGGCGATGAGGATGAGCAAGCTCCCAAAAAGGCTGCCCCTCGCACGATGAAACGTCCCCGTGCCAAAGCTTCCGGCTCTGAGGCCGGAGCCAGCGGCGAGGCCTCCGCCAAGAAGGCTAAGACCATACCTCGCCTACGCCTCGACTCCAAGAAGGTGGAGCGTGAACGCATGAAGCTGCTGGCAACGGCAGGAAAAGGATCATGCCCGCTGCTCCCCGGAGCCACATAACTGTTCGGAAACACCTACTTCAGTTTGTGAAATTTATGTATTTATATTTTTCCTTTGCTTGTTATAGGACCCAGAAGACCACCTCGCGGGCCAACGTCCAGAGGCCCATCACCAAATATATGAAGTCATCTCTGGTCGTCGGCCCCGTCACTCCAGTTCCACCAAGCACCTCCGCCGCTGCTCCTCAACCATCTCCACCCAAAGCTCAACCTTCCCCCGATCTCGCTGCCGACGCTCAAGTGGAAATTATCCCAATGAGCAGCAAGAAGGGAGGCGGAAGCAGCTCCGGCACGAAGCGACCTGCTATGGAGGAAACCCAAGTCCAAGGTCAAGACGAGGCGGAAGTCAACTCATCTGATAAGACTGAAGCTACGGATAATGATGTCGTCGGATTTCCGGAAAACTTTGGTGATCCCTGTGATATGTTCTCTACTCCAAAGGCATATTCGCACAAGTTTTTTAACAAGCTTACGGAGAATGAGAAGTGGGAACTCGAGCAGGATCTCCTAAACTCCATGCTAAACAATGCATGGGGTAAGGATGATATTGAATCTTCAGCGATTCAAAGCCAGAAAAAAGAGATCGGCGAGTTCTTCGACCAACTCCTCATCAAGCGCAAGATAAACTGCTATTCCCCAGTAGCCCCCAAGTGTCTAGGCGGAAACTAGTAATAGTTAGCACCTTGATACTTTTGAGTAAACCATAATGACAAAATTTAAATTGTCGTGGTATCCCCCAAGCGTCATGGCAGAAATTTTTCCGGCAATGATGCTTTGTAGAGATCTACACTTAACCATGAATAATCGGAACTTATCCTTATTTTGCACCACCGCAGGAACAACAAGCGCTACACTATGAGCTTCATAAGAATATCTCTCTGCAGCGCCGTGTAACCCTTGGGCAGGCGGATAAACTTAAGGATGCCAAGGAAAAAATTGCGGAGCTAGAAAGACAGCTGTCGGAGGCACAAAGTACGTTTCCGACCACCTTGGAATTATTCCAAAATTCCGACTTTGAACTGACTTTTGTTTATGTAAACAGGTGCATCATCCTCCCTAGCCACTGCTTCCTCAGAACTCGAGATTCTACGCTCGGCTCACAAAGACCTGGGGTCTAAACTGAAGGAGGCGGAGAAAAAACGAGAGCTAGTTGAAAAGCAATTAGCTGAGAAGAACTCCAAATTTATTCGTGAAAACGCCGTTCTGATGGAAAAAAAGGCGAATTGACAGCGAAACCATGAAGAAGCTTCAAGAAGAGGTCAAGCACCTATGGATCTACATGAAGACAGCAGAGCAAGGTTGGGACCTTCTCAATGCTGATACCATGGGTAATTTTCCGGATCCTTCCACCATAACAGTTCTCCGTATCTTTGAATGATGTCCTACCCTGTGCTAACTTTTTTATTTTTATAGATCCGCTTGGATACGATGAAGCCCAGCGCGAACTGTTTCCGCGTGATGATCTGATCCAGCTGGCCGGAGACGATTGCAAAGATCTGATCTCGGCTTGTCGCAAGATCTGCCATAATTTGGCTATCAAGGACAGTCGAACCTGCAATGTCCGCGAGCTTATTCAAAGGATGGATCTTCTGCCGGAACTGGTCGTCGACCTCCAAGCTTCTTCCGCCCGAGGCGCTGCTCAGATGTCCTTGGCCATGTGCCTGGCGCATGCTCCAACTCTCGATATCAACTTGGCCACTACTGGAATTCCTCCGAACGCGGATGCAAATGCTCTTATGGATGCCTACAGTGGCTATGATACCCGGATCGCTCGGCGCATTCGTCATGAGGAATTCTACGACAAAGCCGTGCTTCCGGAAGACGAGCCTCTCGAGGCGGAGATGGAGAAGGAGCGCGAGGCGGAGGCCAGGCCAAGCGGATCTGAGGAATTCACCTGGACCAGCTCCAAAGAGTCAACGAAACATGCGCCTCTCCTTCAACCAAGCATATTGAAGATAGCGAAGATGAAGTGGTTTCTTCTTCGGCCAAGGAAGCGGACGAAGACCAACCACAAGCTAAGGATGAAGCTCGTTCGTCTCCGGTGAACGAGAAGTAAAAAAACTTATTCCTGTGGAAAAAACACAGCATCATTTTGGCCCCATCGAGGGTTTCTAATATAACTTAAGTATTCTTAAGTAGCTAGGGCGAAACAAATGTGTGGGCGGAAAAAACTTATCCTGCTATCCGTTTATCATTATATGCATGTTTCGTTTGTTAAAAGCAAGTGTTAGTTTCCAAGTTTTCCGGCTTGTTTATTTTTCCTTCCACGAGCCGGAAGACCTTTAGCCAGAAAAAACTCGCCTACGGCGATGAAGCCTAATGGTGATCCGTAAATAACCGCGGAAACAAGCCCCCAGCCAAGGTGTCGGAAATCGCTGCTAGGAATCCATAAGTTCGCAACAAAAAACTCTTCCGCCAGAAAACTTAAGCTTACATCCTAAAGGACGATTTTGAAAATCACAACTTTTAAACACGCCTAGGCGGAAACACCCAGCTCTGCGATTTTAGTCGGAAAAACATACACGATCCAGAAATGAACAACTAAAGGAGGTAAAAGACTCAAAGAGTGAACCACATGCTTTATTTCATTGATCATGTATATTACAAAGTATGTAATGCGAAAATTGCTAAGTGTGGAAATGACGTAGCTGTGCTATATTCCACGGACGATCTGTTTCATCGTATATGTCATCCGGATCCTCTCGTTTTCGTTTCCGATGCCAATTGGTGGGTCTATCCTTTAACTCTCGGAAATCAACGAGGTAGTAAGATCCATTGTGTAGCACTTTGCTAATGACGAAGGGTCCTTCCCATGAAGATTGCAACTTATGCTCTTTCACCTGTCGAAGGTGGAGGACCAAGTCACCTTCCTTAAACGAGTGATTCCGAACTCGACGACTATGATAGCGTCGGATTTTCTGCTGGTAAATGGTGGAGCGTTGGTCAGCTAAATTCCGAGCTTCTTCGATCAGGTCCACAGATAGCTGTCTAGCCTCATCAGCGGTATCTTCATTGTAGGCGGAAACTCGCGGGGAATCGTGGATGATGTCGGAGGGAAGCACAGCTTCAGATCCGTATACTAGGAAGAAGGGGTAAACCCAGTTGATCTGTTAGGGGTAGTTCATAAACTCCACAGAACATAATCTAACTCCTCAGCCCAGGCTCCGGCTGCACGGCGCAGCGGTTCTTCAAGGCGAGGTTTGACTCCAACTAGTATGAGGCTATTGGCGCGCTCGACCTGCCCATTGGACCGTGGATGCACCACAGATGCCAAGTCAAGCCGGATCCCTACGTCATTGCGATAATCCTTCAGTTCTCCTTGAGCGAAGTTCGTGCCATTGTCAGTGATTATGCTGTGTGGGATGCCGTATCTCACTACGAGGCTGCAGATGAATTTTAGTGCCATAGCACCATTGGCTTTTCTCACTAGCTTTGCCTCGATCCACTTACTGAACTTGTCAATAGCGACCAAGAGGTACTCAAAACCGCCAGGAGATGATTTTTTCAGTTTTCCGACCATGTCAAGCCCCCAGACCGCGAACGGCCAAGTGATGGGGATGGTCTTTAGCTCCTAAGCCGGAGCATTTGGTTGAGTAGCGTATACTGACAACCTCGGCAGGTTTTCACTATTTTCTCAGCATCTTCTTTAGCTGTGAGCCAGTAAAATCCTTGCCGAAAAGCTTTTGAAACGAGGGACCTGGGAGCGGCGTGATGCTCGCAATCCCCTGCATGGATCTCTCTGAGGATTTTGATGCCATCTTGGTTTGAGACACATTTCAGAAATACCCCGTTTGCGCTTCGCTTGTAGAGCTGTCCATCAATTATTGTGTAGGATCTTGCTCGTCTGATGACCTATCGTGCGAGGACTTCGTCCTCCGGCAACTTATTGCGGTCAATGAGGTAGTCCAGGAAAGGCTTGGTCCAAGCCGGAGTGATTACCATCACCTCCTTAGCCGGAGACACACCCACATCTGGATTTTCAGGGTTCGCGCCCTTCACCGAGGGTATCCGTAGATGCTCAAGAAAAATTCCGGGAGGAATGGGTTTCCTGCCGGATCCGAGCTTGGACAGCATATCTGCCGCTGTATTATCATCTCTCCTGATGTACTTGACTTCATATCCGAGGACGAACTTGGCGATCTCATCAACTTCGTCTCTGTAAGCCTCCATGATGGAGTTTTTGGCGTTCCAGGTTCCGGCTACTTGTTGTGCCACCAAGTCGGAATCTCCACAGCATATGATGTGTTTGATCCCAATTTCCTTAGTGATGCGCAGACCGTGTAGTAGAGCCTCGTATTCCCCCATGTTGTTTGTAGCTTCGAAGTGAATCTGCAGAACGTACTGCAGTTCTTCTCTGGTTGGGGACTTCAAGGTAACTCCCGCCCCCGAGCCTTGATGTTGCTTGGATCCGTTGAAGTGCATGACCCAAGTTTCAGGTTCCGGCTCAGGTTCGCCATCCGGAACCTCGGTCCAATCAGTGACAAAATCCGCCAAAATTTGGGACTTGATTGAGGTTCTAGCTTTGTGGTTGATGTCGAAGGCGGATAGTTCTATGCCCCTGTTATCACCAGAATTTGACCAGATCAGAGGTGGGCCGCGATTGGAGATGGGCTTAAAGAATATACATAGAAGAAATACATGAATCGGCCTTGTGTACCAAGTTTGGGCTAATTGTCCGTGTATCTGTACCATAGTAGGATACGTGTCGGTTAGGAGTTAGAGTTTTACCTGTGCACGGTTAGGTGCACGCCTGAATTAGAAAGTCCCCTGGACTATAAATATGTATCTAGGGTTTATGGAAAAAACAACAACAAACGTTCAACACAACCAATCTCGGCGCATCGCCAACTCCTTCGTCTCGAGGGTTTCTTCCGGTAAGCACCATGCTGCCTAGATCGCATCTTGCGATCTAGGCAGCACTAGCTTATTTACGTTGTTCATGTGTTGCTCGTGCTCGAAGCCTTTTTGATGGCGAGCAACGTAGTTATCTTAGATGTGTTAGGGTTAGCATTGTTCTTCGTATCATATGCTGTCGTAGTGCAACCCTTATACATCTAGCCGCCCTTACACCTATCTTAGGTGTAGGGGCGGCACCCCGCTTGATCATTGTTTAGTAGATCCGATCCGTTACGGTTGCTCCTTGTTCTTCAAGGATTAGTTTAATATCCGCAATAGTTAGGCCTTACAAAGGGTTGGAGGATCCAGCGGCGTGTAGGGTGTAGTTTGCTAGCCCTAGACAGGATGTTCCGGGGATCAACCTCGTGTTGGTTTTTAGGCCCTGTCTAGGATCGGCTTACGATCACCGTACGCGAGCGCGAGGCCCAATCGTGAGTAGGATGATCCGATTATGCGGTGAAAACCCTAAATCGTCGTAGATCGCTTTAGCTTTATCTTGATCAAGCAGGACCACCATATATTCGTACACCTCGTACGAATCATGGGTGGATCGGCTCTTTGAGCCGATTCACGAGACAACTCGAGAGCCGATCGAGGCTCGTATTTAACGTTTACGTGTATGCCATGCAGGAAACTAAGCGAGGCATCATCCAACACCTTCCCGACCAGGTATAGGTCAGGTGGCACGCCCTTGCGACAGCATCGGATGTGTGACCGGGAAGGCTTTGCGGGCCGTCGCTCCGAGGGACCGGGGCCGGCCGCAGCCCCGAGTTGTTCCCGGCTCTCTCGTGTTGCCCGTCGCTGCCCGCCGGTGGGTTTCCGACCGCAACACATTCGGCACGCCCGGTGGGACAATCTTCGACATCCACCGCATCGCCATCTACATCTGAGATGGCGGAAGGCACTCCGGTCAAGTACGAGGATCTGACTGACGAGCTCAAGAAGAAGCATGACGAGATCAAGGCAGTCCTCGAAGCCGACCTCATCGGCTCTTTCCACAGAACCTGCTCCCATGGCATCAGGTGGAAGGGGTTCTCACCTGAAGGCGCGCTCGATGGAGTGGACCTGTCCTCCCCGTCAGAAGAACGCACCAGGTCGCCGCGTCGGGAGATCAACTTCATGGTGGCTCATTCGCTGCACCGCCACTCTGAGAGCCTGGTGAACACTTTGGAGCGTGTCGCTCTGCGCGTGATCCAGGAAATCATGAGCCACCCGTACTCTCCGTCAGGACCAGCTCTGGGGACTTACCAAGGAGAGATGCCACTCAAGTCCCGTCCACCGCTGCCGTTCGCGTTGGCAGCACCAGAAGTGCCGATTTCACCGGCATCCGCCGTTAACATGGTGGAGCGCACTCACCCTGGAGGGTGCCAGCCAAGATTCTCGTTCGACATCAACATGATAGGGCTCGGGCACCACCCTGGTAAGGACAGAGACGAGGGCAGCTGCTCTCACAGCAAAGTCCAGGAGGAAGCTGTTCCACGCGATCGGCCCCGACACCTCCAAAAAATCCTGGTTACAATCAAGATGAAGGCCGATCCCAGCGTTCGGCCCGCATTACCCGTACCAGACGCTCTCCCTGTATTTGGTGTCGACCTCACAGGGGACGGAAAGCTAGGATATGGGTTTACATCGGCTGACGAACTAGAGGAAGTCGACATCGGTCCTGGAGATAAGCCGCGACCAACCTTTATCAGCAAGAAGTTAGATCCACATCTTAGGGGTCAGATGATAGCTCTGCTAAAAGAATACCCAGATTGCTTTGCATGGGATTACACAGAGATGCCTGGGTTGGACAGGAGCGTCATTGAACATCGGCTTCCCCTTAAGAAAGGGATTCGGCCGTTCCAACAACGAGCACGTCAAATGAAGGCCGAAATCCTGGAAGAGGTCAAGAAAGAGATCGAGAAGATGTTGGCCGCTGGGTTCATCAGGCCATGCAGGTATGCCGAATGGATCTCCAGTATCGTTCCTGTAGAAAAGAAAGACGGCCGGTGGCGTGTGGCCATTGATTTCCGAGATCTTAACAGAGCCACTCCAAAAGATGAGTATCCGATGCCTGTGGCAGAAACATTGATAAACGCAGCTGCTGGCCACAAGGTGTTAAGCTTCATGGATGGCAACGCCGGCTATAACCAGATCTTCATGGCTCCAGAAGATATACACAAGACCGCATTCAGAGTGCCAGGGGCGTAGGCTTGTTCGAATATGTGGTCATGACCTTCGGGTTGAAGAATGCGGGTGCAACATACCAAAGAGCCATGAATTATATATATCACGATCTGATCGGCAAGTTGGTGGAAATCTACATCGACGACGTGGTGGTCAAGTCTGTCTCCATGGAGGGACACTTGGATGATTTGCGACGCATCCTAGACCGAACTCGGAAGTTCGGACTGAGAATGAATCCAAAGAAGTGTGCCTTTGGTGTGACGGACGGTCAGTTCCTAGGATTTCTGGTTCATGAACGAGGAATTGAGATCGGCCTGAAAAGTCAGGGAGCGGTGCGTACCATGCAGCCGCCCGCCACGAAGAAAGAGCTCCAACGTCTCATCGGCAAGATCAACTTCGTCCGCCGATTCATCTCTAACCTGTCAGGACGAATCGAGCCGTTCATGGCGCTGGTGAAGATTAAATCTGATGACGAGTTTCACTGGGGGCAGAACGACAGCGGGCGTTTGACGAGATTAAGCGGTATCCGACAACGCCGCTCGTGCTAGTCCCACCCCAACAAGACAGGCCGTTCTATATCTACTTATCGCAGGCTGACACATCCATCGCTTCGGTGGTGGTGCAACTTTATGAGGGTGTTGAAAAGGTCGTCTTCTACCTCAGCAGAAGGATGTTGGACGCGGAGACAAGGTATCCTGAGGTCGAGAAGCTTTGCCTTTGCCTGTTCTTCACCTGCACCAAGCTCCACCATATCCTTTTGACGGCAGAAATCATCGTCATCTGCAAGTCGGACGTTGTCAAGCACATGCTGTCGGCCCCTGTTTTGAAAGGCCGGCTTGGTAAGTGGATGTTCGCGCTGACAGAGTTCGACCTTCGGTATCAGCCTGCGAAAGCGATCAAGGGACAAGCGTTGGCCGATCTTATAGCTGAGCGGATTAACACTAATATAGCGGCACTATCTGTACGTGCGTGGGCTATGTTCTTCGATGGATCGGCTTGTGACGATGGTTGTGGCATCGGTATTCTGCTCGTGTCGCCTCGGGGGGCAACATATTCTTTCGCCATCAGGCTAGCTGCACCTTGCACCAACAATGTTGCTGAATATGAGGCAGTGCGCAAGGGGATGGAGTTGCTGTTGGAAGCCGGGGCGAGAGGCAGTGGAGCTTTTTGGAGACTCGAAGTTGGTGATCTCTCAACTCACGGAAGAATACAAGTGCGAGAGTGAATCACTTTTCCCATATTGGGTGGAGTGTCGTGAGCTGATGACACATTTTCGGTACATCAATTTCAATTGGGTCCCAAGGTCTCAGAATACCGACGCCAATGATCTCGCACAGATGGCGTCAGGATACAAGGACATACCTGACGGGTCAGAAGTTCAGGTGCAGTTCCTGGAACAGGACGATTGGAGAACCGATATCTTCAATTACTTGAAGGATTCGGCTCGGGGGGCACCCAAAAGGATAAGATACAAGGCTATGAAATATGTCCTCATAGGAGATGACATGTTCTACAGGACATTGGAAGGGTTACTACTTAAGTGCACGGGACCAACCGAGTCTAATCGGCTCTTACATGAGGTGCACGAAGGCGCTCGTGGAACTCACCAATCGGCCCATAAGATGAAGTGGTTAATTAGGCGATCGGGGTTTTATTGGCCTACCATGTCTGGAAGACTGCTTCAACTACTACAAGGGATGCCAAGCGTGTCGGATGTTCGGGAAAATCCGGATGGTACCCGCGTCGGCAATGAACCCCATCATCAAACCTTGGCCATTTCGAGGTTGGGGCATGGATATGATCGGCAAGATACATCCTCCGTCAAGCAAAAACCACGAGTGGATTCTGGCCATTACAGATTATTTCACCAAATGGGTGGAGGCCGTACCCATGAAGAAAGTAAAATCGGAAGATGTTATCCAATTTGTCAAAGAACATGTCATTCATAGGTTCGGGATTCCCCAAACCATCACGACCGATGGAGGTTCGGTCTTTGTTTCTAAAGAATTCAGAAAGTTCCGTGATGACATGGGGATTAAGCTAATCCGATCGTCTCCATACTACGCTCAAGCCAACGGGCAAGCTGAAGCATCCAATCAAAGCCTGATCAAGCTGATTAAGAGGAAGATCGAGGAGAACCCCAGGGTGTGGCACGAGACGTTATCAGAGGCTTTGTGGGCTTATCGCATGTCATGCCATGGGGCTATAAAGACTTCGCCGTACCAGCTTGTCTATGGGCAGGAAGCCGTATTACCTTGGGAGATTACGGCTGGGTCAAGACGTGTCACGTTTCGAATGACCCGACACCCGAGGAATATGCAACCCCGATGAGTGACACTATTGAGGATGCAACGGAACTTAGACTTTGGTCGTTAGAGAAGATTAAAGAGAACAAAGCCGAGTAGCTCGGGCATACAATAAAAAGGTAAGGCCAAAGGAGTTTCAAGTTGGCGATCTAGTATGGGAAGCCGTGTTGCCACTAGGAACCAGGGATAAAGCATACGGCAAGTGGTCTCCTAATTGGCACGGTCCTTACAAAGTCATCCAGGTTCTGAAGGGCAATGCCTACATGCTTGAACAGTTGGATGGTGTGAAGTTCCCAGTGGCCGTCAATGGCCAACATCTCAAGAAATATTTCCCAAGCATGTGGGAAGATGGGCAGTGAGATATGGAGGCCGATTTTGAGATCGGCCAGTAAAAAAAAAATCAAATCACAGCCGATGTACAGACATCGACTTCAGTATACAAGCATGAAGGGACAACAGTATGCGTACAGCCGATGCACCAGCATCGACTTCAGAATAATAAAAGCCGATGCATTGTCATCGACTCTAGAGGGGCAAGCTCAATCATAATATTTGGGATAAGTCATCCTAGTGGTTGTTGAGGAGTCCAATCTGCACGTTTGAGATGGTTTGGACGGGAACTAGACCTGTTGGACCGTGTGGATAGACAACGGCTGGGCCTCGAATCGCGGTTATAGTACAAGCTGATGCCCTGTCATCGGCTCTTTGTACAGCGACTTCGTTTTGACAATCAGTGAAGTCGACAAGAAAGTAAGGCTAATTGGGGAATACTCTCTTCATTAATAGGGGGGATTTCTTACAAAGAAAGAGCCGATTGCTCGGGGAAGAAAGAACAAAAGCCGACTGCTACTACTAGTCCCTAATCTAAGGGCCGTTGCTGCCCTCGTCGCCGTCGTCACTGCCGCCGGCGCAGCTGCTGATAGGCTCCTCATCGCTGCTCCCGTAGCCTTCTACGGGAGCCTCGTCTTCCTCCTCGTCGTCATCACTGTCGTCGTCCCACCAAGCGCGGAGGCGCTTCGCCGGTGGGTAACCTTCGAGGGAGTCGTCATCGTCATCCTCCACCTCTTCTTCGGAGGAGGTGTAGCCGTCCCAGGAGAAACGGTCGTCCTCGCTCTCCGCCTCCCCCTCCCCGTCGACGAGGAATAGGAGGTCGTCCTCTCCGTCGGTCAAGGATTTGTCATCCTCGGACCAGATGGAGGAATCGTGCTCCTCCTTGTCCCACGTCGTTGGGGCGAGGATGTCGTGCGCCGCCAGCGAGCCCCACTCTGGCGTCGGCTCACGGAAGGGAGATGATACATCAGAGAGGTTTGAGGAGGAGGAGGAGGAGGAAGAAGACATGGCTACGGAGTAATGGGGGTTTCTTTGCCGATGGCTAGTACGAAGCAGGAGGGTTAAAAGGGCGAACTGCTCGACGCGGTTGAATAAAGGATACAGTGGAGGTTCAATGCCACAGCAGTTTCCGAGGAAGTGGTGCCCAACAGAAGAAAAAAAAAGTTGTCAGGCCACGCGGAGAAGTGGAGGAGGCAAGGCATCATGATGAAGGATTCTGCGGCGGTTTCTGCTCTGCCACGACATGACCCGACGAAAGAAAAGCGTAATGATTTTGGAAATGTCATTTCCAAAACCAGGGGGGCATGTGTTATCACCAGAATTTGACCAGATCAGAGGTGGGCCGCGATTGGAGATGGGCTTAAAGAATATACATAGAAGAAATACATGAATCGGCCTTGTGTACCAAGTTTGGGCTAATTGCCCGTGTATCTGTACCATAGTAGGATACGTGTCGGTTAGGAGTTAGAGTTTTACCTGTGCACGGTTAGGTGCACGCCTGAATTAGAAAGTCCCCTGGACTATAAATATGTATCTAGGGTTTATGGAAAAAACAACAACAAACGTTCAACACAACCAATCTCGGCGCATCGCCAACTCCTTCGTCTCGAGGGTTTCTTCCGGTAAGCACCATGCTGCCTAGATCGCATCTTGCGATCTAGGCAGCACAAGCTTATTTACGTTGTTCATGCGTTGCTCGTGCTGAAGCCTTTTTGTGGCGAGCAACGTAGTTATCTTAGATGTGTTAGGGTTAGCATTGTTCTTCGTATCATATGCTTGTCGTAGTGCAACCCTTATACATCTAGCCGCCCTTACACCTATCTTAGGTGTAGGGGCGGCACCCGCTTGATCATTGTTTAGTAGATCCGATCCGTTACGGTTGCTCCTTGTTCTTCAAGGATTAGTTTAATATCCGCAATAGTTAGGCCTTACAAAGGGTTGGAGGATCCAGCGGCGTGTAGGGTGTAGTTTGCTAGCCCTAGACAGGATGTTCCGGGGATCAACCTCGTGTTGGTTTTTAGGCCCTGTCTAGGATCGGCTTACGATCACCGTACGCGAGCGCGAGGCCCAATCGTGAGTAGGATGATCCGATTATGCGGTGAAAACCCTAAATCGTCGTAGATCGCTTTAGCTTTATCTTGATCAAGCAGGACCACCATATATTCGTACACCTCGTACGAATCATGGGTGGATCGGCTCTTTGAGCCGATTCACAAGACAACCTGAGAGCCGATCGAGGCTCGTATTTAACGTTTACGTGTATGCCATGCAGGAAACTAAGCGAGGCATCATCCAACACCTTCCCTGACCAGGTATAGGTCAGGTGGCACGCCCTTGCGACAGCATCGGACGTGTGACCAGAAGGCTTTGCGGGCCGTCGCTCTGAGGGACCGGGGCCAGCCGCAGCCCTGAGTTGTTCCCGGCTCTACTGTGTTGCCCGTCGCTGCCCGCCGGTGGGTTTCTGACCGCAACAGCCCCACTTTGCTATGCGTCCTATTGCGTCAGCGTTGTTTAGAATGTTTGACAATGGAGCTTTGCTCACAACTGTCATGGGATGCTCCTGGAAGTAGTGTCTCAGCTTCCAGCTACCTAGGAACACACCGTAGGCTAGCTTCTGAAAGTTAGGGTATCACTGTTTGGATTCCGTCAGCACCTCGCTAATGTGATGGACTGGCCTCTGGACTCCGTATTCATGACCTTCTTCCTTTCGCTCCGCCACGATAACGAGACTGATGACCTTGTTGGAAGCTGCCAGGTAGAGAAGCATGGGCTCTGACTCTTCTGAAGCTGCTAAGATAGGTGGGAAGGTGAGTATGTCCTTCAACCCCTAAAGTGCTGCATCTGTTGCGTCGTCCCAAACAAATTTGTATGTTTTCTTCAGCAGCTTGTATAGAGGTAGTGCCTTCTCGCCAAGACGGCTAACAAACCTACTAATTGCTGCAACGCAACCAGTTAGCCGCTGCACATCTTTGAGACAAGTTGGCCTTTTGATGCACAGGATTTCCTTGATTTTCTCCGGGTTTACTTCGATGACTCTGTGAGACACGATGAAGCCAAGGAGTTTTCCGGCTGGTACGCAAAAGACACACTTCAACGGATTTAACATCATCTTGTACCGTCAGAGATTTTTGAAGGTTTCTGTGAGGTCGCAGATCAGATCGGATCCTTTCCGGGTCATGACCGCGATGTCGTCGACGTATGCGTGCACGTTCCGGCCAATCTGGTCCTTCAAGCACCGCTGCATCGTACGTTGGTAGGTGGCACCTGCATTTTTCAAACCAAAGGGCATGGTGATGTAGCAGTAAGTGCCAAAGGGTGTGATGAACGATGTAGCCTTTTGGTCGGACTTCTACATTCGGATCTGGTGATACCCGGAATATGCGTCAAGAAAACACAGAAGTTCCGCCCCTGCCGTCGAATCAATGACTTGGTCAATGCGCGGCAAGGGGAAGGGATCCTTCGGACAATGCTTATTCAAGCCGGAGTAATCGATGCACATTCTTAGTATTTCAGAATTATTTTTGGGTACAAGAACGGGGTTTGCGACCCAATCAGTATGGATAACTTCTACTACAAAACCTGCCTCTAGTAACTTTGCTAACTCCATCCCTATGGCGTGGCGCTTCTTGTCTCCAAAGCGTCGCATAGCTTTGCTTCACTGGCTTGGCACCCGGATTTATGTTGAGGTAGTGCTCGGCGAGTTCCCTTGGTACTCCGGACATATCAGAAGGTTGCCATGCGAAGATATCCATGTTAGCGCAGAGGAACTCGACGAGCCCGTCTTCCTATTTGGGGTCCATGCTGGCTCCGACCGACACCTGCTTGGAGCTGTCTCCTACCTTGAGGTCGACCTTCTTGGTGTCTATCGCAGCCTTGAATGAGTTTTTATGTTCGGAGATCTGCTTCTTGGTGGTATGCATCTCTTTTAGATCCACCGCGGCTCTGTAGCCTTGCAGCTCCTCTTCAGATATCACAGATTCTGCAAAGGCGGCTTCACCTATCTCGCACTCTCGAGCTTTCTTTGTAATCTTCGGATACGGTGATCATACCGTTAGGACCCGGAATCTTGAGCTTATTGTAGATGTAGCACGCCCTTGCGTGGAACTTGTGGTAGGTGGGCCTGCCGAAAATAACGTGGTAGGAGCTCTTGAAGGGCACAACCTCGAACGTGATCATCTCTTCGCGGAAATTATTAACATCGCCGAAGGCCACGGGAAGTCTGATGCTGCCAAGAGAGTTAGCTTTTTTACCCGGAACCACCCCGTGGAACTCAGTGGTGTTGTGATTGAGCTGTTCCTTGGTAAGCTCTATCTTCTCCAGAGTCTCCAGGTACATAATGTTCAGGCTGGCTCCGCCATCCATAAGGCACTTGGAGAAGTCATACCCGTTGATGCGGGGACTCGCAACCAAGGCGTAGCACTCTTTCGGAATGATGGTCGGGTGATCCGCCCTATCGAACGTGCAGGGGGTTTCCGACCACCTAGCATACTGCAGCACAGCCGGAACTGTGGCGTTCAGGATCCGGAGAACTGATTTGTTGGCACGGACTGTTGGTGTTCCGTGGAAGGTGTGGTATGCACCAGCACTCTTTTCGACGAAGGGGTTGGATTTGTTAGTTGCGGAAGCCTCTTTGGGATCCAGAGAAGCGTCATCCTCATCCATCGCCTCGGAGCTATCATCGTCATTTTCCTTGTTCTTGCCCTTGCCTCCTTTGCCGCGTGGGCGGTGATTCCGGGCTCGCTTGTATCCTGCTTCCGGGTCGCCCTTTAGGTCATTGACCCACTTGCAGTTACTGTTAGTATGTGAGGATTTGCCAGTATCCGGAACCATGTGGGCCAGGCATGGCATGTCCCTGTATTCTTCGTAGGTTTGGGGAGCGCGGAACCCAGCAGCTGTGACTTCGTCAGCGCGTTGTTGGCCCCTGCCGACTCCGCCTCCACGTCCGTGGCCTCTTCCGCCTCCTTGACCTCCGTGTTGGAACGCCATGGCGACCATGTCGGATCCGCCGCTCTTCTGGTCGTTGGGGGATTCTTCCGCTTGTTGCTGTTGCTGTTGCCGCCATTATCACAGTTTTTCTTCTGTTGGTGCAGGGGTATGGCTGTGGCAGTGAGTTCCCCACCCGCCTCGTCATCAGCGGCGGTGTGAGTACTTGCAATGCCGATCATGTCATCCAATGTCAGATTGTTTTCATTGATCAAGCAAGTAAGCTTGTGTCGGAGCAGTCCTCCCCTCTGCAGTCCACCGATGAAGGCGTGCATAGCTGTGCGATTATCCATGTTCTCACACTCGTTCCTGGTTGCTAACCATCGTGTGAGGAAATTCCGCGATGTTTCGCCTTTTTTCTGGATACATGCTTGCAAGTCGCTTATTGTAGCAGGTCTCTTGTAGGTGCCCCTGAAGTGCTTTTCGAAGGCGATCTTCATGTCGAACCAACAAAAGATGGAGTTCTCCGGGAGGTCACCGAGACAGGTACGAGCTAGACCAATAAGGTACAACTGAAGCATGCGGAAGGCTATTCTATGGTTCCCTCCGGCGAAGCTTACTGCATTGAAGTAGTCTTCGATCCAGGTATCGGGCCTTTCGCTGCCATCATAGTGCTTCAGATTTCCGGGTAGCTTAAGGTTCAAGCCTTTTGGAAGGGGTTCCTCTCGGATCATCCTGCCAAAGCATTTTGGGCCAAAGTATCCGGATATGTACTCGTTGAGATGTTCCCTTGCGTCGCGCGGGCCGTTGCGAGGAGAGTTTGAGCGGGAGCGAGATCTCTAGCCTCCGCCTCCGCCTCCACCTCCACCTCCTCCATTGGGTGGTGGGGAGGGAGGTCTGCGAGGGGGCCTGTGGGACCTTTTGCTTCCGTCTTCGGATTCGCCGCGTCCTTCACGCTGCTGAATCCGGCTTCGGTGGCTACCTTCCCCATGATGGCGGTCGCCTCCATCATTCCAGCTTCTGCGGGGCTCAGGCTCACGTTCTTCATTCCGGCTCCGACGAGGTTCCGGCGTACGCTCTGTGTTCTGATTCCTCTGAGGAACCACGTTGTCGCGGATGTTGATTCCTCCAGGCCCATGGGGTCTGGTGTTTCCGGCTGGACTACGACGGCGAGGAGGCGGAGGAGGTGGCTGGTTCCGCGGCGGAGGTGATGGGTTCTGGTACTTGTCTCTTCCAGTGTACATCGGATCCTTTCCCTTTCTTGGGTCCGTCGGAGGTATTTTCGAGGGTACCGAGATCGGATTTGGATGTTCTCTGGTCCTCCTTCTGCGCTTCGTGGACCCGATGCGCGATCATCGTCACGATACTGTCTTTCGGAGGCGTTCGTCTGCGCGGTGGATACACATAGATCCGGGTTGGATTCCAACCTGCGCGAAGTGTCTGCCTTAGTCTGTTGCTTCATTGCAGAAGCTACCAGTGTGCGATGTCGACTGTCGACTTCCTCATCTTGCTTGGCCAAGATCTCCGCGGCTTTTTCATATTGTCCTTTGGAGTGGCGAGTGGCTGTTGGTTTGTGGGGGTTGCAAAGTTGATCTTTCGGGGGCCAATGGCCTCCTGGCGGATTCTATCTACTTCCTTGCCAGCATTCTCCATCATGCTTTCCCACTGTGCTCGGAGTTTCTTAGCCTCTTCCAAGCATTTTGTGGCTTCGCGCTCTCTCTTGAGGAAACTTTCCATCACTTCTCCTGCCTCTTACCTTTTCTCCAGCATTGCTGCTGCAGTGTTGGCAAATACTTTGGCGGTGGCCAGCATCTCCTTTCTTTTTGCTTCTAGAACTTCAGGATCTGCGGCGTCATCCGGAGTTATTGGTTTGTTGAGGATTTCTGAGTGCGCGATAGCGCCCCAGCCTGCCTGTTCGACGAGCTCATCTGCGGACATGTATCCCTGGTGCCCGGAGATATGCCCTTCTCCGGAATCCGGCACGACGCGGTAGCAAGGACGCGAAGGCGGAGTCTCCGAAGTGGACGGGCGTAGGAGTCCGACGTCGGTCGGAGTTGCTTCTTCGTCAGCTTCCTGCTCTAGCCCAGTTATGGTTGCAAGGACCTGCTTAGGCGGAGCGGATTCTGCTTCGGCTTCCTCATCACCTTCCAGCTCTTTCATGAGGCGATTGTATTCCTCTGTGTCCAACGTGGTAGCATCGTCTGAGGTTGGGCTTAGATTGCCCAGGATTGATTCCTCTCTATCTTCGGCATCCTCTTGCTGATCCGGGACATCGTTGTCTCCGGCAGCATTCTGCTAACCCGGGGCGTCGCTATCTCCGGCAGCCTCAACCTGCATGGGTCCGGCTCCTTCCTGAGGAGGGGCGGTTCCTGCGGTATGTGCAAGGAAGTGCACGAAGTGGCACTTTTTCTTCTCTAACACCTAGGAGACCCAGACGGATCTGCATTGGTCTTCCACCGTAATTTCCTGCTCAGTGGCGGATTGGGTCGGTTTTAAAATTTCCAGATCTAAGGCGGAATCTTCCTTAGGAAGTTCCTCGTCTCAGATCGGATCTTCGCGACTGCGTCCAGCTCAGCGGCGGTCGCGTCAGCGTGACTTACCAGGGCGTTTCCGTCGGAATCAACGGTCTCGCTGATGAAGATGTGAATGGTGCCGACTGGGATGATGGAGAGCTTGACGGGGTCGGTTTTAGCCGGAATCCAGCACTCGTCCTGAGGGACGATCGGAAAGTTCTCGGCGTAAAGAACACGCCCCACAACAATGGATTCGTTGTAGCTTCCCATGGCGGAACCCTCCCGGTTTCGGCCTCCAGACGTCGTTGGCCCCACGGTGAGCGCCAACTGTCGTTGCCTATTCGACGGTACTCCAGAGAAGGGATCCTCATGAAGGGAAGAAGAAGTAGGGGCCATTGGGCGGAGAGTCCTCGGGACGGTGATACGCGAATTACCCAGCTTCGGAACACCTGCACGATGACAGGGCCTACTGCTGCTTGTCGAGAATTATATGGGCGCTTTCGCGTTGTTACAATGAGTTGTGGTTGTGCCTCTAGGGCTCCCATGATCCGGCTTATAAAGACGTCTGGATCTAGGGTTTACAAGGAGTCCTAGCCGGAATACAAGATGCCTAACTATGGAATATTACATTGTCGTGCACGTCAAGGATCCACCTTTCCTTATGCGCCGTATTGGATCCGAAAACTTCATGGGCCTTCACGGATCCGACTATCTTCATAGGTCGGTTGAGATCCGGCTCCTGTTATCTGGGCTGGACTTCATCCATCTTGATCTACAGCAATTGGGCCGCCCGATGGGCCACATGCCACCATCACCGTCTATGGGCCACCCGGGCTTGCCGGATCTAGGCCACGCTGTTGATATACCCATAAAGTATACCCACAACAGGGACCAAGGTGGAGCGGCGTGTCATCTACCATCTACGACGACAAGTCCTGGCAGCATGGTGCAGCGGGGTACCGGCGATGTACGCGGGATGATGGATGCGCACAGGGCGGTGGCGCCGTCTGGCATCATGACAGCGTCGACTGCAGGCCTTGCAAGGCCTTGCGTGTTGAGGCTATGCTAGACCGGTTGTGCTCCTTACTCGCTAATGGGCGGTTTGGTCAGGCTTTCAGTTTGTTTTTTAGATGATGTGCGTTGGTGTGATGTTAGGGTATTGGTCATGTTCATGATCACCCCTTCTTGTAGGTGTAGCGGTATTGATCGGTTGGCGGCTACGAGTTGTATCTCTGTTGTAAAGCTTTGTTGAATAACCTTAAAAAAGTTATGTGCATCCTTTGAATGCTGAGGATAAAACCTCCATTTCAAAAAAAAAAAATCAAATCAAGACCTTGAAGTTTAGAAGGAGTCCATCACTCATGGAATCGCTTCATACCAAGTTGAGAAATAAAAGGAGAGCTGGGAAAGCGGTAAAGGTGCACCAGGTATTAAAAGGAGATTCATGGCCGCGTCTTCTCCACCAGCTGACGCAGCCATCGTCCTTTCCCTCTCCTGGCTCGTCTCTTGCTCTCTAAGGAAGATTAGATACCAAAAAAGGCAGCTTCCTTCTAATCGGGAGTTCGTGGCTTTTCTTTTATGTTTGTGAGAGGAAGTTCGTGGCAACTCGGCGGTATTTTCTTCCAGGCTCAGTCAGAGGCGTGTGGCGGAGGAGAATGGCCAATTTAAGCTCGATCTCAGGGGTTCAGTTCAGCTTCGAAACCACGAATTGCGGCGCTAGCATCTCCTACTTGTAATAACTCTAGCTTTCTCACTTTGAGCTGTTGGTGAGCACCACCATTCGAAAAACAAGCGTGCAGCTGGGGAGCCGACAAGGGAAAGAACTAATGGCAGAGGGTGTGAAGACGATGCTGACGACGGCGATCGCACTCGCCGACCAAGTGGCGGCGAAGACGGGCTCGACCAAGTGCCTGCCGGAATGCATCGAGCTATGCTCGCGCGTAAGGAAGCTCGCGGCGGCGCTGCGGCTGGCGACAAGGACTGACCTGTACGAACGCCCCGCCGAGCGCATCATACCCGTCGCTATGGACGCGCTGGTCATGGCTGGCAGGTGCTTCGAGTGTCACCACTCCCGCCTCCGCCGTTTCCTGGCCTTCAATTTCAGTCTCGTGCCCACGGTCCGGCGTACCCTCGAGGTGCTCAACGCCGCGCTCGCGGACGTCGCCTGGCTGCTCCGCATCTCCTCCCCGCACACCGACGGCGACATGCTCGGTCTACCAAACATGTTGCGTGGCGACCCCAAGCTCTTCCTGGTCTGGGACCACATAGCGCGGGTGCGCACCGGCAGCCGCGCCGTGCGGGCGGACTCGGCCTCGAGCCTCGCCTCCCTCGCCCGGGACAACCCACGCTTCGCAGAGCTCATTGTCCAAGAAGACGGCGTCCGGCCCCTCGTTAACCTGCTCAAGGCTGGCACCGATGATGGGAAGGAGGCTGCGGCGACTGCGCTTGGGCTACTTGGCCTTGGCCACGACGAGGAGAGTGTGGACAAGCTACTCCGTGCCGACGTATGCTTCGTCTATGCCGCTGCCTTGAAGGAGCCGTCGATGCGCGTGCGGGCCGCGGTCGCCGAGGCCATCGCCTTGCTTGCGCAGCACAACCGGAGATTGCAGGACTCGCTCGCACAGACAAACGCCGTTCGGCTCCTGATCAGTCTCCTCGATGACACGCCGGAGCCCATGACGTCGCTGCACTCAGTTGTGCTTGCCAAGATGCGCCAAGGCCAGCAGATCGAGGATGCGGCCGCGCCAAGGCACGCATGAAGACCATGGCAGTCAAGGCTCTATGGAAGCTCGCCCGAGGTCATGCAGGCGTGTGCCAAAGCATCGTAGAGTCCGGCGACATCCTTTGCTTCACCAGGCTCCTCGACAAGAGTGACAGACGCAGCGAGCTACAGTTCTACTACTACACCATGACGATCATGGAGATCGCCCGTGTCGCGGAGCTTAACCTCGCGCTGCGACAGTCCGCGTTCAAGCCCGGCAAGGCGGCCGTGACGGAGCAGCTACTCCGCATTGTGCGTGAGGGGGAGTCCGATGATCCGCTGCTACTTCCGTGCATCACCTCCCTCGGCTGTCTATCGCGCACGTTCACGGCAAGCCAGATCAGACGTGTGGTTGGCCTTCTAGTGGAGCTGCTCGATAACCGCGAGCCTTCCGTCACCAGAGAAGCCATGCTCGCGCTCACCAAGTTCGTCTGCACTGGGAACCACCTGCATGTAAACCACAGCAAGGCCATCGTCGACGCTGGCGGGGCACAGCACCTTGTTCTGCTCGTGTACCTTGGGGACAAGCAGCTGCAAATTCATGCTCTTATATTGCTTTGCGCCATTGCCCTGAATGTCCCCGAGAAGGAGGAGCTTGCGCAGGCTGGGGTTCTTGATGTGCTCGTGTGGGCGTCCAAGCAGGTGCACTTGGTACAGGACGTGGACGTGGAGGCACTGCGGACGAACGCGGTGGGAACTCTTCTAGACTAGGAATCTGTCATCTAGAGTATCCGATATTTGTTTGTATATATATATGGGTTTACAATTAATCATTCGTCTATATGTCAATTGTGTTCAAAGTATCTAAATGAAAATTCTTGTAGGGACTTGTTCCTGAGGCATGGCATTCATATATATAAATCATTTTCAGTATGTAGAACTGCAAATGAGAGCGAAATAATGTTTGTTCATATGGTAAACATGTTGGAAGTAGCATGCAATGAGAAAGCAAGGTGTGCATCAGACTAGTACTTTCTGTAATAGCTTGCACCAAAATTTAACTAATGATGAATAAATCAAGAGCACTAGTCCATGTATAATCAGCGTGCACGAGATAGCATTCCAGATATCATAGTAGTACTGTCTATGGAGCTAGTGATAACATAACAACATGTCAGGTAAATAAAGATCATGATGTTGCTGGTACTGAACAGATTAACCACGGCAAGATATGCTAACAGAAGCAACCTGAAGAAATTGTAGAATCTCTAATTTCTGTTTTCGTGTTTGTTGCGATCTTGCGGCGACCCTCCAGGGTTATATATAGAGGTACAAGATTTAGAGGCTAAGAAATCTAACAACTTGGTACGCAAGATGATCTAGTCCAAGTCGTATATGTGTATTCTAACATTTCTCCTTAGTCGTAGGGGAGTGAAGACGACTGCGATTGGATTTGAAGTCTCGCGTTTCATCCTCTTCTCCTCCTTATCATTATCAGCGTTCCCTTCTGGTGCCTTCTCTTCACTCCCACGGTAGCGGGAGTGTCTTGGACGCAAATAATGACGCGGACGCTGAGTTGATGACGATGTGTATCTGCAGATGTTATCGTTGTCGTTGATGTCGATGTCGAGGTAGCCGAATGTGATATAGCCGTTGTCGACGGTGGGTGTGGTCAATGTTTTCTTTTTCTTTTTGCGCATTTTAGGTAACCGAGTTTTAGGTTTTATGCGGCGACGGCAGCAGAGATCTAGGGTTATTGTGTAGCGCCAACAGGGATGGCGATGATGGGTTTTTGTATCGTAGTGCGGCGGAGACAGGAATCTACAACGGCGGGTTTTTTTGTGTCGTAGTGCAGCGGGGGAAGGGATCTACTGCGGCGGCTAGACATTGTCGTAGATGTCGATGGCAACCACATATGGTGATGTAGACCTTGGCGATGATGTTTCGATGATACCTGGCTCGGCGAAGATTTTGGTGTAGTCGTGCATCTGGCTGTCGTGGCTCGGCGCAGTGTATATAGTCCGGTTCTCGATAGGCGATGTGCCGACTGGCGGGAGTCCGCCCTCCCGTAGTCGATGCCGTAGTTGTGCGAGGCGTCATATGCCCTTGGTGTCGTCTGTGCCCGCGTCTTCTGGCTGTGCCTTGCAGTAGCAAAATTTTGCATCAGGTGCGTGGCGCTGGCGCTGGCGCGGCTATAGCTGCTGCTCCAGCTGCCTGGTGCTCTTCCACGCGTGCGCTGCTGATGCGGCTCCTGAAGACGGTGTCGATGGTACCTGCTAATGTCAAACTCTGCGCGAGACGCGGCGGACGAGACGATGTAGAAGAGCCCGCGTATGAGGCCAGTGCTCTTGTTGTGTAGGCGTCCTTCGCGCGGGGAGTTGATGCTGCCGTCCAAGGCGTGCGTCGCGACCTGGAGCTTCGCGTGCGCCGCCGTGTACGATCTGAAGCCTAGATCTCTTGTTTTAGGATGTGTTTGGTAGTCTGCATGCTCCTTGGTTCGTATCGGGCTAGCAATTTTTGGTTCGTTTGGATGCCTGGCCGAGGCAGTGTTCTTGTACGAACCTCAAACCGGTTCGGCCGTTTCTAGCGAGCCACTCCCGTTTCCGCAGAAGTGGAGAACGCGGCGTCCTCGCAGAGCCACCACGGGAGATGATGGGAGCTCGCGCGGGACGGCGAAATCTCGGCGGGATGAATTCGTTCACCGGGCTTGAATTTTCGCCACCGTATATAGGAGCAGCTCTCTCACCGAAATCCAAATCCCCCATTTTCCCTCATTTCGAGCTCATCCACCGTTCTCGATCTAGCGACATGGCCGGCTATACCTCACCCGCACGGTCGGCGAGGCTTGCGGTGGCGACGGTGGTTGTGGCGGCGGCTACTGGCCGCGGAGGATGGTCGTCTTCTTCGTCTACGTCGATGACTTCGGTTGTGGTAAGCTTCTGCAAACCCTAGCCTTAGATCTAGATCTTTTGGGTATACAAGCGGGGTCTGAACGAATCCATTGTAGGACATTCCTTCGTCGCCGGTGGAGGTTGTCTAGGTTGCATCTGATTCTACGACGGGGACCGTTGTCGCCGTTGACTCTTCCACTGGGACGGTGGTGTTGCCTGCATCTTCGCCAGGGTCCCCTGCGTCCCCGACCTCGGTGCTACGTGTGGCTCCTTTAACTGTAAGGCCGCTCTTACTTATCTCGTTGTTCATTGATGTTGTAGTAGTAGTTCGTTGATGTGGTACTGCTTAAGGATGTGGATGTGGATGTGGTACTGGTTGTGGTGATAGTTCATTGATATGCTAGTGCTTAAGGATGTCCATGTGGTAGTGGTAGTTCATTGATCTGCTAGTGTTTGTCATGTAGGCGATCATACCTTTAGGCTCCCCCGATCTGTCTGCGCCTACTGTGAATGCTCAGCCATGTCTGATTGCAAGCAAACCAGCCATGGTTTGGAAACCTGAGCTATCAGAGTTTGTGTTGAACCGGTTGGTTCAGCTCGTCCGTAGCGACGTCTGCTTCAACATGGGATTCAAGGAGCAGCAGATGAAGAAGGTAGCCACGTATGTTCTTGCATTCGATGGCGTACATGTCACCACTCTTCAGCTGTACAACCATATCAGAAACTGGAGGACGAAGTGGAGCATCATTATGAAGATGAAGTCCGATCGCATTCTGGATTGGAGCGAAGATGGTTGTTTCTTCTAGGGCGGTGATGAAGAGACGGCGGATGAGTACATCCAGGTATGAAGCCTCATTGAGTTCCTGCATAAATCTAAAAGTATATATGTGAATGTCGTCCGCACTAACAGTTGTTTCTTGTGGATTGCAGGGCTACCCGAAGCACCGTCAGTACATCGGCACCGCGATCACAAACTACGATCAGATGAAGACGATCTTCACTCCCCGGTCTGTGTGCAAGGCGCAGCTGTTCCAGCCTAACTTGCTGGCCAGGGCTATCGACTTCATTGCAGACAATGAAGCATAGTATGCTGTCTACCGTAAGCTGCAGCCACCGGAGAGGAGGAGCTGGCTTAGGACCTGGCTTCGCAACCAGTTTCCTGCTTAGTGCTTCTGATTCCTTCATCATGATCTGCTGACTTTGGGAGGTGATCTTGTATCCCTCCATAAGCTAGGACTTGCTACAACCTGATCCCCGGTCTATAATGATAAACTTGTTCGAGGTGTTATATACTAACCCCTCGTGTGATGAACCTGTGGTGAATCACGAAGTAGTTACTTCGCTCGTGATGCATCGCCCACTAAGTAGTTGTTGTGTATTACCAGCACCTTTTGTGATGAACTGAATCTGATGTGCACTGAGCTATCTGCAACCAAACAGGATGTGGGCTGCACAAGCAGGAAAGAAAGTACTGTAAACGGGCAACAACGGGCAACCAAACGTTGAGGTCTGGATTCCTTCTCCGGCGCTAAAAGGCCGCACAGGCTACCAAACGACCCGTCTTTTCCATGGCCAATTCGCGACACGCAGGTGAGCCCATCTCGCTAGCGCAGTGAGACACGAATTGGATGCAGGTTACCAAACGCGTCCTTATGGATTTCTACACTAATTTGGACCGGTCGGGGATCATGATGTACAAATTTGTATGGCAAATGTGGATCTAATCTATGAACTGGAAAATTTCGAAACTGATGTAGCATCAAATCTATATATAGAACCGGTTGGATCTTCGATCGAGACCGGGTGCATCAGATACCGTACTAGTACTGTCTATATATGGAGCTAGTGATAACATAACAACATGGCAGCTAAATAAAGATCATGATGTTGCTGCTGCTGAACAGATTAATCATAGCAAGATACACTAGCAGAAGCAACCAAGACAATCTGTAGATGTACTAGATAAGTCATGTACTGAACAAGCTAGTGCAGACACAGATTTACCAAGTGAGACTGCTAGTAATAGAAACGATCAGGTGCACTTACAGACTTGACGTGAAGCTAAAGTGGACGCAACTGTAGATGTGGTCGTACCTCTTTCTCCGGTACACGTACAGCTAACGGAGCTTGTCGGAGACGAGGCTGCTAAGAGCATCTCCAGTCGCGTCCCCCAAACCGTCCCCCAAAGCGATTTGGGGCGCGCCGGACAAAAAAAGCGTTCCAGCCGCGTCCCCCAAAGCCCATTTTTGTCCGGCGCGCCCCGATACGGTGTCCGGCGCCCCGAGCCCGTCCCCGTCCCACGGGGGACGCTCCGGGGACGCCGGACACAACGCAAGCGAGGCGGGCTCCCACATGTCGGCGACTATTTGCATAAACCGTTGGTTCGCGCCTCTTTTCTCGTCGCTCCTTCCTTCCCGCGCCTCCCACCCCACCGCCGCCGCTGGATTTCCCGGCCGTTTGGGCGTCCGATCTGTGCTGCGAGTCAGCACCGTTGTCGCGGCCGGGGCTCCCGCCGGTCGTGCCGCCGCCGCGTCGCCGGCGCCTCCCGAACGCGCCGTCAAATCCGCCCCACCTCCGCGCACGAAGGTGCTCGACGACTTGCCGGGTAGGCGCGATTGGTCGCTGTTTGTTGCGTCGTCTGCCTCGGCGCAATTTTAACCATTGATTTTGCTTTAGCCATGGACAGCGACGATGAGATGGTTGCCCCTGCTGGCTGGAGGACGAGCAAGCGTTCGACGACGACCTGCGGGAGCATTTGCCGATCATCGCGTCCCTCCGGGACATGCTTGACGCCGAGGCGGAGAAGAGGAAGAGGCCGCGCCGCGGAGGATCAAGGCCGGGAAGAAGGAAGTCGAAGCCCCGGCGAGAGGATGGAGGGGCATGCCATGCCGCACAACGACTACTTCGCCGACGAGGCAACACATGCCGACAATTTTCGGCGCCGGTACAGGATGAGCAAGGGCCTGTTTATGAATATCCTCCACGGCGTTCGAGAGTTCGACCCCTACTTCAAGCTCAAGCTCGACGCGCGTAGGCGTTCTCGGGTTCTCATCCATTCAGAAGTGCACCGCCGCCATGAGGATGCTTGCATACGGAGCACCTGCCGATACACTGGACGACTACCTTCGCATGAGTGAGTCTACTGCCATTGAGTGCATGTACAAGTTTTGCCGAGCTGTGGTGGGAAAGTTTGGCAAATACTACTTGAGAGGGCCAACTGAGGAAGAGACTGCAAGGATCATGGCACAAAATGCTGCCAGAGGATTCCCTGGAATGTTTGGAAGCATCGATTGCATGCACTGGTCATGAAAGAACTGCCCGTTTGCTTGGCAAGGTATATACAAAGGGCGTCATGGGTATTGCAGTGTGGTGCTTGAATTTGTGGCAGATTATGACCTATGGATTTGGTATTATTTCTTTGGCATGTCGGGATTACACAATGACATCAACGTGTTGCAGCAGTCTCCGGTGTTCAGCAGACTAGTGGAAGGGCATGCTCCACCATGCAACTATGAGATCAATGGCCACCAATATACCAAAGGCTATTATCTAGCCGATGGTATATATCCAAAATGGGCCACTTTTGTCAAAACAATCTCGAATCCATCGAGTCCGAAGAATTCTCACTTTGCTACACGACAGGAGGCTTGCAGGAAGGATGTCGAGCGGGCATTTGGTGTGCTTCAAGCACAATTTGCCATTGTCCGGTACCCTGCTCTAAGCTGGTCTCACGACCAAATGTGGGAGGTGATGCAGGCTTGTGTGATTATGCACAACATGATCATCGAGGATGACCGCAAGAATCATGTTAGGTCACATGTTGGCCCCTATGAGTGTCAAGGCCCTCTCGCAGAGGTTGATCATGAGTTGCCTGCAGATTTTGCTGATTTTCTCGCCATGCACGCAGAGATCCGTGACAGCAATGTGCATGAGCAACTTCAAGCTGATCTCGTTGAGCATTTGTGGAGGATCAAAGGAAATACCGTGGCACCTTGATGTATCATCTAGCCCTTTTTATTATATTTGATTACTTGTTTTATTGTTTATTGTAATTTAATTTGAAAACAATCCTCGAAAACATTTTTTTCATATGCTACATTTGATATAAATGGTTTATGTGTTCAAAAAATTATTTTAAATGTTTGGGGGCGGCTGGGGAGCGACGTCCCCCAAACGCGGCACGAACAAAACACGTCCCCCAAACGCTCAATCCGGCGCGGTTTGGGGGACGCGACTGGAGATGCTCTAAGGAGGCCTGAGATCGAGCGGCGGCCGGAGCTTCGGAGACACCGCTTACTGGGCTGCCGCTGCACGACAGACAGAATGGCCAACTTGGTTGGGAAGACGCGCAGCACTGTGCTAGAAGGGAGAAACGTTCCAATGGAACCTCTCCGGCCTGACTCGCAGACCAAGACGCGGTGCATACATGGACGCAGGAGAATCGGAAGGAGCGGTGGCATACTGCGTACATTCTAGCTTAAGATTCGGCGAGAAGTTTGCAGCATCCTAACATTGAGCAGCACACACTCAAACAATCTACGCGGAGAAGTGCAACGACCAACATAGGCAGATCAAGAAATTTACAGCCAATAATAGCAATTGGAATGATCTGAACTAATGCATGGATAGATGCAAGGTGAGAAATCAGGTTATCAACCATCATTTCCTCTTAAAACCCTATTATACAAATCTAGTTTTTTGGTGATGTACAATTTATAGAGCAGCTGTTTTGGGCGCCCTATTATACATCATGTGTTACAAATGCTTTTAGATGACTTTACAAAAACTTGCCTTTGTGTATAACGGCGAGTTACCCACACAAGTTCAGAAATGAGGTGCGGATCTCCAAACCAGCAAGCAGAACAACAGTACACAGTATAACAAATTGGCATTGAACACATGACAACATACAAGAACACATACATAAACTAATTACAAGCTAGACCAAGAAAGATGTGTATAACAATTACAAAAGAGCATATGGCACAAAGCTATCGGAGCAGACAGAAACCCAACCAATCATGAAGATCTCCAAAAATATAAAAAAAAAGATGTGGTAGCAAGCAGCTTTCCCTAATCGTCACCTGCCGAAGACATGGCAAGTGTTCGCCTGGAGATCTCCATGTGGAGCTGTTTTACGAGATTGATCCAGGCACCGACGCTTTGCCCATCAATGGTAACCCAGTCAACTATTGTTGCTGCTGGCTGCTCGTACCACTCATCGACCTGGAGGTTACAACATCATCAGTAAGGAAAATTCAAGTTGATGGACGAGAGTACAATGCAATCGGTGTGTTGAACAAACAAATCAAACAACTGACGTGCTATGGCTGGGGGAGTTTGAGGCAACTTAGGCAATTGCTCATGTGGGATGTGGGTGGTAGGTTGCAACAAGGAGTTATCAACGTCACAAGGGAGAGTTTGGGCATAGGGGTGCGAACTGAGAAGGCTTTCTAACAGCAAAAACAGTACTCCCTGAACAAGCAGTTGACGCAAGCACTCTTCCTTCCCCAGGGGTAGAGTGGAAAAGTTCCTGAGATCTAGCATTATCATTTCTCTCGTCTGATTACAGTGAGACCGCATTGCTGTGATCCCCTTGAAGTTCAGACCTTTGTTTTTTTTTTATATTGGTGCATGCAAGTTAGTATTACTACCTCTGGACTTATTTAATCGACGCGGGTCTGTGCATGCGATACGTTAGCTTTAGCTTCCCTCCGCGTCGATTTAATCCGACCGGAGGGAGTACTTACCAAGCCTCTTACACGTCTGCAGTCCTCGAAGCACCTTTGAGCCTCTTGAACCGCATTTCTCAGTTCTGGCAACCACCGTTCAGCCACAACCTTGTCTTGTTCGCCAGCTAATTTAAGACAATAGTTTGCCACTCTACATAAAGGACGGGCACATCAGTAAACATTCTAGAAAAATGCAAATAACTGAAATTCACTAGGTACAAAATAACAGGGAAGACAAATAATGACTCTGGTTTCAGACAAATGAGCAGGCTAGAGGGAACTCATGCTATTCATTGAACTGTAGATAAAGTAAAATGTTCTGGGCCAATAAAAGTATACTACAGAAGTGTTTCTGAATAAAAAAGAATCCACAATTATTAGCATTGACATCAGCTGCAAGAGGGTTCTATTTGTCTAATCATCACCATAGTGTAGATGAGGTTACCTGACCAAAATACCGTGTATCAACACAATAATGCTAAGTAAACCCATCAATTCAAGGTTAGAGTATGTCTTCCCATGTAAGTCCTATAGAATGTCAGTGAATTCACAAATGCAAGAGTTTCTATCACATAGCATGTAGTGTGAAAAAAGTATTTGCAACTTAGATTAGATTTCATGACAACAAAACTGCCTGTGAAGAGAACATGTTACTCACCACTTTCTAAACAGTGAAAACATGTTGCACCCCAAAGTTGAAGACAACCTAGGATGAAATTCAGCATGGCATGGTATAACATGGACCTATTTTGATTATACTAGCTAAAGAATCCAGCATACTGTTATTTGTAGCATGGGGAATAGGACTACCAGGAACAAGCCAACAAAGAAATGAGAAAACAATCAATATTCACGCTGACATGGCAACAAAGAAATGAGATCAGAAATAATAATGACTACGGCATGCCTACAACCTGTACTCGAAAAATGACTGCAATAGTGAAAACTAGACCCATTTAGAAAATATCTACCACTGCAGGAAAAAATAGCATACCTTTCGTATTCTTGCTGAGCACGATGTGCACGGTTTAGCAAAACACGATCATTTTCAGCAAGATTTCTTCGTGTGTGCACCACATTAATAGCTTTTGATAGATCCTCTAGTATACTAGCTTCAGAACCACAGGGTTTTAGGCAAAACTCCAGCGAACTCAAAACTGATGCTAAGCCAGAATCTGTGCCTTCTCCTGGCGAGACTGTTAACAAGAAACCAAAGACAAGTGAGTTGTCTCTATAACCTAAGAGAAGAGCGCCAAAATAGTTCATAATCAAAGTGGACAAAAAGGCACATGGGAAGGGGAAGCACTCTTTGTTGCCAACCGGTGAGAGTCCAAGCATAGGCAGATAAGAAAATGTATATGTTTTAACAGAGTTAGTGCTAAAAGTGTTCTGACTGTTCTCTTTAATTTGTGATGACACCGTCTAAATTATCGATTTTGTTCAGACAGTAGCATAAGTTGTATGCGATAGCATAGGATAGGAGGCTTGACCTTCAGACCTTCACTAATAAACATATGCTATCTTGGTCCTACTGGCTAACTGCAACCTAAGATGACTTTCTGTGGGATAAAAGAACTACTATATTTTATCCTTCCCTGACCCCGACTTCAAATCAGAGCCGGCATGGAGACCCACATGGCCGCACCGCCGGGGAGGGAAGAGACACATTCTGCCTTAACATGGTTTATAACATAGAAGAATTACAAGAAAAAGAAAGAGAAGAACTCCCAACAAAACTGTACCAGAATTATACTGAAGAGCAGTAGAAATGCGGCATATAGATGGTATGGCAGATGGATCTCTAGCACCAGCTCTCGCAGTTAACATAGCAGCATGTTTTTCAGCAGCTGCGAGTGCTTCTGATCCTGTAGCACCATTAGAACCCACAGCCTCCAAAAGGGCCTACAGAGCAAAATATCAGCAAACGCAATGGAAAGATCAACAAGGCAAATCAAAGGCCAATCGGTTTTCAGAAGAATAAATTAGCAATAAACTCAATATGCTACCAACCTGAGGAGTTGCCGGTAACCTGCATAAGCTGTTCTCCAAACTTTGACCAAACGCGACTAATTCTCGCTCAATGAGATCTCTCGAGTTAGTTGACATGTCTACCACCGCATTGCATGCAGGGATGATTGTCCTTGATGCATATCCTCTAGCAGATAACGGTTGTTGCTCCCAAAATGCTGACGCTTCCTATACATGACAATTCAGTATCATCTTGCGAGAAATAAACACATTTATTGTATTGGAAAGAGGAAATACAATGAGTCCCCACCCCGTACCACAAGTAAAATAATTCTCTTGACCTCCTAGCTCTTGTAACCACCATAAAGCTGCCAGCAATTATGGCCCACAAATCCGATAGAAAAATCTTAATTCAAGTGACAATATACTACTTTAGCTCATTGCACTACTGCAGCTGATGCTAAGTTGCTAATCATGCTGGCAATAGTGAAGACTTGAAATTGCCTTTCATTTATATGCTCATGTCATATCAAAAAATTCTAGTGTTGAAAGATAAAAAACACAATCCAAACTAACCATATTGGCCCGTAGAAGAGCACTGTAAATGCACTCGAGTTCTGATCGACGAGCGTCAAACTCTTCAATTTTCTTCCACTTCTTTTTCAGAGAATCTTCCGCTTCTTTCCACTCAGCACATAATTTATACAAACGTTGCACCTCTGATGTTAATGTATTCAAGCTTGCCTTCAATCCAGCAACTTCTCTTTCTTTGGCCCAAACATCCAGCTAAAATAAGGTAGCCAACACTATCAGGAAAAGATAATAGCTTATACAACGTTTTTATTTTGTATAATGATATATTGCAAAGGGGTAATGCATAACTGGTTAGCTTACAAGCAGCAAGCGCATGCAGCTTTTAACTCAAAAGTTTCAATACGATTTTGTAGAAACCTAACCAGTGTGTCTTGAACAGTGTCAGGTGTCAAAATAAACTATAAGTGCCTACATGAATGCATGGTCTCAAGCTATAAGCACGTCCTATTGTTAAAAAAGGTTTCCTGGCAGTGGACGGCTTATTTGAACTTAGTATGAAACTGGAATGTTTTTTTCTTTACGAACATATGTTGTTATTTTGCTATTCATTACAAGCATACAAATTTAGAGTGGCATTTTAAAAAGGGCATCTTATATGGCATTTATCATATCATGATGACATTCTGAACTCGTACCTCCAAGTGCCTGCTGTTGGTCACGTTCTGTGGGGTGTTCCCAGTAGGAAGCTTCTTACTTCCAGTCGTATCAACAGTTCCATGGAGCCGCTGCAAGAGCTTCTGACTTAGAGCTTTAGCTTCTGCAGCTTTATTTAAAGCATCTTCTGTGGCTAAGAACTGCTGAACATGTTCTTTCTGCAAAGACAGAGACAGATGCAATACAGGAGTTAACTTCGGTTTCATGTGCCTTGCTGGGATGAGGATCTAAGTATCATGCACAAAATAAAATTTAAGTGTAGCCAGTGGGGAAAGAAGAGATAGACGTAATCATGAAACTTTTTTGGTAAGAGAACAGGATAACAAGCACAATTGAGAAATGTCTAGGAGAAAATAGAAAGGCCACTCTAGAATAAAAAATCCAAAGTGATAACTTCACATTCATTTCTGAGAATGAACAGATGAAGTAATGGAATGCAGAAAATAATAAAAAAAAGTGACAATTTGCATACAGGAAAGGGTGTAGAACTAGAAGAGAGGTCCATGTATCCAACAGAAATAATATCAGTGCACTCTTTCCAACAGAAATAATATTTTACTGGGGCTTTAAACTATCTCTCAAGGAGGGTACCTGTCGCTCTAGCAGCTGGTCATATGTTCCTCGGGTCGACAACTCTGATCCAATCTTTCCATTGCCATACACCTGATATGGTAAGGGTGAGCTTGCGTCAGTTGAAGCGGCATCAATGACCTGCTCATTTTCGTACTTATACCTAGGAACAAGAGTTTGTATATCTGGTTAACATCTAACCCAAAGAAATATAAGCAACTTAGCAAGTTTTTATATTTAGCAAAGCAATTCAGTACAAAGACCAAAAAACAATAAAACTAAAAAGAATCTCTCTAAAAGTGCAATTCTAACGTTTGTATAAATTATGCGCCAAATGTTTGTACCATTGATGGTACATCTACTTGTTTGTTTTCAATAAGTAGATGTACCTTTCCAATGATAGCATACAACCAATGTTTGTCAAACGCTTTGTATAATAGCAAAGCAGTTCAGTACAGAGACCAAATGGTACAGTCTACTTGTTTGGTTTGGAAAGGTACATAAAATCTCCAATTATAATAGAATTCACTCTTGAAGAAGCAAAGCTACAGCCACAGGATTAAATTCATGAGAATATAACTAGACAACCAAAACGATCAGAAGTTACTGAAAAAAATTATGCACAGAATAATCATTACGTGGCAGGAATATCTAGCTCTTGCATGTCTGTTCTTGAAATAAGAATAGGATAAACGGAAAAAAACACAGTACCTCAAGAGTTCTGCATCAGCACGTATGTCAATCTTTTCTGTTTCTTTATGTACAAGCAATTTCATACGTGACGTATACGCATTGATCGATTGCAGTAACAAGGAAGGATTTTTCAGGGAATCTAATGCCACAGCTTTAACATCTGCTGGTATTTCACCATCCAAATCAGTGCCAAGCTTTGCCACGTCTAACTGGCAACTTGAATTAATGCCATTCCCTTCAAATGCTGGAAACGAACTCCGAATCATTTCAACCATATCTGCAGCAAGTGTTTCACATGCCTTTCGGATACTCCTTTCACGCGAGGTCTCTACAAGGGCAAGATCTTCTGACAGCCTGTTACTTTTGACACTTGAGTAAAGGTCATCTCGCTCGCTCTGCAACTGCATCTCCTCAATAGCATCTACAGATCCAGCCACACCTATACTTGATCTTCGCACATCTCTTGCTTGGTTCACAAACTGATGCAGACGTCGCTGGTATTCAGCAAATATTTTGCAAGCTTCGTCACATTGCTGATCATATGCCTCGAGCATAACTTGTTTGTGCCTAAGGTTAAAAAAAATGGAATTATTATTTTATTCTTTCAGTCAGACTGAAGTTGTGGAACATCATTCGAAAACATCAAAATCGTGAAGCAAAAAAAAGCAGTTCTACATGAAATTTCAGCTCTGGTCTTTTCTGAACAAATATTATATCAGCATGGCTGAAATGAATTTCTGAAATTATTTGCATATTCAAGTTCATGCCAGAACTAGTCTAAACAACATTTAAAGGGTGACTTCTGTATTCTATGGTAGTACATGAATGAAATTCACTGCAGTTCCTTCCAAAAACAGGTCTACTGCATGACTGCAAGGATCCTGCCTCTACCTGATAGGCGTACAATCAGTGTTTAGGCCACATAAAATTATTAAACACTAAAGGATGGGTGACCGAATAAAATACCAGATACTGAATTTGGGAACATTGTTTGCTGGGCATAAACAACGTGCAGATACCATTTATCATATGAAAATACATCATTTTTCATGTTAATCAAGTGAAACTGAAGTGTCAACTGCCTCACACAGTCACGCTAATATGGGTCAACAGGACCAATGATTTACGCAGAAATCATTAACTATATCAATGTATTGCTAATAAAATTAGAAAGTCAGCATGTCCTAGGAATAGGAGAAGAAACAAAAAGGTAGCCACAATACAGCCATACACAAGTATAAACAGCAGTGTAGCAATAAGGGTATCTGTGCATGCTCCTACAAATTGTTCGCAAGCTTGCAGAATCATTAGAAGTTGACAGGAAATAGCTAATGTCGTTTAATTGATGAAACAGGACTTAGAGCGGCCATGAACTGCAACCGATACTTTGCAGTGGTTCTAATATCTGTTAGTCTTTTGCGTTGCATCCCTTGGAGTACATCAAACTTTTTTTCCCATTAAACTCAACTCAAGAGTGACACTATTAAGCAACCTCTATCAGTAGATTTTCGTGCATTTCTACCAGAATCAGTGAAGTAGCGACAGTCGGTAAATATTAAGGCTTACATTTTCAGGCACTTGTATCAATTAATTAAGCAAGCTGCAAAAGTGAAGACTGCAATGTATAGTGAGTATAATCCCCATGCCTACTACGCGTTCACCTTTTGGGTGGCATCAACCTGAACATCCCTTCTAATACATCAAACCTTTTTGTTCCATTAAAATCAACTCAACAGTGACACTTTCAAGCAGTTCTATCAGTTAATTTTCATGCATTTATATTAGAACCAGTAACGTATAGCGACAGTCAGTAAATATTAAGGTCATGTGTTTTCAATCATTTCTACCAATAGACTTGGCAAGTTGAAAAAGTGAAGACCACAATGTAGCATCAGTACTATGTATCAATTTTTTGGGTGGGTGCCATCAACCAGAACATCCCTTCTAATAAATCAAACCTTGCTTCCCCCCATTGAAATCCAATAATGAGTGACAGTTTCAATCAATTCTATCAGTAGATTTTCATGCATTTCTATTATGCCAGAAAAGTATTGACAGAAGATTTTCAGGCACTCCTGTCAGTAAATATACAGCAGGCAGCAAAACCTAAAACCAAAATGTAGCGCCCATTTCATCCCCGAATAGAATCATCAATTCGAGCCGTGGATAGTTCGTTTGTGCCCCTACTAGTTCTATCAGGTAATTTTCATGCATTTATATTAGAATCAGTAAAGTATAGCGGCAGACATTAAATATTAAGGTCCTACATTTTCAATCGTTTCTACCAATAGACTTATTAGCAAAGCTGAAAAAGTTAAGACCACAATGCAGCATGAGTATAATCCCCACATCGGGTATGTGCCAGTCAGCCTTTTGGATGCCATCAGCCTGAACACCCCTTATAATAAATCAAACCTTGTTTTCCCCCATTAAAATCCAATAACGAGTGACAGTTTCAATCAACTCTATCAGTAGATTTTCATGCATTTCTATTATGCCAGCAAAGTATTGACAGTCAGTGAGTGCTAAGTCGAAGATTTTGAGGCATTCCTGTCAGTAAATAGGTCAAGGAGCAAAACTTCATAAAACCAAAATGCGGCTCCAATTCCATCCCCATATCTCTCCAATAGAAGAATTATGAAATCAAGCCGTGGATAGTTCTTGGGGTACCTTGCACTGGATCGCTCTCCCAGGACGCGCTTGCGCTCGGCCTCCTCGCGCGCGACCTCGGCGATGCGTGCGCGCAGCTCCTTGCGCTGCCTGCGCACGACCCCGCGCAGCCGCTCGGCCTCCTCTGCGGCGAGGTCGCGCTCGCGGGCCTCGGCCTCCCTGGCGGCGGCGTCGCCTCCGCCCGCGCCCCCGCCCGCGCCGAGTCCGCCCTCGCGGGCCCGCCTGGCGGCGACGCCGTGGACGAGGATGTTGCGGCGCGCGGTGGCGACGGTGCGCTCGGAGCGGACGCGGCGGAGCAGGAAGGACCAGACGGGGAGCATGTTGCCGCGGCAGATCTTGCGGAGCTGGTCCGGGGCGGGCGGCGCGGACGGGTAGCCCATCTCGTCCTGCAGCCACTCGATGATGGCGTCGGGGGAGACGCCGCCCGGGCCGCTGCCCCCTGAGACGGAGGAGGCGGGCATCGCCGGCGCCGGCCGGGGGAACCCTAGGCGGGCCGATCTGGGCGAGGGGTTGGGTTGGATTGGCGGTGGGTAGTGGAGGGAGGGAGTGCGAGTGGTGTTTTTGAAACTTTCTCCTGAGCCTTCGCTTGGATCTCGCGGAGGGAGCGACGGCGTGAGGTCACGGCGCCGGCGCGGGACGGCTGTCTGGTACCCCGTGAACGGCCGTCCGAGCTTCGAACAGGGAAGACAGATGGAGCCCGACGGTGGTCGGTGTTTCCAAATGCTGTGAGACCGACTGTATCTGACGAGAGACAAGGCAGAGGCAAAATCTTGTTCGTACAAATGTTTCTGCGAATGTTTTTTTTTCAAGGGAGAACTCGACCGAAACGCATTTTCGCTTCCGAGACCTAGTGCTCCTGGCATACTAAAAAATTCGTGAAACAAAATCTTGAAAGTAGCTGATGATGAATTACGCAACGTGCTAAATCTCAATTCAAATGTTTATGCAAGTGTACATTGTTGGGAATTCATAGGAGAATTCCTCGGCGTTGCCGGTGTTTGAGCAGATGATCAAATGATTGAGGTGGTTTTGCGAGACAAATCACCAACCAATAACTTACTTTTTATGTCTCTATAGTGTAGCTTTTTATCTTTTGTTACAACGGGCATGTTTTCTTGAAAATTGAATCAAATCACGAGAGATGTTACTTGATGGATGGAAGGTTCCGCTGCAACGCGCGGGCATTTTCCTAGTAAAGCTAAAACGACCTACTACGATTTGGGGTTTTCACCACATAATCGGAACATCCTACGCGTGATTGAGCCTGGCGGCCACGCACGGTGATCATAAACCGACCCTAGACAAGGCCTAAAAACCAACATGAAGTTGATCCCGGAACATCCTGTCTAGGGCTAGCAAACTACACCCTACGTGCCACTTGGATCCTTCAACCCGTTTGTAAGGCCTAACTATGCGAGATATTAAACTAATCCTTGAAGAACAAGGAGCAATCATAACGGATCGGATCTACTAAATAACGATCAAGCGGGGTGTCGCCCTTACACCTAAGACAGGCGTAAGGGCGGCTAGACGTCTAAGGGTTGCATGGACGAAAGCATACGATACGACGGAACAATGCTAATCCTAACACATCTATGATAACTACGTTGCTCGCCATCAACAAGGCTTCAGCACGAGCAACGCATGAACAACGAATAAACGTTACTGCCTAGATCGCAAGATGCGATCTAGGCAGCATGATGTTTACCCGGAAGAAACCCTCGAAACAAGGGAGTTGGCGATGCGCCTAGATTGGTTTGTGGTGAACGTGATTGTTGTTTATTCCATAAACCCTAGATACATATTTATAGTCCGTAGACTTTCTAACGTGGGAATAATCCCAATCGTGCACGAGCCAAATTCTATTTAACCGACACGTATCCTACTATATTTACAGATACACGGGCAAACTAGCCCAAACTTTGTATACAAGGCCGATTCATGCATCTCTTCCATGTATATTCTTCAAGCCCATCTTTAATCGTGGCCCACCTCTGATCCGGTCAAATTCTGGTGATAACACATGCCCCCCTGGTTTTGGAAGTGTCAATTCCAAAATCACTCTGTTTTTTTTTCTTCGTCGGGTCATGTCGTGGCAGAGCAGAACCGTCGCAGTACCCATCATCATGATGCCTTGCCTTCTCAACTTCTCCGCGTGACCTGGCAATTTTTTTTTTCTTCTTTGGGCACCACTTCCTCGGAAACTGCTGTGGCATTGAATCTCCACTATATCCCTCTATTTTAACCGCAGCCTGCAGTTTCACCTCTTTATCCCCTTCGCATTAGCACTCCAAAAGCCCTCCTCTGCCACCATGTCTTCTTCCTCCTCCGCCTCATCGGGTCTTTCTTCCCTGTCCTCCCCCTCCCGCGAGCCGACGCCGGAGTGGGACCCGGAGGAGGCCCACGAGGCCAACATTCGCCGCGCCATAGAAGACGGGGACGAATCCAGTCACGACTTCTCCGTCTGGTCAGAGGACGACAAGTCCTCGACCGACGGGGAAAGTGACCTCCGCTTCCTTGCCGACGGGGAAACGGGGGAGGAGAGCGATGACGATCGCTTCTCCTGGGACGACTTCACCTCCTCCGAGGAGGAAGAGGAGGAGGAGGAGGAGGAGGAGGAGGACGACACCTCCTCCGACGAGCCGCCGGCCAAGCGCTTCTGCCCCTGGCCGGGGAACCTCAGCGACTTCGACAGCGACGACGACGCCGACGAGGAGGACGAGGACAACGAGGGCCCTGCCGGCGGCCGCAGCGGCAGCCGACGACGAGCCGGCCGGGAGTAGCGCCGACGACGGCGACGACGGCGACGACGAGGGCAGCGACGGCCCGTAGATAGGACCCTTAGCATAGGATCGGTAGTAGTAGATGGGGCAATGTATCCCCGGTACTTCCTTTTGAGAGCAATCAGCTCTTTATGTAAGAAATCCGGCTATCAATGAAAAATCCCTTTTGATTTGATTTTGCCGATTCCCTTATGCTAATTTAGCCGATTTCCCCTCATACTGACTTTGCCGATTGTCAACTTGGGCAATGCTCAATGAGCCGATGGCAACGCATCGGTCTTTCACAATCTATCCTTCATCTCTTCGATTGATGACTTTGAGATCTGGTGGACAATGTGGAAAATCCATGCCTTCAGGAGAGCCCTAGGACCGTTGCTGAAACAACTTGACGCCGAAGCTGATACTTCTGCCGAACGGGTACCACTTGCTCGCAAATTTCCTTGCGATAGTTTCCAGTGATGACTTATAATCCTGCTCTGTTTCTTTGCAGCAACAAAATGGTCCAGAGCCTGTCAATGATGATGGATCCCCGTCCAATTCCTCCCACCAGCTCCAGTGGTCCTCTTCTGTAGGAACCTACCACCCTTTAAAAAGATTGCGATGCAGAGCCAGTCGATTCCAATAAAATCGTCTCCCAAGAGTACAGATTCTTCAGGGTCAGCTGCCCCCCGAGCCTCGGTCAGGGCGAGAACAGTAGTGAGAAAAGTAGCTGCCAGGAAAACTTTGATAGCCTGTCAGTGTCCCTTAATCCTACTCTTGCAGACCTCTACTGTCGTTGCCTATTCGACGGTACCCCGGAGGAGGGATCCTCACGAGGGGGAGAAGAAGTAGGGGCCATAGGGCGGAGTGCACACGGGACGGTGGTACGCGAGTTACCCAGCTTCGGAACACCCGCACGATGACAGGGCCTACTCGCTGCTTGTCCGGAATTATCCGGGCGCTTTCGCGTTGTTACAATGAGTTGTGGTTGTCTCGCTTCTAGCTCGAGATCTCCCCTCGGGGCTCCCGGGATCCGGCTTATATAGGCGCACGGATCTAGGGTTTACATGGAGAGTCCTAGCCGGATTACGAGGTTGCCTAACTACAGTACAATGTCTTGCCGTGTACGTCAAGGATCCGCCTTCCATCTACGTCGTACTGGATCCGGGTTCCTCATGGGCCTCCACAGATCCGGGTTCCTTCATGGGCCTTCACGGATCTGACTCCTGGCATAGACCTCTTCGGATCCGGGTACCTCTGTAGGTCGGTTCGGATCCGGGTACCTTCCTAGGGCGGTTTGGATCCGGCTACCTTCGTAGGGCGGTTCGGATCCGGCTCCTTGTTCCTCGGTTGGACATCTTCCATCTTGATCCACAACAACTGGGCTGCCCGGTGGGCCATATGCTATCACCACCATATGTGGGCCACCCGGGCTTGCCGGAATCGGACCATGTCGATGGTATACCTATGAAGTATATCCACAACAGTAGCCCCCGGAGTTCTCCAAGATTCACCGTTCTTCCATCCAGCTCAGCTTGCGCATGTATCTTCATCCTTTGGTCGGATCGAATAATAGAGAATCTTGAAGGACTCCAAACTTCATATCTCCAACCAAATATTGGTCGGAAACTTCATGATCCAATGGTCAGATTCTTCGAAGACACCATCCAACGTAATCTTCGATATGGATCCGACTAGCCAAATGTAGGTTCGGATCTGACTAGCCAAAATATAGGTGTGGATCCGACTACCCAAAAATATAGGTGCGGATCCGACTAACAAAAAATTAGGTGCGGATCCGGCTAACGAAAATTGAGGTGCGGATCCGACTACCAAAAATTAGGTGTGGATCCGGCTACCAAAAAATTAGGTGCGGATCCGGCTACCAAAAAATTAAGGTGCGGATCCGACTACCAAAAATTAGGTGCGGATCCGGCTACCAAAAAATTAGGTGCGGATCCGACTAGTTAGCCAGATTTTCGCCATCTTTGAAATTTTTCTTGACATAACCATATGTATGTAGCCCCCGAGCGTTGAGTCGGCTTGCTCCAAGGTGTCTCGATGCTCAGAAACTTAGCCCCCAAGCGTCAAGGTGGAAAATTTCCGGCTTGGTGCTCTTAGAGTAGCTTTATCTTTATATGTGACTTAGGAATAGCGTAAATTCCAAGCATCTAGGCGGAAATTTCCAGCACTGATACCCGAAAGGAAACACACTTTTCACCTAAGATCAAACCGCAGCCCCCGAGGGTTGGTTCCGGCTAAGCATAGCGGAATCAAGACTCAAGTTGCTTTTCCAGTTGTGCACGCCATGGATCCGCCTAACCTTCTCTCATTGGATCCGGCTAGCTTCCCCTGAGGCTTCGCGCGGTGCTAGATCTGCTTGAAAATACCTTAAATCGAGGACTCGTTGTACGTCCAAGTGTCATGTACCCGATACATAAACATAAAAACATATTTGTATTAAATTGTTTCTTTGATCATGTTCAACGAACAAATGTAAGGCGGAACAAAAACGGTCTTTGAACAAATGTTTTAAAGCTGAAACTATGCAGCAGTTGAACAACATAAAACTGTCAAGGCGGAAAAAACTCGACTATCTTGAACGAGTTAATGTAATTTATATGTTTTAAGCAAGTGTCTGGTTTATCCGTTCTTCCGATTTATATGCTTGACTTTTCGCGAGACGGCAAACTTTAAACACGGAACATCCGTCGAGGCGATAGCGCTTAATAGCGAAACAATCAAGAACCTCGAAACGAGAGGCCGGCTTTAAGTACCGAGATGTCACTACTAAGGAATCCACACATAAAACAACAGAAACGTGTAGGCCGGAAAACTTAAGCTAACGCCCGAAAGCGGAATTTTTGCAGCGTATCTGGAGCCTTAAGCGGCAAAAACAAGTACAAATTTTTTCACGAGCGCGAGGCAAATCGTGGGAAAGATATGACCAACAGTGAAAGCGGTAAAAGACTCGGGATATGAGTGAACCAATCTTAATCTCATGATCATAAAATTTTAAAATATTAAATATAAATAGGGACTTAGCTGTTTGGAGCGGAGTCAACGTCGGTCGTGGCGGTTTTTCTTCGGCGTTCCGTCGAGCCGGTGCGAGATTGATTGTCGCAGTGGTCCTGTCGGTGCGGATCCACCTACCAAAATTTAGGTGTGGATCCGACCTTCAAAAATTTAGGTGCGGATCCACCTACCAAAATTTTGGTATGGATCCGGCTACAAAAATATAGGTGCGGATCTAACTACCAAAAATAGGTATGGATCTGGCTACCAAAATATAGGTGCGGATCCGACTACCAAAAACGTAGGCGCGGATCTGGCAACCAAAAATATAGGTGCGGATCCGACTACCAAAAACGTAGGCGAGGATCCGGCAACCAAAATATAGGTGCGGATCCGACTACCAAAAACGTAGGCGCGGATCCGGCAACCAAAAACATAGGTGCGGATCCGACTACCAAAAACGTAGGTGCGGATCCGGCTACCAAAACCAGAATTTGAAATTTCCAGGTCTAAGGCGGATTCTTCCGTGGAAAGCTCCAGCGACTCGGATCGGATCTTTGCAGCTGCGTCCTGCTCGGTGGCGGTCGTAGCTACATTACTTACCAGTGCGTTTCCGTCGGAATCGACAGTCTCGCCGATGAAGATGTGGATGCCGCCTATTGGGACGATGGAGAGCTTGACGGAGCAGTCTTAGCCGGAATCCGAAGCACTCGTCCGGAGGGACGATCGGAAAGTTTCCGGCGTAAAGAACACGCCCCACCGCGATCGTGTCGTCGTAGCTTCCCATAGCGGAACCCTCCCGGTTCCGGCCTCCAGACGCCGCTGGCCCCACGGTGGGTGCCAACTGTCGTTGCCTATTCGACGGTACCCCGGAGGAGGGATCCTCACGAGGGGGAGAAGAAGTAGGGGCCATAGGGCGGAGTGCACACGGGACGGTGGTACGCGAGTTACCCGGCTTCGGAACACCTGCACGATGACAGGGCCTACTGCTGCTTGTCTGGAATTATCTGGGCGCTTTCGCGTTGTTACAATGAGTTGTGGTTGTCTCACTTCTAGCTCGAGATCTCCCCTCAGGGCTCCCGGGATCCGGCTTATATAGGCGCACGGATCTAGGGTTTACATGGAGAGTCCTAGCCGGATTACAGGTTGCCTAACTACAGTACAATGTCTTGCCGTGTACGTCAAGGATCCGCCTTCCATCTACGTCGTACTGGATCCGGGTTCCTCATGGGCCTCCACAGATCCGGGTTCCTTCATGGGCCTTCACGGATCTGACTCCTGGCATAGACCTCTTCGGATCCGGGTACCTCTGTAGGTCGGTTCGGATCCGGGTACCTTCCTATGGCAGTTTGGATCTGGCTACCTTCGTAGGGCGGTTCGGATCCAGCTCCTTGTTCCTCGGTTGGACATCTTCCATCTTGATCAACAACAACTGGGCTGCCCGGTGGGCCATATGCTATCACCACCATATGTGGGCCACCCGGGCTTGCCGGAATCGGACCATGTCGATGGTATACCTATGAAGTATATCCACAACATCTACTGAAGACAATATCAGTGAGGAGACGCAGTCCAGCCGACGAGGCTCAAGCTCGGGCACCTCTGAGGACACTACCACGCAAAACAGACAGATGTGCTACCATCGGCAAGAGTCAATGCACCAAGAGGGCTCGGAAAGATCAGCGAACCCCTTCCTCGAACCAAGAAGCTTCAAATGCAACAGCTCTCAAACCCCTCCTGGCTCGGCTCTTACGCTTTGCTGCCCAGATCGGCTCACCATTCTTTTTTGCAGACTGATGAAACTTCCAGTGGGGATGTCGAGGAAGTTCTGATGCCCTCCACAACTCTAGAGGTAACAACCTCTACAGGTGACATCGACCAAGTTGCCACCTTGGCCAAACCCCGAGCGGAGACGCCACGGCCCGATTGCTTCGTCATCGGCTGTTCCCATGTTCATAGGAGAGGTATGCTCCCTTTGTTGGGCTTGCCCTTACCCTGATCTGCAGACTTATGCTGCTTTTTGTTGTTTGTCAGGGCTGTGGTTTCTCAGGCTTGCTGTCGTTCGACCCTGAATCTATCGAGCCGGACCACTCCGCAGCACGTGATGGACCGAGCTCCGGCGTCATCGCTGACCAACTCCAATGCCTCAAAGCCCTACTTTCTTCACCCATTGAGATATTAGTCGAAGACTCTGAGGAAGTGAAGAACACTCTTGAAGAAATCCAGCCTCACGTCCCAGTGATGCTGCAGTTGAAGCTCTGGCCAGTTGGCAAGGATAATGACGACAAGGCCGAGATCGCAGAGGTGGATCACGTCCGTGCTGGTGTACTCCACGCCTTAGAAACTTTCCTTCAGTAGGGCCTGCGCATATGGCAGTTTGTGCTTGTAACTCTAAAGTCGATGGCTGTGCATCGGCTTTTTATACTCTGAAGTCGATGCCCGTGCATCGGCTGTGATTCCGCATTTTTTTACTGGCCGATTTTTCTATCGGGCCCCGATATTTTACTGCACATGTGTCGCACATGTTCATCTGATTAGGTGCCCCCCGAGCCGAATCTGTCAGGTAACTGCAGATATCGGCTCTGTAGTTAGCCAAGGTACTCGTACTTGAACATCGGCATCGCCATGACCGATGTTGACTTCTTCCAGCCTCGTCGGCCCGACGTAAACATGTATCCCCGCTTTCCGCCGCTCGTTAGATCGACGTTGAACACGGGCAGAACGTATAGTGAGGATAATTTTGGCCGATTTCTGGAATCGGCCTCCATGTTGATTGAATCGCTCAATGAAGGTTTTGCGACGTTTGTCCATAGATTTTGCTCTTGTTACACGGTCAGGCCGGTGGATAAGACCAGCCTCACCCCGTTTCTCGTCACGTCGATGCGCTCGCAGTCATCCAAAGTGATGCCTGAGGGTGGCTCTTGGCCTGCCGTCTCCCAAACATTCATGCCAGTCGTTGAAATCTCGGCTGAGTCATCTGCGTGGACGACCTCTACTTCATCTCCATCCCACTGTATTAAACATTGGTGCATCGTGGATGGAATGCAACAATTGGCGTGGATCCAATCTCTCCCTAGCAGGACGACGATATGTGCTCTTGCCGTCGACAATAAAGAACGTCGTAGGGATGGTCTTTCTTCCTACGATCGGATCCACGTTCGGAACACCTTGCGCTTCGGATGCTTGGCCGTTGAAATCGCTCGTTGTAACGTTGGTCTTGATCGGATCCGAGCTAGAGCGTCCCAACCGACGTAGCATGGAGTATGGCATAATGTTGACTGCCGCTCCGGTGTCCACCAGCATCTTGTTGACAGGCTGCCCATTGATATAACCTCGTAGGTACAGGGCCTTCAGGTGTCTGTAGCTTCTTTCTCGTGGCTTCTCAAAGATAACAGGCCGTGGGCCGCAGTCAAGTTGTGCCACAGGCGCTTCGTCCAATCCTAGAGCACAAAACTCCGCTGGAAGGATGAACACCATGTTTGTGCCAGCCGATGTCTCACCATCGGCTTTCCTTTGTTTGGGACGCCACTCTTTCTTTTGTGGTCGACCTTCTTCGTCCGTAGTTCGCTGAATTTTCGCGGCCGGATCGAGGCCGCGCCTTCCTTAACGTGTGTAGGTATAACCTTTCAGCTTCCTCCAAACCACGTAGCCGCTGAACCCTACGCTTTTGGGAACGGCTGAGTCCATCAGGGCACCACCTTGGCCGGTGGTACTTATCTTCTTCTTCTTCATCGTCGTTTTCTAATTCCTCGAGATCTTCCACCCGAGAGGACTCAGCGTACTTGTTCCGAGATGGGAGCGGCCCTAGACGTTTGAATACCGACACGTCTCCTGCACCCTTCTTCTTCTCTTTACATTCCGGCGCTTGCCGATTGTAGGCAATCGGCTCATTCCCGAATCCCGAGCAGTGTCTGAAGAAAGGACAGTCTCAGTGCCTATCCACGTCGTCTTGTTCTCTTGACTTCTCCTTGGCATGGCGCTCATATCTCTCCTCGTCGCGATCATGCCGGCGGTCTCTCCTGGCGTCTCTGCTAACCAGACGATCTCTTTCGTCGTCGTCGTCATATCGCCGGTGTTGGTCGTATTGACTCACGTACTTGTTGAGGAGGTGATCAGAGAGAGGTCGCTGATATCGCACATTCTTCACTTCTCCCTCTGTGACGTAGCGCTTGCCATCGTGCCGGAGCCGATCGCGTGGAGCGGCTTCCTCTTTGTCCTTGTTATGAGAGCAGCTGCCCTTGTCACTGTCCTTACCGGAGTGGTGCCCGTGTCCTACCATGTTGATGCCGAACGAGAAACTCGGCCGGCACCTCCCAGGGTAAGTGCACTCCACCATGTTAACGGCGGGGAAGGGGTGCGTGTCGACTTTCATGGCGTACTGGCTAAAAATTAACCGCCCTTGTTCTATCGCCATTTGGATCTGCTGACGCCACACCCTGCACTCGTTGGTGGTATGGGTGAACGTGTTATGCCACTTGCGAGTATGGCTTTCCGTTCAGCTCCCGTGCCGTGGGGATTTTGTGGCCTTCGGGTAACTTTAGTCGCTTCTCCTTAAGTAAGAGGTCGAAAATTTGCTCAGCTTTAGTCACGTCGAATTCAAACCCTCTTGGAGGACCTTGTGGCTTAACCCACTTGCGGGACACGGGGCTTTCCCCCGAGTCCATTCAGCCATCGCTACCTCTTGATCTCCCGCGAGCCTTCATCTTCATCCGCCTCAACCAGGACCACCGCACGCTTGAATTTATCCCGGTATACCTCTCGGGTGGCGCTCGTTCATATAACGACAGCCTTCTGCACCATATGCGCCGGTGAAGGGTACTCGCTTGGGAGGCCACATCCTTGATCGGTGATGCAAGACCCACCACCGCCAACTCGATCGCTTCTTTTTCAGTCACACGAGCCGAATAGCATCGGTTCCTAACAGTCCTGAAGCGCTGGATGTATTCTGATACCGTTTCTCCGCGCTTCTGTCGCACTTGTGCTAGATCGGCAATGCCAGGCTCGGAAGACTCTGAGTGATACTGTAGGTGGAACTGTTCTTCCAACTGCTTCCAAGTCCGGATTGAGTCTGGTGGCAGTGATGTGTACCACCCAAAAGCCGATCCTGTGAGGGATAGTGCGAAGAACCTCACACATAGTTCATCTGATGCTGAGATCGTGCCCAGCTGCGCCAAATATCGGCTCACATGCTCGATTGAGCTGGAGCCATCTGACCCACTAAACTTGGAGAATTCGGGGAGCCGATATTTGGGTGGTAGTGGGATCAAATCGTACTCGTTGGGGTACGGCTTGGAATAGCCGATTGCCCTCCTTTTCGGCACCATGCCGAACTGGTCTCTTAAGATTGTACCGATCTGATCCGCGGTGATGGCTGCAGGAGTCGAACTCCGAAGATTCGCCGGAGTGGTATACTTAGCCAGCCACGCTTGCTTCTCAAGCTCGAGCCAAGCTGCAGGAGTTGAGCTCGGAGGTTCGTCGGAGTGGCATACTTAGCTAGCCACGTCTCGCTTCTCAAGATCTGTTCTCGTTGATCGCCAAAACCCACCGGCGGGCAGCGGCCTTGTCAACACCGTAGAGCCGGGAAGAGCCTAGAGCTGCGGCTGGCCGAGACCCCTCCGAGCGACGGCCCGCAATGCTCTTCCGGTCACACGCGGCGTTGCGAAGTGCAAGGGCGTGCCACCTGACCTATACCCGGTCGGGAAGGTGATGAGGATGCCTCGCTTAGTTTCCTCGCAGGGCATACATGTAAACGTTAAATACGAGCCTCGATCGGCTCTCGGGTAATCCCGTGAATCGGCTCAAAGAGCCGATCCACCCATGATCCGTACGGGGTGCACGGATACTTGGTGGTCCTGCTTGATCAAGATGAAGCTAATGAGATCTACGACGATTTAGGGTTTTCACCGCATAATCGGATCATCCTACTCCAGGTTGGGCCTTGCGGCCACGCACGGTGCTCGTAAGCCGATCCTAAACAAGGCCAAAAAACCAACATGAAGTTGATCCTAGGAACATCCCGTTTAGGACTTGCGAACGCCACCCTACGTGCCACCGGATCCTCCCCCTTTGTAAGGCCTAACTATTGCGGATATTAAACTAATCCTTGTAGAACAAGGAGCAATCGTAACGGATCGGATCTACTAAATAATGATCAAGCGGGTGCCGCCCCCACACCCGAGATAGGCGTGAGGGCGGCTAGATATGCAAGGGTTGCACTACGTAAGCATGCTTAAACGAAGAACAATGCTAACCCTAACACATCTAATGATAACTACGTTGCTCGCCATCAAAAACGCTTCAAGTACGAGCAACGCATGGAACAACGTGGGGCTTGTGCTGCCTAGATCGCAAGATGCGATCTAGGCAGCATGTCACTTACCTGATAGAAACCCTCGAGACGAAGGAGTTGGCGATGCGCCGAGATTGGTTTGTTTTGGGGTTGAACGTGAGTTGTTGTTTATTCCATAAACCCTAGGTACATATTTATAGTCCAGGGGACTTTCTAATGTGGACGTGCACTAAACCGTGCACGAGATAAACTCTAACTTCTAAATCGATACACAATCTATTATACTAAGATACACGGGCTAACTAGCCCAAAATCTCCGTGCAAGGCCGCTTCATAGTTCTTTCATATGTAACCTTCCAAGCCCATCTTGATCGCGGCCCACCTCCTGATTTAGCCAAAATCTGGTGATAACACATGCCCCCTGGTTTTGGAAATGATAATTTCAAAACCACTCTGTTTCTTCCTCAGAGGGGTCGTGTCACGGCAGAGCAGAACTGTCGCAGCATGTCTCATCATGACGACTTGCCTTCCCAACTTCTCTGCACGATTTGACAGTTTTGGCACCATGTCCTCGAGAACTGCCCCACCTCCTTTTATTTAGCCGCAACGAACAGTTCTCTTCTTTACCCCTTCCGTAGTAGCACTCCAAAAAACCCTCCCCTGCAACCATGTCCTCTTCCTCTTCCTCTTCTTCTTCGTCGGATCTTTCCCACGTGTCCTCTCCCATCCGAGAGTCGACGCCCTCATGGGGTACGCAAGCGGCGTACGACATCCTTGCCCCGACAAAGTGGGACAAAGAGGACCATGACTCCTACGTCTGGTCCGAGGATGACAAATCCCAAACCGACGGGGAGAGCGACCTCCGTTTCCTTGCTGACGAGGAAGCGGTGGAGGAGAGCGAAGACGACCGCCTCTCCTGGGCGGACTTCACCACCTCCGAGGAGGTGAAGGAGGAGGGAGAGGAGGAGGAGGATGAAGACAGCTCCTCCGACGAGCCGCCGGCCAAACGCCGCCACCTCCGGCCCGGGAACCTCGGCGACGTCGACGAGTGACGACGACGCCGACGAAGAGGATGAAGACGACGAGGGTCCCGTCGGCGGCCGCCGGAGCAGCGATGACGAGCCGGCAGGGAGCAGCGCCGCGGTAGCGGCGACGACGGCGCCGACGACGACGAGGGCAGCAGCGGCCCCTAGATAGGGTCTTAGCATAGGGCTAGCGAGTAGCGAAGGGGCAATGTATCCCCCGGTATTTCCTTTTGAGAGCAATCAGCTCTTCTATGTAAGAAATCTGGCTTATCAATGAAGAAATTCCCCAACTCGATTTTGCCGATCCCCTTTATGATAATTTAGCCGATTGTCCTTCCTTCTGATTCTGCCGATTGCCAAACCGGACAATGCCCAACAAGCCGATGGCATCGCATCGGTCTCCCACACTAGATTTCGAGATAGATCCACCCAGACCCAAACTCCTTGCCAAACAAGGCCAAGCCCTACTCGCGCAAATCCGCAGATCTCTCAAGATGGCATGTTGAACCTAGCGGCAGAACTCCTGAAATAATGTCAGGTCTCCTTTACATTATCCTCTCCGAACTCTGCTCGCCCCGCTCCGGCAGCTTCCTTCTACAATAATCACTGTCTTTTGAACGAGCCGTCACGAAGAGTGAGCCCACTTCGACAGAGTTGGTTAAACCTCGAGGGCGAGCTGCCCCCCGAGCCTCGCCCAAGGCGAGGATAAAGGACGGATCATCACCATTGAGATTTCGGGGCGGGCTCAACCTTGTCCAAGAGAGCCATCCCGCAGGGCCACCAGCCGATCACCTCCCTTTCGTCGAGGGTCCATACGACCGATCCGGGCAGGCTATGATAATTTTGCAACATAAGCACCATTCTTCAGGTAACTTGTGGTGCAGAGTTCGGCCGATCCAACGAAATCGGCTCCCCGGAGCAGAGAACCTTCAAGGTGAGCTGCCCCCCGGGCCTTCAAGGTGAGCATAGCGGCGAGCTGATCACGTCAATCATCCTTGGTTTCCAACTCGCAACGCCGTATCAACCGATTCAGAAAAATCGGCTCTTTAGGGTGAGGGATTTCAGGGCGAGCCGCCCTCCCCGAGCTTCTTCGAGTCCAAACCTTGCGCCTTGCTGATCAGATCAGCTCATCACCTTCGGCAGGCTAAAGCGACTTCCGGTGAGAACGTCTTCGCATTTCTGACGCCCTCCAGATTCTTGGAGGGAACTAGCCCCTGCTCTTAAGTCGATGCCTGTGCATCGGCTATTCCTGAAAATTTTCGAATTTTTTCGGCCGACTCGTGTATCGGCCCCCACACTCCAATATCAAAGGATGAGACTCTTCTACTGCATACCCTCGTATTTTATCCACTTGGGCGCCCCCCCGAGCCGATTCTGTCAAGAGAATTGATGACATCGGCTCTGATGGACCGTGAATGTGTTGAACCCAGGCAGTATGGATGGTGAGGATATTCGCGGCCGATTATCGGAATCGGCCTCCACGTTGTTTGCTCGGTGAAGGTTTTGTCATCGCTCCTTCACGAGACCCTCGGGGCCGATCACAAGGATCAGCCTTGCCAACTTGCGCATCGCTTGGCTTCAACTACATGGTCGGGCCGTGGATAAAACTAGCTTAACCCTTCCCTTTGTCACATCGATGCGCTCGCAGATCGTCCAATTTGATGCCCGAGAGGGGTTCTTGGCCTCGCCGCTTCCCATGCGTTCATGCCGGCCGTTGAAACTTCGGCCGAGTCGTCGGCTTGGACGACCTCTACCTCATCACCATCCCATCGTATTATGCATTGGTGCATCGTGGAGGGAATGCAGCAGTTGGCGTGGATCCAATCTCTTCCCGACAGAAACAAGCATAACCGCTCGTGCTATCAACGATAAAGAACGCCGTAGGGATGGTTTTTCTTCCTACGGTCAGATCCACATTCAGAACTCCTTGTGCCTCAGACGCTTGGCCGTTGAAGTCGCTCAACGTTACGTTGGTCTTGATTAGATCCGAACTCGAGCGTCCCAGCCGTCGTAGCATAGAGTACGACATGATGTTAACTGCCGCTCCGGTGTCCACCAGACATCCTCGTTTACAGTGCCTCCCATCGATATACCCTCGTAAGTACAGGGCCTTCGGATGCCCGTAGCTCCTGTCTCGTGGCTTCTCAAAGATAACCGGCCGTGGGCCGCGAGTCCCACCGGGCGTGCCGAGAATGTGTTGATCGCCAAAACCCACCGGCGGGCAGCGGCCTTGTCAACACCGTAGAGCCGGGAAGAGCCTAGAGCCGCGGCCGGCCGAGACCCCTCCGAGCGACGGCCCGCAATGCTCTTCCGGTCACACGCGGCGTTGCGGAGTGCAAGGGCGTGCCACCCGACCTATACCCGGTCGGGAAGGTGATGAGGATGCCTCGCTTAGTTTCCGCGGGGCATACATGTAAACGTTAAATACGAGCCTCGATCGGCTCTCGGGTAATCCCGTGAATCGGCTCAAAGAGCCGATCCACCCATGATCCGTACGGGGTGCACGGATACTTGGTGGTCCTCGCTTGATCAAGATGAAGCTAATGAGATCTACGACGATTTAGGGTTTTCACCGCATAATCGGATCATCCTACTCCGGGTTGGGCCTTGCGGCCACGCACGGTGCTCGTAAGCCGATCCTAAACAAGGCCAAAAAACCAACATGAAGTTGATCCTAGGAACATCCCGTTTAGGACTTGCGAACGCCACCCTACGTGCCACCGGATCCTCCCCCTTTGTGAGGCCTAACTATTGCGGATATTAAACTAATCCTTGTAGAACAAGGAGCAATCGTAACGGATCAGATCTACTAAATAATGATCAAGCGGGGTGCCGCCCCCACACCCGAGATAGGCGTGAGGGCGGCTAGATATGCAAGGGTTGCACTACGTAAGCATGCTTAAACGAAGAACAATGCTAACCCTAACACATCTAATGATAACTACGTTGCTCGCCATCAAAAACGCTTCAAGTACGAGCAACGCATGGAACAACGTGGGCTTAGTGCCTGCCTAGATCGCAAGATGCGATCTAGGCAGACATGTCACTTACCTGATAGAAACCCTCGAGACGAAGGAGTTGGCGATGCGCCGAGATTGGTTTGTTTTGGGGTTGAACGTGAGTTGTTGTTTATTCCATAAACCCTAGGTACATATTTATAGTCCAGGGGACTTTTTAATGTGGACGTGCACTAAACCGTGCACGAGATAAACTCTAACTTCTAAATCGATACACAATCTATTATACTAAGATACACGGGCTAACTAGCCCAAATTCTCCGTGCAAGGCCGCTTCATAGTTCTTTCATATGTAACCTTCCAAGCCCATCTTGATCGCGGCCCACCTCCCGATTTAGCCAAAATGCGGTGATAACAGTTCCGTAAGTTCCTCCCGTCGCTCTAGAAGTCCCTCGCTGTTGCGATCCGGGTTTGAGAGAACCCAGCTCGCTGCAGTCTGGCACGTATGTGCACGTGTATACGTGAGGGATCTCCTTAGGCGCCTCATACAAGAACTGGTAATCACTAGGGTCACCACCGATCTTGTAGACGACGTATGCCGATGAACTCGGCACCTCTGGTGCTGCCAACGCGAACGGCAGCGGTGGTCGGGACCGGAGTGGTATCTCTCCTTGGTGAGTCCCCGGAGCCGGTCCCGACGGAGAATACCGATGGCTCATGATTTCTGGATCACCGAAGCGGCGACACACTCCAAAGTGTTCACCGGGTTCTCGGAATGGCGGTGCAGCGAATGAGCTACCATGAAATTAATCTCCCGACGCGGAGACCCGGTGCGTTCTTCCGAAGGGGTAGACAGAGTCCACTCCATCGAGCGCGCCTTCGGGCGAGAACCCCTTCCACTCGATGCCGTGTGAGCGGGTTCTGCGGAAAGAGCCGATGAGGTCGGCTCGAGGATAGCTTTGACCTCGTCATACTTCTTCTTGAGCTCGTCGGCCGGATCCTCGTACGTGACCGGAGTACCTTCCGCCATCTCGGATGTAGACGGCGATGCGGTTGATGTCGAAGATGGTCCCACCGGGCGTGCCGGAATGTGTTGCGGTCGAAACCCACCGCGCGAGCGGCCGACGGGCAACACAAGTAGAGCCGGGAGGCTTCCAAGACTAGCGGCCGGCCCCGGTCCCTCGAGCGACGGCCCGCAAAGACTCGGCACGCACGTCCGATGCTCGGTGCAAGGGCATGCCACCCGACCTATACCCGGTCGGGAAGGTGATGGATTTGTCTCGCTTAGTTTCCGCATGGCATACACGTAAACATTAAATACGAGCCTCGATCGGCTCTCAGGTTATCCTGTGAATCGGCTCAAGGAGCCGATCCACCCATTATCCGTATGAGGTATACGGTCACATGGTGGTCCTGCTTGATCGAAATCTATATCTATATCTAATAATAAAGAAAATAAGGCTTCTTGTTCGTCCGTCAGAAATTACCCCTGTTTTTCGTTGAAATTACACTGGTTGCCACCGCCAAGTCAAAAAACGGTTCGTCCGTACGGCTTCTCGATCTAGATTCGTCCCGCGGTCGGCCTAATTTTCGTCCAACCCTCTTGGGCCGGCCCATCTCACGGGTCCAACAGGTAGTCAGGTGCTCGCGTCAGAGATAGCTGGCCATCTTTGTGCTAGGAATTGTAATACGACTCTGTTAGCAAGACGACTAACCCATGTACTATATATGCCTATCACCAGGGAGCACCTCGACGACAGATCGGCGACTCGACGCAGCACGGGTTCAGGTTGATGATGTGCGACAACACCTGGTCACTGGTGGAGTTCGGCGAACGGCGGCATAGGTTCCTGGCCAGGCACAGGGCAACAAATTCCGGTGCACCCACGCCTCCGCCGACCGGGTTCAGTAGACGGTTTCGGTCCACAGCCACGCCAGTCGCCAGGTAGCCTGCGAGCGCAGCGACACAGACCAAGCGCTGCCGCAAGTCTCTGATTATGCGCGTCGCCACTAGCCCATGACAAGGACCGCCGCCAGCCCATGGTTCGACGAGGAGGCCGGCTAGAGCGAGGGCGATGACCGCCGTTGGCCCATGGTTTGACGGGGAGGTCGGCTAGACAAAGACGATGACCGCCACTGCCCCTGGTTCGACGTGGAGGCCGCCTGGAGCGAGGACGATGAGGGCTCCGGTGCAGGTGGACATCAGATGGAATTCGCCCGAGGAGAATCTTGCTGGCCGGGTCTAGGAGAGGAAGACGAAAGCTCGGGTGGGGGATCTCGCGTGCCAGAAGAATTTCGTCAGGGACACAGAACGATCGTCAGATGTTCATGCTGTTGGCCGTATTTGGTTGCTGACGGCGCTGCAGACACAAATGCAGACGTGTGACGTGCTGATCTAAAGAAGAAGGACGATATCTCCTACAGCCGATTTTGGATAATTGGTATTTACGTTTTGTTTTGTTTTGATGTGCTCTGAATGTAGGATTCAACTCCTTTCATAGCGGTTAATCTTGCATAGTAAGTTCAGTTACGTCAGTCTTCAGTCACATTGGATGTAGGATAAATAGAGCGACTTAACTACCTCTTCACAAGAACGATCGTCAGTCTTCAATTTTATAGGGAAGATTCCCCTCTTTCTCTATAACACAATCAGTCAAAAAAGGTTAGCCTCCTCTGATGATTGTTCTCATGCAAGTTTATGAACTGACCAATAGCTCATCTTATTTCTTAGCAATTATTCTTCTCTGGGTTGTTTGGACAATCATACGTGTTCTGCCAATACACGAGGCTACGATCCATGTATTGACTGTATGTTGCTCGATCTAAGTGTACATCTTGCCTTGAATCAGATACGTAGTACATGACCATGTGTTATTCAGGCAAAATGCAAGCATGCATGGCCAGACATACGATCGATTTACTTGTCTTAAACCAAAGACATGGATTCAACAATCTAAAGCAATGTGTGCGTGCTAGGTAATTCTTCTACCAGGCATCAGCCTCGCGTTCCAATACCGACTCCTCGCGCCAGCAATTTATCCGTCTTCCTCTGATTTCTCCACTACGCGGTCCCAAGGGAGGCGAAGGCTTACACCGGGTAGCGGTGGGCCGGTGGCCAGAGTAGTCAGTGGTAGCACCTAACATGGAGTGGAATCATGGACACACTAGAGCTGACAAATGTATTACCGAGAATTCTAAAGCTAACAAATGTACAATCGAGAACTTATGTTGTGTTTTTCAATGTTGTAGATTTTATGTTGGGTAGTTGGGTAGTTTTTTTAACACTTATGTACTATTTAGTGTATTTTATTAATAAAAGGTGGAATGTGCATGTTTATGCAAGTGTACATTGTTGGGAATTCATAGGAGAATTCCTCGGCGTTGCCGGTGTTTGAGCAGATGATCAAATGATTGAGGTGGTTTTGCGAGACAAATCACCAACGAATAACTTACTTTTTATGTCTCTATAGTGTAGCTTTTTATCTTTTGTTACAACGGGCATGTTTTCTTGAAAATTGAATCAAATCACGAGAGATGTTACTGATGGATGGAAGGTTCCGCTGCAACGCGCGGGCATTTTCCTAGTAAAGCTAAAACGACCTACTACGATTTGGGGTTTTCACCATATAATCGGAACATCCTACGCGTGATTGAGCCTGGCGGCCACGCACGGTGATCATAAACCGACCCTAGACAAGGCCTAAAAACCAACATGAAGTTGATCCCCGGAACATCCTGTCTAGGGCTAGCAAACTACACCCTACGTGCCACCGGATCCTTCAACCCGTTTGTAAGGCCTAACTATGCAGATATTAAACTAATCCTTGAAGAACAAGGAGCAATCATAACGGATCGGATCTACTAAATAACGATCAAGCGGGGTGCCGCCCTTACACCTAAGACAGGCGTAAGGGCGGCTAGACGTCTAAGGGTTGCATGGACGAAAGCATACGATACGACGGAACAATGCTAACCCTAACACATCTATGATAACTACGTTGCTCGCCATCAACAAGGCTTCAGCACGAGCAACGCATGAACAACGAATAAACGTTACTGCCTAGATCGCAAGATGCGATCTAGGCAGCATGATGTTTACCCGGAAGAAACCCTCGAAACAAGGGAGTTGGCGATGCGCCTAGATTGGTTTGTGGTGAACGTGATTGTTGTTTATTCCATAAACCCTAGATACATATTTATAGTCCGTAGACTTTCTAACGTGGGAATAATCCCAACCGTGCACGAGCCAAATTCTATCTAACCGACACGTATCCTACTATATTTACAGATACACGGGCAAACTAGCCCAAACTTTGTATACAAGGCCGATTCATGCATCTCTTCCATGTATATTCTTCAAGCCCATCTTTAATCGCGGCCCACCTCTGATCCGGTCAAATTCTGGTGATAACAAGGGCACATCTCCCCAAAGATGGGTCGTGTCGTGAGTGGATGTTGTCATTGGACGGGAGACGTTGTTTCATAACCAGTTGCCATATGAATACCCTAATCTTCATAGGGACCGAGACCCTCCAGAATTCGATAAAGTGTCTCCGGGGAGATCCCAAACAAAGCTTCTTATACATGGACCGCACTGAGAATTTGCCGGAGGGCTCCAACGCCCAGGATATGGTGTCCGGTTCGAGCGAAAGCTGGCAGACCCCAATCTCACGCAGCATTTCTATCCATTCCAACAACTCCCTGCGTCCCAGAGCTTGCCTCAGCGGGATGTGATACGTCTCAAACGTATCTATAATTTCTTATGTTCCATGCTACTTTTATGATGATACTCACATATTTTATACACATTATATGTCATTATTATGCATTTTCCGGCACTAACCTATTGACGAGATGCCGAAGAGCCAGTTGCTGTTTTCTGCTGTTTTTGGTTTCAGAAATCCTAGTAAGGAAATATTCTCGGAATTGGACGAAATCAACGCCCAGGGTCTTATTTTTCCACGAGGCTTCCAGAAGACAGGAGGAAATACGAAGTGGGGCCACGGGGCGCCGCCACACTAGGGCGGCGCGGCCTAAGGGGGGCCCGCGCGGCCCTAGCGTGTGGGGCCCCCGTGACGCCTCCTGACCTGCCCTTCCGCCTACTTAAAGCCTTCGTCGCGAAACCCCCGCACCGAGAGCCACGATACGGAAAACCTTCCGGAGACGCCGCCAATCCCATCTCGGGGGATTCAGGAGATCGCCTCCGGCACCTCGCCGGGAGAGGGGAATCATCTCCGGAGGTCTCTTCATCGCCATGATTGCCTCCGGATCGATGTGTGAGTAGTCCACCCCTGGACTATGGGTCCATAGCAGTAGCTAGATGGTTGTCTTCTCCTCATTGTGCTATCATGTTAGATCTTGTGAGCTGCCTATCATGATCAAGATCATCTATTTGTAATGCTACATGTTGTGTTTGTTGGGATCCGATGAATATTGAATACTATGTCAAGTTGATTATCAATCTATCATATATGTTGTCTATGTTCTTGCATGCTCTCCGTTGCTAGTAGAGGCTCGGCCAAGTTGATACTTGTAACTCCAAGAGGGAGTATTTATGCTCGATAGTGGGTTCATGCCTCCATTAAATCGGGACGATGTGACGGAAAGTTCTAAGGTTGTGGATGTCTTGTTGCCACTAGGGATAAAACATCGATGCTTTGTCTAAGGATATTTGTGTTGATTACATTACGCACCATACTTAATGCAATTGTCCGTTGTTTGCAACTTAATACTGGAAGGGGTTCGGATGATAACTCGAAAGTGGAATTTTTAGGCATAGATGCATGCCTGGATAGCGGTCTATGTACTTTGTCGTAATGCCCCGATTAAATCTCATAGTACTCATCATGATATATGTATGTGCATTGTTATGCCTTCTTTATTTGTCAATTGCCCAACTGTAATTTGTTCACCCAACATCTATTTATCTTATGGGAGAGACACCACTAGTGAACTGTGGACCCCGGTCCAATTCTTTACATCTGAAATACAATCTATCGCAATACTTGTTCTTTACTCGTTCTTCGCAAACAATCATCTTCCACACAATACGTTTAATCCTTTGTTTACTGAGCAAGCCGGTGAGATTGACAACCTCACTATTACGTTGGGGCAAAGTACTTTGATTGTGTTGTGCGGGTTCCACGTTGGCGCCGGAATCCCCGGTGTTGCGCCGCAAGTACACTCCGCCACCAACAACCTTCACGTGTTCCTTGACTCCTACTAGTTCGATAACCTTGGTTTCTTACTGAGGGAAAACTTGCTGTTGTACGCATCACACCTTCCTCTTGGGGTTCCCAACGGACGTGTGTCTTACACGCTATCAAGCATTTTTTCTGGCGCCGTTGCCGGGGAGATCAAGACACGCTGCAAGGGGAGTCTCCCACATCCAATCTCTCTACTTTGTTTTTGTCTTGCTTTACTTTATTTTATTTATTGCTTTGTTTGCTCTCTATATCAAAAACACAAAAAAATTAGTTGCTAGTTTTACTTTATTTACCGTCTTGTTCTCCATATTAAAAACACAAAAAAATTAGTTACTTGCATTTACTTTATTTAGTTTGCTTTATTTACTACTCGTTAAAATGAATATGTTGATCGCCAAAACCCACCGACGGGCAGCGGCCTTGTCAACACCGTAGAGCCGGGAAGAGCCTAGAGCTGCGGCTGGCCGAGACCCCTCCGAGCGACGGCCCGCAATGCTCTTCCGGTCACACGCGGCGTTGCGAAGTGCAAGGGCGTGCCACCTGACCTATACCGGTCGGGAAGGTGATGAGGATGCCTCGCTTAGTTTCTGCAGGGGCATACATGTAAACGTTAAATACGAGCCTCGATCGGCTCTCGGGTAATCCCGTGAATCGGCTCAAAGAGCCGATCCACCCATGATCCGTACGGGGTGCACGGATACTTGGTGGTCCTGCTTGATCAAGATGAAGCTAATGAGATCTACGACGATTTAGGGTTTTCACCGCATAATCGGATCATCCTACTCCAGGTTGGGCCTTGCGGCCACGCACGGTGCTCGTAAGCCGATCCTAAACAAGGCCAAAAAACCAACATGAAGTTGATCCTAGGAACATCCCGTTTAGGACTTGCGAACGCCACCCTACGTGCCACTCGGATCCTCCCCCCTTTGTAAGGCCTAACTATTGCAGATATTAAACTAATCCTTGTAGAACAAGGAGCAATCGTAACGGATCAGATCTACTAAATAATGATCAAGCGGGGTGCCGCCCCACACCCGAGATAGGCGTGAGGGCGGCTAGATATGCAAGGGTTGCACTACGTAAGCATGCTTAAACGAAGAACAATGCTAACCCTAACACATCTAATGATAACTACGTTGCTCGCCATCAAAAACGCTTCAAGTACGAGCAACGCATGGAACAACGTGGGGCTTGTGCTGCCTAGATCGCAAGATGCGATCTAGGCGAGCATGTCACTTACCTGATAGAAACCCTCGAGACGAAGGAGTTGGCGATGCGCCGAGATTGGTTTGTTTTGGGGTTGAACGTGAGTTGTTGTTTATTCCATAAACCCTAGGTACATATTTATAGTCCAGGGGACTTTCTAATGTGGACGTGCACTAAACCGTGCACGAGATAAACTCTAACTTCTAAATCGATACACAATCTATTATACTAAGATACACGGGCTAACTAGCCCAAATTCTCCGTGCGAGGCCGCTTCATAGATCTTTCATATGTAATCTTCCAAGCCCACCTTGATCGCGGCCCACCTCCTGATCGCGGTCAAATCCTGGTGATAACACATGCCCCCTGGTTTTGGAAATGGTATTTCCAAAATCATTACGCTTCCGTCGGGTCATGTCGTGGCAGAACCGTCGCAATGATCCGTCACCATGATGACTTGCCTTCTCAACTTCTCCGCGTGATTTGGCAGTCTTTTCTCTTTCTTTCAAACACCACTTCCTCGGAAACTGCTGTGGCATTGAATTTTCACCATATCCCCTTTTATTTAACCGCTATGAACAGTTCTGCTCTGCATCCTCGCATTAGCAGTCCAAAAGTCCTCCTGCACCATCATGTCTTCTTCCTCCTCTGCCCTATCGGACCCCTCCAGCCAGTCCTCCATGTCCCGCGAGCCGACGCCGGAGCACAACCCGGCGGCGGCCCATGCGGCCAACACCCGCCGCGCCATTGCGGCCGGGGAGGAGTCAGACCATGACTTCTCCATCCGGTCCGAGGACGACCAGTCCTCGACGGACGGGGAGAGCGACCTCCGTTTCCTCGCCGACGGGGAACCGGAAGAGGAGAGCGATGACGATCGCTTCTCCTGGGACGACTTCACCTCCTCCGAGGGGGTGGTGGAGGAAGAAGAGGAGGAGGAGGAGGACGACGACGACGACTCCCTCGAGGGCTACCCACCGGCGAAGCGCCTTCGCATGTGGTGGGACGATGACAAGCAGCGACGACGAAGACGGGGACGAAGCCCCCGTGGAGGGCTACGGGAGTAGCGACGAGGAGCCCATCGGCAGCAGTGCCGATGAGAGCTCTGATGACGGCGAGGGCAGTGACGGCCCGTAGATAGGACCCCTAGCATAGGGTCAGTAGTAGCAGATGGGGCAATGTATCCCCTAGTGTTTCCTTTTGAGAGCAATTAGCTCTTTTATGTAAGAAATCTCGCCTATCAATGAAGAATTGTTCCCCAATTTGATTTTGCCGATTTCCTCTGAGTTTGATTGAGCCGATTTACCTCTCCTACCGACCTTGCCGATCCGTCCCCTTTGCCAATGTGTAATGAGCCGATAACAACGCATCGGTCCTTCAATAGAGCAATCTACCAGGCTCGTTGCCCCCGAGTCTCGGCCAAGGCAAAACAGAGACGAGGATACGCGAATGAACTGCATAGACCTGGGCTTGATCGTGTGTGGGGAAGTTCCTTATGCAGCGTCAGCCGATTTGAACACAAATCGGCTTCTCTGAGCGGAAAGCCTTCAAGGTGAGCTGCCCCCCGAGCTCTTGCTCGAGGCGAGAATGTCGTAGAGAATGTGCCACGACCGATCCTCTTTCTTCCTCCGACGACTCGATAATCTTCCGTTTCAGCTGCACTAGCTCCACAGATTGGAAATCCTGGATTTGGTGAAGGCTTGATAATCATCGCACAACTAGAGTCGATGGCTACGCATCGGCTGTTTCTTGATTCTGAAGTCGATGTCCGCTGCATCGGTCGTGCTTGAAAATTTTCGAATTTTCACTTTTTATCTATTTTTGTTGTTTTACGGCCGACACCGTGCATCGGCCCCCATATTCCAATACCTATCAACGTAAGATGAGATGCTTCCGTTGCATATCCTCATATTTTATCTACACTGGTGCCCCCGAGCCGATTCTCGTCAAGAGAATTGATGGTATCGGCTCATGTTGGATAACATGTTGAACCCAGGCAGAATGGTGGGTGAGGATAATTTTGGCCGATTGCTGGAATCGGCCTCCACGTTGCCTGCTCGTTGAAGGTTTTGTAAGTTCCCTTCATAAGTTTTGGGGCCGATCACAAGGATCAGCTTCTCCTGGTTTGCTCATTGGTTTGATCTTGCTACTTGGTCAGGCTGGATGAAACCAACCCAACCTCTGACTTGATGCGCTTGCTGTCGTCCACCTTGAGTGCTCCGTAGAGTCGTGGAGCGCTACGCTCTGTCGGCAAGACGAGTACCATGTTTGTGCCAGCCGATGTCTCATCATCGGCTTTCCTCTCGTTTAGGGCGCCACTCCATTTTCCGTGGACGACCCTCTTCATCCAGGGTTCGCTGAACCTTTGCAGCCAGATCAGGTCGTGCCTTCCTTAGCGTATGCGGGTATAACCTTTCGGCTTCCTCCGGGCCGCGCAATCGCCGAACCTCGCGCTTTTGGGAACGGCTGAGTCCGTCGGGCACCACCTTGGCCGGTGGTACCTATCTTCTTCCACTTCTCCCTCGTCTTCCGAATCCTCAAGATCTGCCCAACGAGGTGACTCAGCCGCGTTTGCTTTGTGGCGGGAGAGGCCCTAGGCGCTCGAACACGGACACGTTGGCTGCCTCCTTCTTTTTCTGATTGCATTCGGGCAATTGCCGATTGTGGGCAATCGGCTCATTCCTGAATCCCAGCAGATGTCCGAAGAAGGGGCAGTCCCAATGCCCGGCGTTGTCATCTTGCTCCCTTGATGCTTCCGTGGCACGGCGCTCGTGCTCCTCCTCATCGCGATCCCGCCGACGATATCTTCCGGCTTCTCTAGCCGGACGATCTCCTCTATCATCGTAATTGGACCGTCGGCGTTGGTCATACCGACTCACATATTTGTTGAGGAGGTGATCGAGAGGGGTCGCTGATATCTTACATTCTTCACCTCTCCCTCTGTGACATAGCGCTTGCCATCATGACGGAGCCGATCGCGTGGAGCGGCCTCCTCTGTATCCTTGCTATGAGAGCAGCTACCCTCATCTCCATCTTTGCCAGAGTGGTTTCCAGGTCCTACCATGTTGATGCTGAACGGGGGACCTGGCTGGCAACCTTCGTGGTAGGTGATTTCCACCATATTAACGGCGGGGAAGGGTTGGGTGTCGACCTTCATGGCGTACCGGTTGAAAATTAGCCGCCCCTTCTCTATCGCCGCTTGGATGTGCCGACGCCACACCCGGCAGTCGTTGGTGGCATGGGAAAGCGAGTTGTGGAACTTGCAGTACGGCTTTCCGTTTAGCTCCTTCGCCGTGGGGAACTTGAGACCTTCAGGAATCGTCAACGGTTTCTCCTTGAGCAGGAGGTCGAAGATTTGTTCCGTCTTGGTTATGTCAAAATCAAATCCCCGGGCGGCCCCGGTGGCTTTACCCATTTGCAGGCCACGGGGTTCCCCCCGAGTCCACTCAGCCACCGCTATCTCTTGGCCTCCCGCAGGCACTTCATCTTCCTCTCGTATCAACCATAACTACTGCACGCTTGAACTTGTCTTGGTACGGAGTCGGGGTGGCGCTGTTCATATGCCGATAGTTTCGAACCATGTGCGCCGGCGAGGGATAATCTGCTTGGGAGGCCATGTCCTTGAGCTGTGTTGCAAGGCCCGCTACCGCCAACTCGATCGCTTCCTTTTCAATTATACGAACCGAATAACATCGGTTCCTAAGATTCCCGAAGCGCCGGATGTACTCGTCACCGTTTCCCGCGCTTCGACGTAGTTGTGCTAGATCGGCAATGCCGGACTCGGAAGCTTCGAATGGTATTGCATATGGAACTCGTTCTTCCAATTGCTTCCAAGACCGGATGGAGTTTGCTGGCAAAGAGGTGTACCATCCAAAAGCCGATCCCGTGAGGGACTGTGAAAAGAGCCTCACGCGTAGCTGATCCGACACCGAAGCCGGTCCTAGTTGAGCCAAATATCGGCTGATGTGCTCGATGGAGCTGGAGCCATCTGATCCACTGAATTTGGAGAAGTCAGGGAGCCGATATTTAGGTGGCAGCGGGATCATCTCGTAATCGTCGGGGTACGGCTTGGAATAGCCGATCGCCCTTCTTTTCGGCATCATGCCGAACCGGTCTCTCAGTATGGTATCGATCCGATCCGTCGTGCTGGCCGTAGGAGTTGCACTCGAAGATTCGCCGTGGTGGCGTACTTGGCCTGCCATGTTTGCTTTTCCAGCTCCGAGCCCTCTGCGGGAGCTGGGCTCGGGAGTTTCGTCGGCGTGGCGTATTTAGTTAGCCACGTCCGCTCCGTCGCCGACGTTCCTCTTGTCTTCGCCGGAGTCCCCGATTTTGTGGCCTGGTTTGTGAGTGCCCAGATCACCACAATCCGGCACGTACATGCACGCGTATCCATGAGGGATCTCCTTAGGCGCCTCCATTAAGAACCGGTAGTCACTAGGGTCGCCACCAATCCCGTAGACGAGGAATGCCGGTGTAGTCGGCACTTCAGCGAGTGCTGCCAACGCATATGGCAGCGGTGGACGGGACTCGGAATGGCAACTCTCCTTGATGAGTCCCGAGAGCTGGTCCCGACGGCGAGTACTGGTGGCTCATGATCTCTTGGATCACGCGCGGAGCGACACGCTCCAACACGTTGACCAAGTTCTCGAGTGGCGATGTAGTGAGTGAGCCACCGGGTAGTTGATCTCTCGCCGCGGACCTCGGTGCGTTCCTCCGACGGGGTAGAGAGGTCTATCCCATCGAGCGCACCTTGCGGTGAGAACCCCTTCCATCCGATGCCACCGGAACGGGTTCTCCGAAAAGAGCCGATGAGGTCGGCTTCGAGGGTAGCCTTGATCTCGTTGTATTGCTTCTTAAGGTCGTCGGGCGGATCCCCGTAGGTGACCGGCGTGCCGTCCGCCATCTCAGATGTAGATGGCGATGTGGTTGATGTAGACGATTGTCCCACCGGGCGTGCCGGAATGTGTTGACTCGCCAAAACCCACCGGCGGGCAGCGGCCTTGTCAACACCGTAGAGCCGGGAAGAGCCTAGAGCTGCGGCCGGCCGAGACCCCTCCGAGCGACGGCCCGCAATGCTCTTCCGGTCACACGCGGTGTTGCGAAGTGCAGGGCGTGCCACCCGACCTATACCCGGTCGGGAAGGTGATGAGGATGCCTCGCTTAGTTTCTGCAGGGGCATACATGTAAACGTTAAATACGAGCCTCGATCGGCTCTCGTGTAATCCCGTGAATCGGCTCAAAGAGCCGATCCACCCATGATCCGTACGGGGTGCACGGATACTTGGTGGTCCTCGCTTGATCAAGATGAAGCTAATGAGATCTACGACGATTTAGGGTTTTCACCGCATAATCGGATCATCCTACTCCAGGTTGGGCCTTGCGGCCACGCACGGTGCTCGTAAGCCGATCCTAAACAAGGCCAAAAAACCAACATGAAGTTGATCCTAGGAACATCCCGTTTAGGACTTGCGAACGCCACCCTACGTGCCACTGGATCCTCCCCCTTTGTAAGGCCTAACTATTGCGAGATATTAAACTAATCCTTGTAGAACAAGGAGCAATCGTAACGGATCAGATCTACTAAATAATGATCAAGCGGGGTGCCGCCCCCACACCTGAGATAGGCGTGAGGGCGGCTAGATATGCAAGGGTTGCACTACGTAAGCATGCTTAAACGAAGAACAATGCTAACCCTAACACATCTAATGATAACTACGTTGCTCGCCATCAAAAACGCTTCGATACGAGCAACGCATGGAACAACGTGGGGCTTGTGCTTGCCTAGATCGCAAGATGCGATCTAGGCAGCATGTCGCTTACCCGATAGAAACCCTCGAGACGAAGGAGTTGGCGATGCGCCGAGATTGGTTTGTTTTGGGGTTGAACGTGAGTTGTTGTTTATTCCATAAACCCTAGGTACATATTTATAGTCCAGGGGACTTTCTAATGTGGACGTGCACTAAACCGTGCACGAGATAAACTCTAACTTCTAAATCGATACACAATCTATTATACTAAGATACACGGGCTAACTAGCCCAAATTCTCCGTGCGAGGCCGCTTCATAGATCTTTCATATGTAATCTTCCAAGCCCACCTTGATCGCGGCCCACCTCCTGATCGCGGTCAAATCCTGGTGATAACAGAATACTCCTGAGAACACTAAGTTGTGTGATTTCACTAATTAGGCTTAATGGAAAACAACAAAAATATTAGAGATCTTTATAGTATTTATCTTGAGTTAGGACATGAGGTGTTTGAAGAGAAAATTAAAAAACCCATGGAACTTTGATTGCAAAATAGTTGTAGCAATGTTATTAGCATGAACTCTTTGAACACTATTATTGCTAATGCTATGGAAGAATTTAAGCTTGGGGAAGCTGGTTTTGATGAGCATGATATTTTTAGTCCCCCAAGCATGGAGGAGAGAATTTACTTTGATGACACTTTTCCTCCCATTTATGATGATAGTGGTATTTTGGTGCCACCTACTATTGAGGATAAAGTTTATTATGATTATACTATGCCTCCTACATTTGATGATTATGGTGATGAGAATAATAATGATAGCTACTTGGTTAAATTTGCTCCCACTACAATTAATAAGAATGACTATGCTTATGTTGGGAGTAGTAATTATTTTATGCATGAGACTCATGATAAGAATGCTTTATGTGATAGTTATATTGTTGAGTTTGTTCATGATGCTACTGGAAATTATTATGAGAGAGGAAAATATGGTTGTAGAAATTTTCATGTTACTAAAACACCTCTCTATATGCTGAAATTTTTGAAGTTACACTTGTTTTGTCTTCCTATGCTATTCACTTTGTTCTTCATTGACTTGTTTATTTACAAGATTCCTTTTCATAGGAAGTGGGTTAGGCTTAAATTTGTTTCATACTTGCTTTTTGATGCTCTCTTTGCTTCAACTCTCATCCTTATGCGAGTGCATCAGTAAATTTACTGAGCCCATCTTAATGGCTATAAAGAAAGCGCTTATGGGAGACAACCCATCATTTTACTTCTGCACTTTTGTTTTTATATTTGAGTCTTGGAAGTTGTTACTACTGTAGGAACCTCTCCTTATCTTTATTTTATTGCATTGTTGTGCCAAGTAAAGTCTTTGATAGTAAAGTCAATACTAGATTTGGATTACTGCGCAGGAACAGATTTCTTGCTGTCACGAAATTGAGCCGCCCCTGCTGTAAAAAACTTAGAAAAATCTGCCAATTTACGTGCGTGATCCTCAGATATGTACGCAACTTTCATTCAATTTGGGAATTTTCATCTGAGCAAGTCTGGTGCCTCTAAAAAATTCGTCTTTACGGACTGTTCTGTTTTGACAGATTCTGCTTTTTATTTCGCATTGCCTGTTTTGCTATGTTTGATGGATTTCTTTGTTCCATTAACTTTCAGTAGCTTTGTGCAATATCCAGAAGTGTTAAGAATGATTATGTCACCTCTGAATATATGAATTATGCACTGACCCTCTAATGAGATTGTTTTGAGTTTGGTGTGGAGGAAGTTTTCAAGGGTCAAGAGAGGAGGATGATACAATATGATCAAGAAGAGTGAAAAGTCTAAGCTTGGGGATGCCCCGTGGTTCATCCCTGCATATTTTAAGAAGACTCAAGCATCTAAGCTTGGGGATGCCCAAGGCATCCCTTCTTCATCGACAACTTATCAGGTCACCTCTAGTGAAACTATATTTTTATTCCGTCACATCTTATGTGCTTTACTTGGACCGTCTGTTTGTTTTTATTTTTGTTTTTGTTTGAATAAAATCGTATCCTAGCATTATTTGTTTGGGAGAGAGACACGCTCCGCTGTTTCGTATGAACACATGTGTTCTTAGCTTTATCTTTAATGTTCATTGCGAAAGTTGAACTATTTCATTCATTGTTATATGGTTGGAAACGGAAAATGTTGCATGTGGTAAATGGTATAATGTCTTGAATTATGTGATACTTGGCAATTGTTGTGCTCATATAGATCATGTTTAAGCTCTTGCATCATGTACCTTGTACCCATTAATGAAGAACTACATAGAGCTTGTTAAAATTTGGTTTGCATGATTGATCTCTAGAGTCTAGATATTTTCTGGTTAAGGTGTTTGAACAACAAGGAGACAATGTAAAGTCTTATAATGCTTACAATATGTTCATATGTGAGCTTTGCTGCATCTTTTGTACTTGAGTTTGCTTCAAACAACCTTGCTAGCCTAGCCTTGTATTGAGAGGAATTCTTCTCGTGCATCCAAATCCTTGAGCCAAAAACTATGTCATTTGTGTCCACCATACCTACCTACCACATGGTATTTCTCTGCCATTCCAAAGTACATTACTTGAGTGCTACCTTTAAAATTCTATTCTTTGTCTTTGCAATATATAGCTCATGGGAAAATAGCCTTAAAAACTATTGTGGTGAAGAATATGTACTTATGTGTCTTATTTCTTAATAAGTTACTTGTTGAGCGGTAACCATGTTTCGGGGACGCCATCAACTTTTACACCTTTGTTGAATATCATGTGAGTTGCTATGCATGTTCGTCTTGTCTGAAGTAAGGGCGATTTTCATGATCAAATGGTTTGAGTATGCATATTGTTAGAGAAGAACATTGGGCCGCTAACTAAAGCCATGATTCATGGTGGAAGTTTCAGTTTGGACAATCAATCCTGAATCTCTTATGATAACATTACCTGTTGTTGAATGCTTATGCATTAAAGAGGAGTCCATTATCTGTTGTCTATGTTGTCCCGGTATGGATGTCTAAGTTGAGAATAATCAAAAGCGAGAAATCCAATGCGAGCTTTCTCCTTAGACCTTTGTACAGGCGGCATAGAGGTACCCCTTTGTGACACTTGGTTGAAACATATGCTATGCAATGATAATCCATGTTAATCCAAGATAATTAGGACAAGGTGCGAGCACTATTGGTATACTATGCATGAGGCTTGCAACTTATAGGATATCTTATACATAACACATATGCTTTATTACTACCGTTGACAAAATTGTTTCTTGTTTTCAAAATGAAAAGCTCTAGCACAAATATAGTAATCCATGCTTCCCTCTGCGAAGGGCCTATCTTCTACTTTATTGTTGAGTCAGCTTACCTACTTCCTTCTATCTTAGAAGCAAACACTTGTATCAACTGTGTGCATTGATTCTTACATGTTTACCTATTGCACTTGTTATATTACTTTGTGTTGACAATTATCCATGAGATATATATGTTGAAGTTGAAAGCAACCGCTGAAACTTATATCTTCCTCTGTGTTGCTTCAATGCCTCTACTTAGAATTTATTGCTTTATGAGTAACTCTTATGCAAGTCTTAATGATGCTTGTCTTGAAAGTATTATTCATGAAAAGTCTTTGCTATATGATTCATTTGTTTACTCATTATCTTCATCATTGCTTCGAATCGCTGCATTCATCTCATATGCTTTACAATAGTATTGATCAAGATTATGATAACATGTCACTTCAGAAATTATCTTTGTTATCGTTTACCTACTCGAGGGCGAGTAGGAACTAAGCTTGGGATGCTTGATACGTCTCAAACGTATCTATAATTTCTTATGTTCCATGCTACTTTTATGATGATACTCACATGTTTTATACACATTATATGTCATTATTATGCATTTTCCGGCACTAACCTATTGACGAGATGCCGAAGAGCCGATTCTTGTTTTCTGCTGTTTTTGGTTTCGAAATCCTAGTAAGGAAATATTCTCGGAATTGGACGAAATCAACGCCCGGGGTCTTATTTTTCCACGAGGCTTCCGGAAGACCGGAGGAGATACGAAGTGGGGCCACGGGCGCCGCCACACTAGGGCGGCGCGGCCTAGAGGGGCCCGCGCGGCCCTAGCGTGTGGGGCCCCGTGACGCCTTCCGACCTGCCCTTCCGCCTACTTAAAGCCTTCGTCGCGAAACCCCCGGATCGAGAGCCACGATACGGAAAACCTTCCGGAGACGCCGCCGCCGCCAATCCCATCTCGGGGGATTCAGGAGATCGCCTCCGGCACCCTGCCGGAGAGGGGAATCATCTCCCGGAGGTCTCTTCATCACCATGATTGCCTCCGGATCGATGTGTGAGTAGTCCACCCCTGGACTATGGGTCCATAGCAGTAGCTAGATGGTTGTCTTCTCCTCATTGTGCTATCATGTTTACATGTTGTGTTTGTTGGGATCCGATGAATATTGAATACTATGTCAAGTTGATTATCAATCTATCATATATGTTGTTTATGTTCTTGCATGCTCTCCGTTGCTAGTAGAGGCTCTGGCCAAGTTGATACTTGTAACTCCAAGAGGGAGTATTTATGCTCGATAGTGGGTTCATGCCTCCATTAAATGCAGGACGGTGACGGAAAGTTCTAAGGTTGTGGATGTCTCTGTTGCCACTAGGGATAAAACATCGATGCTTTGTCTAAGGATATTTGTGTTGATTACATTACGCACCATACTTAATGCAATTGTCTATTGTTTGCAACTTAATACTGGAAGGGGTTCGGATGATAACTCGAAAGTGGACTTTTTAGGCATAGATGCATGCTTGGATAGCGGTCTATGTACTTTGTCGTAATGCCCCGATTAAATCTCATAGTACTCATCATGATATATGTATGTGCATTGTTATGCCTTCTTTATTTGTCAATTGCCCAACTGTAATTTGTTCACCCAACATCTATTTATCTTATGGGAGAGACACCACTAGTGAACTGTGGACCCCGGTCCAATTCTTTACATCTAAAATACAATCTACTGCAATACTTGTTCTTTACGGTTCTTCGCAAACAATCATCTTCCACACAATACGTTTAATCCTTTGTTTACAGCAAGCCGGTGAGATTGACAACCTCACTGTTACGTTGGGGCAAAGTACTTTGATTGTGTTGTGCAGGTTCCACGTTGGCGCCGGAATCCCTGGTGTTGCGCCGCACTACACTCCGCCACCAATAACCTTCACGTGTTCCTTGACTCCTACTGGTTCGATAACCTTGGTTTCTTACTGAGGGAAAACTTGCTGCTATACGCATCACACCTTCCTCTTGGGGTTCCCGACGTGTGTCTTACACGCCATCAGGATGCGCCACTCCCCCTCGGCGGCCACCTTCGCAACAGAACACTCGGGTTCGGCAAATAGTGCAAAGATGGTGGGGAACCGATCCTTCAAGATGCCAGGACCTTGCCACCAATCCAGCCAAAATCTAGTGGATCGCCCACATCGCACATGGTGCTTTGCCCCCAAGCAAAAGACCGTTTTGACCTTCTGGATAGCCTTCCAGAACTGGGAACCTTCACGGTGTGAATCCACCAGTAAGTCCTTGGTCCTAATGTATTTGTTACGCAGGATATCCGCCCACAAGCCTTGATTCCTAGCATATAGCTTCCAAATCCATTTTGCCATGAGACAGATATTCATGAGGTAGGTGTCTGTAATACCAAGTCCTCCCAAGGACTTGGGTCTACACATCGCTTCCCACCAGACCCAGTGGAATTTCCGCATGGGTCCATTGGCCTCCCAAAATAACCTAGTGATACGTCTCAAACGTATCTATAATTTCTTATGTTCATGCTACTTTTATGATGATACTCACATGTTTTATACACATTATATGTCATTATTATGCATTTTCCGGAACTAACCTATTGACGAGATGCCGAAGGGCCAGTTGCTATTTTCTGCTGTTTTTGGTTTCAGAAATCCTAGTAAGGAAATATTCTCGGAATCGGACGAAATCAACGCCCAGCATCTTAGAATTCCACGGAGCTTCCAGAACACCCGAGAGCCACCAGAGGGGGGCCACAGGGCCACCAGATGATAGGGCGGCGCGGACCAGGGGGGGCGCGTCCCCCTATTGTGTGGCGCCCCCGTCAGCCTTCCGACTCCGCCTCTTCGCCTATATAAAGGTCCCTGACCTAAATCTTCGAGACAGAAAAGCCACGGTACGAGAAACCTTCCAGAGCCACCGCCATCGCGAAGCCAAGATCTGGGGGACATGAGTCTCTGTTCCGGCACGCCGCCGGGACGGGGAAGTGCCCTGATACGTCCAATTTGCATCACTATTTTATATCATAATTTGTTGTTATTCATTGATATATTTCATATTGGGACACAATACTTATGTTATTTCATCTATTTTGCATGTTTCATGATTATTTGGAGATCGAGCACCGGAGCCGGGATTCTGCTGGAAAAAGCACCGTCGGGATGCAATATTTCGGAAGATCAAGCTGTGGAAGGAAGTTTTACGAGAAAATCCTATTTTTCCGGATGACGGAGGAAGCCGGAAGGGGGAGCCGAGCTGGACCCGGGGTGGGCCCACACCATAGGGTGGCGCGGCCCATGGCCTGGCCGCGCCACCATGTGGTGTGGGGCCCCCTCGGCCTCTTTCGCCTCCTTTTCTTCGCGAAACCCTTCGTCCCGAAGACCTAAGCCACGAGAGGAATCCTCACGAAGGGTTACGGCCGCCTCTGCGGGGTGGAGAACACCGAGAGAGAAAGAGCTCTCCGGCGGGCGAGGAATCCGCCGGGAAATTCCCTCCCGGAGGGGAAATCGACGCCATCGTCACCGCCATCGAGCTGGACATCATCTCCATCACCATCATCATCATCTCCAGCATCATCACCGCCATCTCCACCGCTGGACATCGTCACCGCTGTAGCAATTTGGGTTTGATCTTGATTGTTTGATAGGGGAAACTCTCACGGTATTGATTTCTACTTGTTATTGATGCTATTGAGTGAAACCATTGAACCAAGGTTTATGTTCAGATTGTTATTCATCATCATATCACCTCTGATCATGTTCCATATGATGTCTCGTGAGTAGTTCATTTAGTTCTTGAGGACATGGGTGAAGTCTAAATGTTAGTAGTGAACTATGGTTGAGTAATATTCAATGTTATGATATTTAAGTTGTGGTGTTATTCTTCTAGTGGTGTCGTGTGAACGTCGACTACACGACACTTCACCATTTATGGGCCTAGGGGAATGCATCTTGTACTCGTTTGCCAATTGCGGGGTTGCCGGAGTGACGAAACCCGAGCCCCCGTTGGTATATCGATGCGGGAGGGATCGCGAGGATCTCAGAGTTTAAGGTTGTGGTTAGATTTATCTTAATTACTTTCTTGTAGTTGCGGATGCTTGCAAGGGGTATAATCACAAGTTTGTATTAGTCCTAGTAAGGGCGGTACATTAGCATAGGTTCACCCACACAACACTTATCAAAACAATGAAGATTAATCAACGCGTATGTAGCGAAAGCACTAGACTAAAATCCCGTGTGTCCTCGAGAACGTTTGGTCATTATAAGTAAACAAACCGGCTTGTCCTTTGTGCTAAAAAGGATTGGGCCACTCGCTGCAATTATTTCTCTCGCATTTTACTTACTCGTACTTTATTCACCTATTACATCAAAACACCCTGAATACTTGTCTGTGAGCATTTACAGTGAATCCTTCATCAAAACTGCCTGTCAACACCTTACGCTCCTCGTTGGGATCGACATTCTTACTTATCGAAGATACTACGATACACCCCCTATACTTGTGGGTCATCAAGACTATTTTCTGGCGCCGTTGCCGGGGAGTGAAGCGCTATTGGTAAGTGGAATTGGTAAGGAAAACCTTTACTGTTTGTGCTGATTTTTTTTTTTTTTGAGAGAAACTGTGAAGCATAGCCTCACAGCAATTTATTAAAAAACAAAGAACAAAGAGTCCATCAATTACAAATGTACAAAACTAAGAAAAAGAAAAAGAGAAAACCAAGCCAGGCTACTAAGGCAATGAATCAATCCAGGCTTTCAGCTGAGGAACATGTTTTTGTTTGACCCTATGCTCGATGCATATAAACATCATGAATAAAATCTCTCCTCCAAGCTCTAAAAGATGGCCTTGTGTGCTGAAATATTAAGCCATTTCTTTGCTTCCATATATGCCAAAGTGCCAAAATAACAACCTCCGTGAAAAAGGCTTCCCAAACTCCTTCCTTGCATATATGAATTTCTCCTCAATTGTATCCCCATCTGACCAATCAATCTGCAGGTAATTCCAAACCCGGATGCTGAAAACACACTCAAAGAACAAGTGAATCCTGTCCTCATAGATGTGTGAAGGACAAAGAACACGATGATATTCATCCGTAACATTCCAATGTCTCCTTTTAATCATGTCCTTTGTATTGAGCCTGTCACTAATCGGTAACCAAGCAAAAACTTTTATCTTCGAGCGAGACATTTACTATTCCATATCCATCCATAAACCCTACGCAAGCAAAACCCCGAAACGTATGCCGTAAAAACGTTGGGAAGAATAAGTTCCATCCTTCCATATGGTTTTCCATTCATCCTTACCATCTGGATGAATCACCACTCTTTGGATCAATTCCTGCAGATCAACAAGCTCCAAGGCTGCCTGCTGTGACAAGGGCCTCTCAAACAAATCCATGATGTCAGGAATTAGTAAGGCTTCCTTGACAGACAAGGTCTGGTTCACTGTATAAGAATAAAGTCTGGGAAATCTTTCCGAGGACAAACACCATTCCATTTGTCGGCCCAAAAAGAGCGAGTAATACCATCCTTTATATCCACCGACGTCACGGACACTGTAGAGCTCGGATAGCTTCATCACATCCCTCCACCGGAAAGACCCACATAGCTTGGAAACATGCGGCACCCCCTCTGGATAATAATTCCAAACCAAATTTACCCATGGCAAATCCTCACGATTAAAGAACTTATGCAAATGCTTTAGGAGAAGTGCCTCATTCTGTAACTTGAAATCCAGAATCCCTAAGCCACCATTGCTTTTTGGTTTACATATCATTTCCCATGAAGCCAATGACTGACTAGTAGTACATTCCCCCTTCTTCTTTCTCCACAAGCACTGACGGATGATTCTGTTTAATTGCTTAATGATGCCAACAAGAATACTTAGAGTACAGAGGAAGAAGATAGGCATAGAACTGAGACATGATTGTATTAACTGCAGCCTACCACCATAAGCTAGCAGAGAAGAACTTGCAGATAACCTCCTTTCCATTCTATCGACCATAGGCAAAAGATCTTGCATATTTGGTCTGGTGGTGCCCAAAGGCAATCCCAAATAAGTGAAAGGCATAACACCCACCTTACAACCAAAATCACTTGCTAAAACTGCCACTTCTTCCTCAGATAAATTTATAGGCAACATACAAGACTTATGAAAATTTACTTTTAAACCTGTTGAAGAGCTAAAGTCTTGCAAGGCTACCTTGAGCACAGATAATTGGGCACTATCAGCAGGGACAATCAACAGGGTATCATCTGCATACCTGTATAATTGGGAAGTCCGGATCCCCGAGTTTGAATAGGCAATGATAGCGAGGCCCCTCTCGCAATAAATCATTCACCACTGACTGTAACAAATCTGCTCCAAGAACAAATAAAAGTGGAGAGAGTGGATCCCCCTGCCTAACACCTCTTTTACATTTAAACTGCTTGCCTGGGACTCCATTAATCAATACAGCAGAAATACCAGATTCCAAAATCATTTTAACCCAAGCAATCCACTCCTTACTGAAACCTTTCTTCCTTAAAATTTCATAAATGACCTCATGCTCAATAGTATCAAAGGCTTTCTCAAAATCAAGTTTCAGAATGACCACTGGTCTCTTAGAGGCTTTACACTGATGTATATACTCAAATGTCCATGCAAGACAATCATGAATGGTTCTGCTTTTAATAAACCCATACTGGTTTTTATGTATGCACTGCATAATAATCTTCCGAAACCTATCGCGAGCCATTTTAGTGAGAAACTTCAAGCAACAATTTGTCAAGGAGATGGGTCCGTAATCATTGACACTCTCGGCTGATTGCTTCTTAGGAACTAAGGAAATATAGGAAGTATTAATATGTTCCGGGTTTAGACTCCCCGAGCAAACTCAGCAGCCAGATTATAAAAATCATGCTTAATAATATGCCGACATTTCTTCATGAACAATCCATTAAAGCCATCAGGGCCAGGGGCCTTTTCCACTGGCATACTTTTTACTACCAAATCCATTTCCTCAGTAGTGAAAGGAGCTGCTAGATTCTCAAGTCCATCCACCTTGCTCAAAATAGCATTTAAGTCAAATTTCATATCAATTCCCTTGGAGGATCCCATTCTATCTTTATAACAACTCCATACCATACCAGCCATCTCATCATGATTACTGACCTGCCTTCCATCATCAGAAACCAAAGAGGCAATACTGTTTCTTCTATACCTTTCTGTTGCCATAGCATGAAAGAATTTTGTATTTTCCTCACCTTGCTTCATCCATCTAATAGTGCACCTTTTCTTCCAGTATCTATATTGTGCATGCAAAAGCTTTTCTTGATGCAGCTTTACCAACTTTCTGAAATTTGCCTCAGGTATGAAAAGATTCCTATACTCCTCCAAGCTCGTCAAAGAATAGAATAACCATGTTACATCTAGCAATTAGATCCTTTAACTTGGACAAACTCATCTTCCACTTCTTAAGGCTTGATCTAAGCCCCTTTAGTTTTTTAACCAGCAGTCTTTGCAGCATTCGCTGCATTGTACTGCTGCTGCCAAGCTTCAGTAACACAGTCCAAAAACCCAGGCTGCTCCGGCCAGAAATTCTCAAAACGGAATAAATGTGCTTTTGGAATAGTTGTTTGTATAGAAACATTGCATGGTACATGATCCGAGGTGGTTTTAGCTAGTGGATGCACCATAGTATTAGGGTAAGAATCCGTCCAGTTCACCGACGTGAAAAACCGATCAAGTCTGTTCCAAAAGTGGCTCATGCTGCATGTTAGACCAAGTAAATGATCGTCCTTTAAGTGGTAGTTCAATTAAACCCAAGTGACTGATAATCTCATTAAAGAGGAAAATATCATTGAGGTCCCCACCCGGTCTATTTCTATTATCTTGTGATCGAATAAAGTTGAAATCCCCCATGAACAACCAATCCTCATCATCAGGCACATTCAAATTATAAAGCCATTGCACAAAATTATCTCTTTCCTCCCCCTGACATGGACCATAAATATTGACCAAAGTCCATTGTTGATTGGAGTGTGTGGAGGTAAATTTTATAATTATTCCAAATTTCTGTAAGTCAATTAGAACCCCCAGTAAACACTGCCGAATTCCAAACCACCAACATTCCTCCCGATGAACCCACCGAAGGAGAGCACACAAAATTGTCAAAACGACGTGGACAAAACCCTCTTATGAATTTACGGTCAAAAGATTCTTTCTTTGTCTCTTGCAAACATAAAATAGCACAGTTACTTTCTTCCATTTTCTCTCTACCTTTAATTGTTTAGCTTCTGCATTGATACCCCTAATATTCCACCCCAAAACTGACCAAAAGCGACAATCCATTAACCAAACCATAAGAAGAACCATGTCAATGAGTTAGCGTAGCCAACCCATATTACACACTCAACTCTGAAGTTCATACTAACACTGAACTGACAAGTGCCACAGAAATAAACAGATACATATAAAGAGACAGCATGACTAGAACCACAGCGCCCTTGGAATAAAGTAAGTTCACTAATCATCAGCTTCTGGTTGTTTGTCATCTTCCACATTTGGCTCTGCTGTAAGCTTTGCCACTGTTAGATCTTCAGGGTCCATCTGCAAAAGATCCCCAATGCGCTGCATCACAGGAATAGACACCATGGCTGCTGACTCAGTCTTAGAGCTTCCTGCTTCCTTGTCAGTCTTATCTGACGCCACAGGCGTCCTTCTCATCAAATCTCGCACAGCTGAAGAAGGCTCAACCTTCCTCGTACGCTTCTTAGGTTGTGGTTGCAGATACTGAAGTGGAGCTGCCCGAAAACCCTTATTAACTGACACACTTCGGGTGACACGCTGAAACGATGGGTCCAGTGGCGCAGACTGTTTCTTCCTTCGGACAGCAGTTTTGTTGACAGGGGTCGAGCAAGGAGAGATAGATGAAAGCACAGGCATACACAATGCAGCATCATCGAGCACATTTACTGAATCAGTTTCAGAAGCATCCAGAACCTTAGCCTTGCCCCAACCAATAGCTTTCTGACTATCATCAACAGCAGCAGACCCTGCCATATCAGCTGAGGATATTGCTTGAGCAGAGAAAGAGAAATTCTTATCAACAAAACGCGGCTTGACAGTCACCACGACTCTCTCATCATTTGCCCGATCATGCACATAGCAGCTTTTGAATTCAAAAGCAGCTTCCCACTTGCGCTTCAGAAAGCTGAACGGAGACAATCTCATAGATATGGGAATTGACTTAGCATATAACTCTGGAAGAAGACTGTGCATCAGCCTATCCCACATCAAAGGAGGTGGTAAGATCGGGCCAAACTCCACCCCGCCCACTTGTATAACATCAAAAGCACACGGGACTTGTGCGGCACCAACCATGTTCACTCGAATCACTAGAATTATCGGACGCATTAAGCACCATGGATTGTTGATTCTCCATGCCCAGCTCCTCCATCACATTCATATTGTCCTGCGGATGCTCCTCCACCGGCTCAACAGGTTGCTCCTGAACCGCATCCCGGCCTATCTCCGGATACTCGTGGCACCACAAAGACATTCAAATCCGGCTGCAAGTGTCCTGGCATTGGATGCGGATTGCCATCAGGCGGCATCGGGTCTTCATCAGCAGGCAGTTGCTCAGCAAACTCCGCAGATAAGATAAACACCGGAGCTGTCCACGTCTCCTTAACTCCCCCAACTGTTGAGAACTTGCCAAACACAACGTCTCTAGGAACTAAAGCTGGAGAACTGAAAGATGCATAGACAAGAATTCTCTCCTTAATCGGATCATCACGATTCCGGTAGTGAAATTTCCCAAAGGTTGACACAGCCGAGGAGATATCAAAATCATTACGATAATCAGGCGGTGTGCCGAGAAACATGAGCCAACCCCTACGAAAGCCCAAAGCTGCCCTATGATTCTGCGGAGCGTCGTCAGCTCTAATGAAACGAACAAAGCGGTTGAGAAGCTGGTAGTGACCATGCTGAACAAGGGCATTGACCGCATTGGGGCTACTGAGTTGGAAAAGACCAGCTCCAAAAAGACTCGGCTGATTATCAAGGACATTGCGATTCAGAGGACCAGTAAGGAAGTTAAGCACCTGACCCCTCCAGAAGAATTCATCAGCCGGCGGCGGAGCTGGCTCAACCACAGCAATGCAGAAGTCGTGATGATACGGTAGCGGATCTTGAGCTGGATAATAGAAGGTTCTCGGCAACCTTGTTGGTCCGCCATCTATCACTTGGTGACCCCATGGCAGCCACGGCGTAGGATCCACCTCGAACGTGGCCATGGTGGATGACGAATCTAGGTTTGGAGTAATACTAGGTGGCGGCAGGCTTGGAGTAGTACTAGATGACGGCAAGACGACAGCCACCGGGGGAATAAAGGAATTAACCTTGTCGGACAAAGCCGAGACGGCAGGGGTAACCCCAGACGTTTCCCCTTCCGGTAATGGGCCTGACGCCTTAGGCACCCATTTTTGGGCCTTAACTTGCCTTAAAGATTTATAACAATGCTTTTCAATATGCCCATAACTATAGCAAGCCCGACAGCGAATGTCATTAGTGCAGTCTCTGCTGAGATGAGTCATACTTAAACATCTGCCACACTTCCAAACCTTAAAGGCCATATCATCAATCATCTGCTCAAAAGCTTCATCATGTGCTATGTGCTGATGACCATCAACCTGTGATGCAACAGGATCATTAGAGGCCCGATCATTAGTGTCCTTGCTCAAAGAGGTGATATTCTGCGAGGTGTCATCAGAGCCTGGTTCCCGAACAGAAACAGTATCTTGTGATGAACTGCAGCTACTCCCAGGCTTATGATAACCCTTGCAAGCAGAGTAAGACAGCTCATCAGCAAACACTAAGTTCCTCCTGGGGCCTGCTGACTTACGGACAATAGATTTTGGGGCCGCAGATTTCATAGCAGAAAGACCAAGTTTCATTGCCCTCTTGGAGGGACTGACAAGAACCCATTCAGTTTGACATTCCTCTTGCCAAAGGGAGAATTCCCTCATCCAGTTAGGACCACCTCTCCCCCATAAATGGAAATAGCATTTAAATTGCTGACATCTGTACTGCTTGAGCTTCAGAATATGAAAACCAACCGCCTTCGAAGCAACAGCAAAAGAGAAAACCCTATCCTTCAGAGTAGAGACCAACAACTCACCACAGAAACCACCGAGACAAGCCTCAAGAGCCAGAGCAACCAGATCTTCATCCATTCGAAAATTCGCCCTTCCAAAGGACACTACCATAATGAAATGACCTGAACTGCTAGAGGGGTGCACTGCTGAATGGAACTTACTCCTGACATCCTTTGAAAAATTCTTTCCATGTGAAAAATCAAGACCCAATTTGAGAGAAGCATATACCGAAGAAGGACAGTCAGCATCCCTCTCGGTAACCTCACCACATGAAATGTCTCTCTGCAACAAAGACCTAGCTTCATCATCCCTCTGCACCGCCTTGTCCTCAACCAAGGGAGCCCCATTGACCTTTGAAACTGTATCAGCAGAAAAAGTAGATTCAAGACCCCCGGTAGACATCTTACTTGTCCCAAGTGGCAGTCCCAAGCGGACAACATGTTGCGAGAAATAAATCTTGGCACCCACACTAAAAGCATCCTGTTTTTCCCTAGGTCGGACACCAAGTTTACTGCCCTTAGCATTTTTCAGCATTAAGACATCTTCATACAGACAGAGGGTACCATCATAGGCCTTCATCCTTCCCCGATCCAAGTCTGCATGGGTAGAATATGAAATCTTCCAAGACTTCACCAAATGCGGGTATGAACGTGACTCATAAACCAAATCTGGATCACGTGACTCAGTGTATTTTGGATCCAGGTCAGGTGATTGTATGCAGCTAACCACCTTGGCTTGATAAGAAGAGAAATGAACCACCGATCCGATCTCAACGGATTCATCATTCATCAGAAATTTACCAATGATCGGGGTCCCAGATGCAGACGTAAGAGTGATCCAGTCTTTCAAAATCCAAAGATGCAATTCTCCCTCCACCACCTCAGGATCCACAGGGCCCGGATCAGAGGTTTTGGAGAAGTTCACCCTCCATTTCCATGAGGGAGGCGCCATGAGAGAAGGGGAGGGGGGGAGATCGACGTTACCTTGAGGAGGAGAGAGAGGAGATCACAATGATCGGACCAGAAGGTTTCAAACCCCAAGATCTCAGGCGATCACCGGCAGCGAGCACCTAGGGTTTAGTCGCCACGTCCACGTCGCCA
>NC_061512.1:185500006-185522538 GCF_022539505.1 Lolium rigidum | reverse complement strand
CGGCACGTCCTGGGCGTCGCTGGGCGTGCGTGTTTGTTGACGTCAGAAACCCCCTGGCGGGCAGAGACGGGCAACACGGTAGAGCCGGGAACAACTAGGGCTGCGGCTGGCCCTAGTCCCTCAAAGCGACGGCCCGCAAAGCCTCCTGGTCGCACGTCCGATGTTTATCACAAGGGCGTGCCACCTGACCTATACCTGGTCAGGAAGGTGTGGATGATGCCTCGCTTAGTTTCCTGCAGGGCACACACGTAAACATTAAATACGAGCCTCGATCGGCTCTCGGAGTTATCTCGTGAATCGGCTCAAAGAGCCGATCCACCCATGATTCGGACGAGGTGTCCGAATATATGGTGGTCCTGCTTGATCAAGATAAAGCTGATTAGATCTACGACGATTTGGGGTTTTCACCGCATAATCGGATCATCCTACTCACGATTGGGCCTCGCGCTCGCGCACGGTGACCGTAAGCCGATCCTAGACAGGGCCTAAAAACCAACACGAGGTTGATCCCCGGAACATCCTTTCTAGGGCTAGCAAACGCCACCCTACACGCCGCTGGATCCTCCAACCCTTTGTAAGGCCTAACTATTGCGGATGTTAAACTAATCCTTGATGAAACAAGGAGCAACCGTAACGGATCAGATCTACTAAACTATGATCAAGCGGGGTGCCGCCCCTACACCTAAGATAGGTGTAGGGGCGGCTAGACATGCAAGGGTTGCACTACGATAGCATGTAACATGAAGAACAATGCTAACCCTAACATGTCTAAGATAACTACGTTGCTCGCCATCAAAAAGGCTTCGATACGAGCAACGCATGAACAACGTGGGCAGGCTTGTCTGCCTAGATCGCAAGATGCGATCTAGGCAGCATGGTGCTTACCGGTAGAAACCCTCGAGACGAAGGAGTTGGCGATGCGCCGAGATTTGTTTGTGGTTGAACGTTGGTTGTTGTTTATTCCATAAACCCTAGATACATATTTATAGTCCAGCGGACTTTCTAACGTGGTCGTGCACCAAACCGTGCACGAGTAAGATTCTAACTTCTAAACTAAGATGCGATCTAATATGTTACAGATACATGGGCAAACAAGCCCAACTTGGTATAAAAGGCCGACTCACGTATTTCTTCTATATATATATTCTTCACGTCCATCTTGATCGCGGCCCACCTCTGACTCGGTCAAATTCTGGTGATAACACATGCCCCCCTGGTTTTGGAAATGATATTTCCAAAAGCATTATGTTCCTCTCCCGTCGGGTCATGTCGTGGCAGAGCAGAACTGCCGCAGAATCTTCATCATGATGCCTTGCCTCCCGGGCTTCTCTCGTATGAATTGTCAATTTCGGCATCACGTCTTCGAGAACCGTCATGGCATTAAATCTCCACTACACTCTCTTTATTTATTCGTGCCAAACGGTTCACCACTCCATCCCCTTGCTCGCTCTCGTTCACCAAACCAAAAAACCCTTCTCTCCTCGCAGCCATGTCTTCCTCTTCCTCCTCCGCTTCCGGCCTCTCTCTCCAACCGTTGCCGAAGAACAAGGAAGAGGACGATCCCCGCTCCGGGGCGCACCCCATCTCCTCTGACAAGGAGAAGAAGGGAGGAGAAGCGGAGAGGACCAAGGCCTCCCCCTCCGCCAGGCTTCCGCCGAAGAAGCGCCCCCGCATGTGGGCGGACAGCGAGGACGACGATGACGATGAGGAAGAAGAAGATGAGGAGGAGGAAGATGATTCCTCCTCCTCCATTGGGTATCCTCCAACGAAGCGCTTCCGCAGCTGGGCGGATAGCAAGGATGATGATGATGACGAGGAGGAGGAAGCTCCAGCCGACGGCTGGGGCAGCAGCGGCGAGGAGCTTCCCGGGAGCAGCGCCGACGACCTCGACGACGGCGATGATGAGGACAGCGACGACTAGTAGAGTAGAACTAGCAGTAGCCACTACTAGGAAAAGGCCTAGCCGTAAGACTGCCATCAGTGGCGCACCATGGCTGCCGTGCGCCACTACTACTTAGCAGTGGCGCACCACAAAACGGTGGGCCACTGTTACAAAAGTAGTAGTGGCGCACCTTGATTCTGGTGCGCCATAATTAAGTGGTGACAGGAGGCCAGATCCTCCCCCAACCTAGTAGTGGCGCACGTCTCCGGGGTGCGCCACTGCTACATTCCTTACCTATGGCGCACGTTGCAGAGGTGCGCCACTGCTAGGAGGTGTCCAGAGACCGTTTAGAGATGATAGGCTTAGCAATGGCGCACTTCCGTGGTGCGCCACTGCTACATAGGTTACCTATGGCGCATGTCATTAGGTGCGCCATCTGCTAGGGGGTGGCCGAGCCCCTTTTTAGAGATGAGAGGCGTGGCGGTGGCGCACCACTTAGTAGTGCGCCATTGCTATGTCTTAGCTTAATAGGTAAGTAATGGTGAAGCTTTCTTAGCTTAATACCCTACTCAATCTCAACTTTTTACATCATCCAACACTCTAGGTCTCGCCGTATCGGTAACTTTGTTGGTTTTATGCTTTGTGTGTGACCGGTTCCGAACGTCTTGCACACACACGTATGTGCGCATGCGCGAAAAGCGTCTCGATCACGTGCATGTGTGTTGTATGCGAAGCCTCCACATGTGTTGTATATGCAAAGCCTCCGATCCACACATGTGTTGCATGTGTTTGTTTGCAGGGATTTGAAATGCAAAGGTCACCGCGAAATATGAGCCATGGGTACTAGCTTCCCAAGTGGACCAATGCTTCTTCATTACCGACCCGCAAAAGCCCAGCTCGTGTTGTCGTGAGGAGAGGCAAAAGGAGCATCATCGGAATGGATGGAGCCGCCAACGAGCTAGACTTTGACCAGTACGGCGATCCGAAGATGGAAGATGACGACGACGATGATGAAGAACCATACACAACAAGAAGAAGCAGGACCACCCTACCTAAAGGCCGTCCATTCAAGAGAAGAAGTCTAGGAGTTCCGGGGCTAAATTATTCAACCGCGAGAAAGAAGGGCAAGAAGATTGTGAAAAGATAATATGTATCATTTTCTTGTATGAATAATGGATGTCATATTGTTAATCTACACATTGTACCGATCAAAATAGACATATAATTTATATTTTTGGATATTTTCTAGATTCTATAGTATTTTAAATATTCTACATAATTATAATTATTTATGCCTTTTATTTTGGTGTATTATGCTATTTTGGATGTTTATTATAGTGTTAAATCAATTTAAAAAGAAAAGGAAAAAAATTGGGGCCGCCGGGGTTCGAACTCTGGCCGGCAGGGGTTTGGCACAAACCAACCGGGGACAGAGCCAGTGCGGTACTAAGCGGGATATGTCAATCCCCCGCGCGTTATTCTTTTGACCCAGCCATAAAGAGGCAGTGGCGCACCCCTAGAGGTGCGCCATTGCTAAGCCTCATAGTGGCGCACCCCGAGAGGTGCGCTATTGCTAAGGCGTCGGGGACTTAGTGAAATTTCCCTTTCTTCCCCCGTTCGACCGGATCCCACCTGCCCCGAGCGACGCCGCCGTCCCTCCCTTCCCCGAGCGACGCCGCCGTCCCTCGATCCGCCTCGCGCTGCCACCCCTCCCCCGAGTGACGCCACCTCCCACCGGCGGCCGCCACCCTCGCCCGAGCAACGCCCTCCTCGACCCCGGCGGCCGGATCCCCTCGACCTCGATCCCCCTCCTCCCACCGGTGGCCTCACCTCCTCGATTTACCGCCGGCGACCGCCTCTCCCACCTCGTCCGCGACCTTGTCCTCGACCTCGCCGCGGAGGAGCAGCACCTCGTCCGCGACCTCGTCCCCGACCTCGCCACGGAGGAGCAGCACGCCACGCAAGCGTCCTGGAGCAGCAGCGGGAGAAGCACGCCGTGCCGCCCTCGACCGCTGACGCCACCAGCGCATCCTTCCAAGGTAGGTTTCTTACTGCTGCTGCTCCCCCTCCTTTGCCTGTTTGTGAATCTGTTAATTATCTCGCTATCTTGTTCATGTGCTGGTGAGAAGCAAGTGTTGATTCACCTAAGTGTTGATGGAGTAGTACATCAGCCACAAGCTTTTAATTCATCATGATTTGTTTAGTTGATCATGTCCCGACGCAATGTGCTTATATTTTGTTTGGGTTAGTGTTGTTTTCTTGATTTAACATGTTTAAATAGCTGATTCACCTAAGTGTTTGTATCTGTTGTGTCATTGGACATCCTATGGATATACGCATAAACAGTAGAAAAATAGCTCAGAGCAACATGCCAAGTTTAACTCTGTAGGATAGTTCTTATCTTGTCCCTCTCCTCATTTTGTTGACACGGCGACCCGGTCAGAAAACAATCAAAGCAGCATAGGCATAGCTATATTTAGCTTATTTATCAACATCTACTAAAATTTTAGACTAGATAGATTAATTGTAATCCTACTTATTTGATTTATGTGACACTAGATAGCTTAATTGTCTTCCTACTTATGTGATTTATGTCACTCGCATGTGTTCTTGCTCTGAATTTGGAAAGCTGCACACTCGTTAGGCAGCTTGTATCCGTTAGGCACGGAAAGTTTGGCAACAATCCAAATCGGAAAATACACAATCTTGTTTCTAAAGTCTATTGAGTTTCTATGGTGTGCTTCATTTGAATCCATTAAAAATGCAACGTATTATGTTCTAACTTTGGATTATCACCCGCCTCACGGTCTCTCCCCCAGCGGATCCTCTCAAGCTCGCCGCGGAGCAGGAGCAGCAAGTCGGCGACCTTCTTCGAGTTGTAGCACGTCGCGCACGTCCGCGGAGCAGGAGCAGGAGCAGCACGGTCTCTCCCCTCTTCGACGCCACCTCCCCGCCGGCGGTCGCCTCCCCCTCGATTCACCTCCCCAACCTACCGCTCGGGGTGAGCTCCCTATGCTCCTCCTCCTCCCTATGCTTGCTCGCATGATGATTCTGTAGAAATGCTAGTAATTTGCTTCATGATGATGCTGTAGAAATGTGTGTATCGTGTTTACTCCTACGGATGTCTATGCAAATTTAAGATGATGCTTGTAGAAATTGGCTGCTCTAGTAGATATCTAGTGTTGTGTCTGTATGAGCATCAGCACTCCTACTGCTGTTAAGCTAGTATGTAGAGAGTCAGAGAGCAGAGCTAGGTTGCTTGGTTGCTGCTGCTGCTATAGGTTGCTTGCTTGCTGCTGCTGCTGCTTGCTAGGGTTGTAAAATTGGGTATTTTTTGCTTGCTGCTGCTGCTAGGTTGTTAGCTTGCTTGCTGCTGCTGCTAGGCTGTTAGGTTGCTATTAGTTGCTAGGTTGATTGGTGCTGCTGCTAGGTTGATTGGTGGTGCTTGCTAGGCTGTTAGGTTGTTGTTAGTTGCTAGGTTTTAGATGTGCTTCTTAGGTGCTGCTGCTCGTTAGGTTGTTGCTTACGTGCTTGCTGCTGTTAGATGTTGCTTAGGTGTTGCTGCTTGCTAGCTTGCCGCTAGCTACTCGCTAGCTTGCTGCTGCTAGCTAGCTTGGTGCTAGCTATCGCTAGCTTGTCTGCTAGCTACTCGCTAGCTTGCTGTCTGCTGCTAGCTAGCTTGCTGCTGCTACTAGGTGCTGTTGGATGGTGGTACTGGCTGCTCAGCTGGTCGATATGTGCTATGGTGCTCAATTAGTGTACATGTGCTATGGTGCTCAGTTGGATTTTTTGGTGTATATGTGCCATGGTGCTCAGCTGGTGGATTTTTTGGTGTATATGGTGTCATTTTCTTGTGCAGGGATCGACAGAGTTGCCCATTATCGCCGAAATGTTGATTCATTTCCGTTTCGGCGAAAATGGGGCACTCATATGTCCATAAATCAGCATAGGTCATGCCCAATTTTTCCGTGAAATCTTGCGCTAACTTTATGCATTTTTTCCTACTTAGTTCGAACATGGCCAACAACGAAGAGGCCGGCGGCAGCGGTAGCAAGCCATTCTGGATGCTAACCGATGAAATGGAGGTGATGGAGTCACAACCTCGCCGCGACGACGGCGAGGATGATGGCACCGATCCAGAGTACCGAGCGGACGATGCCGCCGAGGCTGACACCACTGATTGTGCCGCCGAGGATGACACCACGGATGGTACCGGCGAGGATGACACCGGCGCACCGAAGAAGCTACGGAGGGAGCGTCGCCCGAACTATGTATGGATAAGCTGTGCTGTTGTTTATATGCTGTTATATATCCTGTATTGTGCTATTGTACTGTCATATACAACCTGTATAAATACCTGCCAAGATACAAAAAAAAAATTCGAAATCCTAGCAAAGGGCGCACTAGTGGACCATCCGTGGCGCACTACCACTAAGTAGCGAGTGGCGCACTGCTATCGATCCGAGTGGCGCACCGCCCTGTGATCCTCTCCGAGACTAGCGAGTGGCGCACAAGGATAAGTAGCAGTGGCGCACGTCCCGGAGAGGGCAGTGGCGCACGTACTAACGCAGCGAGTGGCGCACCTACTAGGCTGGACCAGTGGCGCACGCAAAGCCGTAGCAAGTGGCGCACCTCTTCCGCACGGTGGTGGCGCATCGCCTCCGACCAACGGTGGCGCACCACTTTGGAGTAGTAGTGGCGCACCGGTGGGCATGTCAATGGCGCACCGGGCAGTGCGCCACGGTATCTAGGCTAGTAGTGGCGCACCCCTAGTGCGCCACTACTATGTGTTAGCAGTGGCGTGATAACAGTGGCGCACCACTAGTGCGCCACTGATGGCTATATGTGGTGCGCCACTGAAAGCCTTTTTTCTAGTAGTGAGCAGTGCACTAGGCACTAGATCCCTCTTTTGAGAGCCATCGGCTCTTCTTGTAAAGCCGCTCCTTTGAATTAATGAGAATTGTTCTTCCAATTTCTCCTTTCATTAATCCAATTTCCATCCTCCCGCTTGCTACACCAAGACCGATAGTAACGAATCGGGCTATTATTGTTTTTCTCGATCGTGGCGTTTTGCAGTCCCGCAGCCGATGACTGTTCATCGGCTAATTTGAGAAACCAGTCTCTTCCTTTTCTTGCAGTACCAGCACGGTCCAAACCTCGTACCCGGACGACGGCTTTCCCTTCCCGGCTTCCTCCCCGAGAAGATCATAATGCAGTGACAGCCGAGGTAACTCCAATCGGCTCTCAAAAATAGGGCACCTACCAGGCCTGTTGCCCCCCGAGTCTCAGCCAAGGCAAAACAGAGACGAGGATACGCAAATAAGCTGTATGGACCTGGGCTTGATCATGTCTGAGGGAGCTTTTTATGCCGAACCAGCCGATTTGAACATAAATCGGCTTCCCAGAGCAGAGGAGCCTTCAAGGTGAGCTGCCCCCGAGCCTCTTCGGTTCTTCCTGCACCTTGCCGGCCAGATCAGCTCCTTTCCTTTGGTGGACCTAATGCAATCCATCCGTGACCTGATCTGCACGTCCAGGCTGCTCTTGGCATTGTTCTTGAAGAGAGGGTCCGAGCCCTTAAACTACTCCATTGAGGAGTTCTTCCATTAAAATCTCCCTCCGTGTTCCATTGACCCTCTGATCGTAACAGTTATTCCCCTTGAGTCGATGGCCATGCATCGGCTTTTATATCCTTAAGTCGATGTCTGCTGCATCGGCTGTGCTCAAAAATTTTCGAATTTTTTGGCCGATTTCTGTATCGGCCCCCATATTTCAATATCCATCATCAAAAGATGAGACGCTTCCGCTGCATATCCTCATGTCTTATCCACCTGGGTGCCCCCCGAGCCGATTCTATCAAGAGAATTGATGGTATCGGCTCTGTTGGATTACATGTTGAACCCAGGCAGAATGGATGGTGAAGATAATTTTGGCCGATTGCTGGAATCGGCCTCCACGTTGCTTGCTCGGTGAAGGTTTTGTGAGGTCCCTTCATAAATTTGTTGGGGCCGATCACAAGGATCAGCCTCGCCACGTTAGCTTATTGACGAGCTCTTGCTACTCGCTCAGGCCGGTAGATAAAACCAGCCCAATCTCTGATTTTATCCTGTTGGTGCGCTCGCTGTCGTCCACCTTGAGTGCATCGTATAATCGTGGAGCACTAAGCTTCGTTGGAAGAACGCGCACCATGTTTGTGCCAGCCGATGTTTCATCATCGGCTTTCCTTTGCTTGGGGCGCCACTCCATTTTCCGTGGACGACCCTCTTCATCCAGGGCTCGCTGAATCTTCGCGGCCAGATCAGGCCTTGCCTTCCTCAATGTATGCAAGTATAACCTCTCGGCTTCCTCCAGGCCGCGCAATCGCTGAACCCTGCGTTTCTGAGAACGGCTGAGTCCATCAGGGCACCACCTTGGCCGGTGGTACCTGTCTTCTTCTTCCCCCTCGCCTTCTGAATCTTCGCGATCTTTCAACCGAGGGGACTCAGCTCGTTTGCTCTGTGACGGGAGAGGCCCTAAGCGCTCGAACACGGACACGTTGGCTGCCTCCTTCTTCTTTCGGTTGCATTCTGGGCAATTGCCGATTGTGGGCAATCGGCTCATTCCTGAATCCCAGCAGTGTCTGAAGAAGGGACAGTCCCAATGCCTATCCTTGTTGACTTGCTCCCCCAGCTTTTCCTTGGCACGGCGCTCGTGCTCCTCCTCATCATGATCATGCCGATGACGTCTCCTGTCGTCCCTAGCCAGACGATCTTCTTCATCATCGCCGTTGTATCGCCGGCGTTGGTCATACTGACTCACATACTTGTTGAGGAGGTGATCAGAGAGAGGTCGCTGATATCTTATGTTCTTCACCTCTCCCTCTGTGACGTAGCGCTTGCCGTCTTGGCGGAGCCGATCGCGTGGAGCGGCTTCCTCTGTATCTTTGCTATGAGAGCAGCTGCCCTCATCTCCGTCCTCACCAGAGTGGTGCCCAAGATCTACCATGTTGATTTTGCACGAAAAATCCGGCTGGCACCCTCCATGGTAAGTACACTCCACCATGTTTACGGCGGGGAAGGGGTGTGTGTCGACCTTCATGGCGTATTGGTTGAAAATCAACCGTCCGTTTTCTATCGCCATTTGGATCTGCTGCCGCCACACCCTGCAGTCGTTGGTGGTGTGGGTGAACGTGTTATGCCACTTGCGGTATGGCTTTCCGTTCAGCTCTTGCACCGTGGGGATCTTGTGGCCTTCGGGTACCTTTATATGCTTCTCCGTGAGTAAGAGATCAAAAATCTGCTCAGTTTTGGTCACGTCGAAGTCGAACCCTTTTGGAGGGCCTTGTGGCTTCACCCATTTGCAGGTCACGGGGCCTGTCGCTCGAGTCCATTCAGCCACTGCTACCTCTCGATCTCCCGCAGCACCTTCATCCTCGTCCGCCTCCAACCGGGGTCACCGGGCGCTTGAATTTATCCTGGTAAACATCTGGGTGGCGCTGTTCATATGCTGACAGCTTCTGCACCATGTGCGCCAATGAAGGGTAGTCTTCTTGGGAGGCCACGTCCTTGATTGATGATGAGAGACCCACCACCGCCAACTCGACTGCTTCCTTTTCACTTATATGAGCCGAAAAGCATCGGTTCCTAATGGTCCTGAAGCGCTGGACGTATTCGATCATCGTTCCCCGCGCTTCTGTCGTACTTGCGCTAGATCGGCAATGCCAACATCGGAAGCCTCTAAGTGATACTGTTCATGGAACTGCTCTTCCAACTGCTTCCAAGTCCGGATGGAGTTCGGTGGTAGCGATGTGTACCACCCGAAAGCCGATCCTGTGAGGGACTGTGCGAAGAACCTCACGCGCAACTCGTCTGACGCTGAGATCGTGCCCAGCTGTGCCAAATATCGGCTCACATGCTCGATGGAGCTGGAACCATCTGATCCACTAAACTTCGTGAAGTCCGGGAGCCGATATTTGGGTGGTAGCGGGATCAGTTCGTAGTCGTTGGGGTACGGCTTGGTGTAGCCGAACGCCTTTCTTTTCGGCATCATGCCGAACTGATCTTTCAGAATTGCACAAATCTGATCCGCTGTGATGGCTGAAGGTGTCAAACCCTGAAGATTCGCCGGGGTGGCATACTTAACCATCCATGCTTGCTTTTCTGGTTCTAAGCCAACTGCAGGAGCTGGGCTTTGGAGGTTTGTCGGGGTGGCGTACTTAGCCAGCCACGATTGCTTCTCAGGATCGGCTCCCGACGTTCCTCCTGCCGTTCCGAGGCCCCCGATATTGCAGCCTGGTTCGAGAGTGCCCGGGCGTTGCGGTCCGGTACGTATGCGCACGCGTATCCGTGCGGGATCTCCTTGGGTGCCTCAGGTAGGAATTGGTAGTCACTAGGATCACCACCAATCTTGTAGACGACGTATGCCGATGAGTTCGGCAGTTCCGGTGCTGCCCATGCGAACGGCTGGGGCTGGAGTGGCATCTCTCCCTTGAAAGTCCCCGAGCCGGTCCCGACGGAGAATACCGGTGGCTCATGATTTCCACGACGACGCGCGAGCGACACGCTCCAAGGTGTTCACCAGGCTCTCGAGTGGCGGTGCGGCGAATGAGCCACCATGTAGTTGATCTCCTGCCGCGGTGACCTGGTGCGTTCTTCGACGGGGCGGACAGGTCCACTCCATCGAGCGCGCCTTCGGGTGTGAAACCCTTCCACTCGACGCCATGGGAGCGGGTTCGGTGGAAAGAGCCGATGAGTTCGGCTTCGAGGGTTGCCTTGATCTCGTCATGTTTCTTCTTGAGCTCATCAGGCAGATCCTCGTACGTGACCGGAGTGTCTTCCGCCATCTCGGATGTAGATGGCGATGTTGTGGATGTCGAACGCGGTCCCACCGGGCGTGCCAGAATGTGTTGACGTCAGAAACCCCCTGGCGGGCAGAGACGGGCAACACGGTAGAGCCGGGAACAACTAGGGCTGCGGCTGGCCCCGGTCCCTCGGAGCGACGGCCCGCAAAGCCTCCCGGTCGCACGTCCGATGTTTATCACAAGGGCGTGCCACCCGACCTATACCCGGTCGGGAAGGTGTGGATGATGCCTCGCTTAGTTTCTGCAGGGGCACACACGTAAACATTAAATACGAGCCTCGATCGGCTCCCGGAGTTATCCCGTGAATCGGCTCAAAGAGCCGATCCACCCATGATTCGGACGAGGTGTCCGAATATATGGTGGTCCTGCTTGATCAAGATAAAGCTGATTAGATCTACGACGATTTGGGGTTTTCACCGCATAATCGGATCATCCTACTCACGATTGGGCCTCGCGCTCGCGCACGGTGACCGTAAGCCGATCCTAGACAGGGCCTAAAAACCAACACGAGGTTGATCCCGGAACATCCTTTCTAGGGCTAGCAAACGCCACCCTACACGCCGCTGGATCCTCCAACCCTTTGTAAGGCCTAACTATTGCGGATGTTAAACTAATCCTTGATGAAACAAGGAGCAACCGTAACGGATCAGATCTACTAAACTATGATCAAGCGGGGTGCCGCCCCTACACCTAAGATAGGTGTAGGGGCGGCTAGACATGCAAGGGTTGCACTACGATAGCATGTAACATGAAGAACAATGCTAACCCTAACATGTCTAAGATAACTACGTTGCTCGCCATCAAAAAGGCTTCAATACGAGCAACGCATGAACAACGTGGGCAGGCTTGTCTTGCCTAGATCGCAAGATGCGATCTAGGCAGCATGGTGCTTTCGGTAGAAACCCTCGAGACGAAGGAGTTGGCGATGCGCCGAAATTTGTTTGTGGTTGAACGTTGGTTGTTGTTTATTCCATAAACCCTAGATACATATTTATAGTCCAGCGGACTTTCTAACGTTGTCGTGCACCAAACCGTGCACGAGTAAGATTCTAACTTCTAAACTAAGATGCGATCTAATATGTTACAGATACATGGGCAAACAAGCCCAACTTGGTATAAAAGGCCGACTCACGTATTTCTTCTATATATATATTCTTCACGTCCATCTTGATCGCGGCCCACCTCTGACTCGGTCAAATTCTGGTGATAACAGTGTTCTGGCGTGTGCGGTGCACCAAAGCGTCGAGGAGCGTGTCTAGCAGGTGCAGAGAAGTGAGAGGAACACACTTGACATGGTTGTGCACGTTGGAATGGTCCAAAGAGAGGGATGGCATGAGGGTGTCCATGTCATGGCACGACATGGCATGTTCTCGGTCAAATTGGTGACGATGGCCTGCTCCAAACTTTGTCTATGGTGCTTGGCAGGGTGTAAGAGGTACAGAGGGGTACAAATGGTGACCTAGGGTTGATGGTGGAGGCAAGGATCCACTGGATTTTGTAGTGCATAGGGTTGGCAGGGTTGTGCACACCAGGTGCTTGATGAAATGGCCGCAAGAAAAGAAATTTGGAAATTTTGATTGAATTTTTGTGGGTTGTAAACATATAATATTTGCAGTCTACTGGTGGTGGTAGTGGTCAAATTGGAGTTGGTTTGCAAAATCTCAAAATGCCCCTCATCTTGAATCTGCTTCAATGTCTCTACTTTGCTTGATCACCATTTGAATTTGAGCAAGAATTTGCAGGGGTTGTTTTGAGCAAAGTTGTTCACCTTGATGTTGTCTTGGATGAGGTGCAAAGATTTTGAATTGTTTGGTTTAAGAATCTCTCAAAACAGAGGCTCAAAGAGGGCATCATGTTAAAAATGGCAGATTTGACCATTAGTGCATGTGAGCCCATTTTGAATTCAAATTTGATTTGATTTGAGTTTCAAAGTGTTTAGTAACCATCTCCAACCAATGGTGCAAGCCAAAATGGTCTAGGTTGAAGATTTGCAAAAATGGCATAAACCATATGTGAGGGTTTTGTGAATTTCCAAGTTTTATTCTTTTCTTTTTGTTTTTGCTTTTCTTTGTGATCCCAAGGGATCAAGGGTAGGGTTTTAGTGTAAAGGTAAGGGTTGCAAGCACACATCATGGCAATGTCACACAAATGCACCAAAACTATGCATAGCACTATATGCAAAGATAAAAGTTTTTGTTGGTTGCAAATTTTGAATTTTGGGAATCACCATTTCTCATTGATTGAAATTTGGGATGTTACAGCGGTAGTCGATGCAGAAGCACCACGTGCCATCCGTCTTGCGGACGAGTAGCACCGGCGTCGCGAACAGCGACGTGGAGATCCGGATGATGCCCGCGGCGAGCATGAGGGCGCACTGGCGCTCGAGCTCGTCCTTCTGCAGCTGGGGGTAGTGGTAAGGCCGCGCGGCTACCGGTGCCGCGTCCGGGGCGAGGTGGATACGGTGATCGTACACCCGGGCGGGCGGGAGACCCTGCGGCTCGTCGAAGAGGTCGCTGTGCTGCTGCACAAGGTGGGCCAACAGGGGGTGCTCGGAGTCGAGGTCGGCCGTGGTGAGCTGGAGCTGCAGTGCCGGAGCGGTGCCCCCAATGCCCGTCCAACGGACGCGGCGGCCCTGGCGCCAGAAGGTCATCGTCAAGGCGGCGAAGTCCCACAGTATGGGCCCGAGGGGTCGCAAGAAGTCCACGCCAAGGATGAAGTCGAAGCAGCCCAAGTCGATGCCGGCGCACGCGATGGTGAAGTGCTCGTCGCCGATGAAGAGCGGCATGTGCTGCACCACGCCGTGGCAGCGAAGGCGGTCGCCGTTGGGCACGGTGACGCGGAGGTCGCCGCCCGTCGGCTGGAGGGCCAAGCGACGCATGGTGGCCTCCGCAGCGAGAGTTATGTGTGGAGCCGGTGTTGAGGAGGGCCACCAGCTGCTCGCCGTGTATCGTCACCGGCAGGAGCATCGCCTGCTCGTTGCCAACGCATGGAGCGAGACCACGCACGTCGTGGCTGGCGCGGCGTCGGGGGCGGTCTCCGTCGCTGTGTCGACGCCCGTGTCCGCGTCGCCGTCGTCTACTGTATCCAAGTAGAAGAGGCGCGGGCAGACGTGACCTGCCGCGTAGGGCTCGTCGCAGTTGAAGCACAGGCCGAGGCGACGGCGCTCCAACTGCTCCGCCGAGGTGAGGCGCCGGAAAGTAGGATGCGTCGCTGCTGGAGCGGTCGAAGCTAGCCGTGTAGGCGGCGCTGCGGCCGGCGGGGGGCCGGGCCCCGCGACTCGGGGGAGCCGGCTGCAGCGCCTGGGCCCGGAGCTCGTATGCCCGAGCGTAGTGCATCGCCGTCTGCAGGTCGTGGGGGGCCTGGAGTTCCACGTCCACCCCTATGTTGTCCGGGAGTGCGCCGATGAAGAGCTCCGCGCGCTGTTGCCCCGTGACACCCGGGGCGTGGCAGGCGAGTGCCTGAAAGCGATCGGCGAAGTCCTGCACCGTGGACGTGAAGGGGAGGCGCCCCAACTCCGTGAGGCAGCTCCCGCAGATCGGCGGCCCGAAGCGAAGGAGGCACGGCTCCGAAGCGGTCCCAAGGAGGCATGCCGCCCTCGTCTTGCTCGAGGGAGTAGTACCACGTCTGGGCGGCGCCCCGGAGGTGATAGGAGGCAAGCCAGGTGCGGGCCGACGCCAGGGTGCGCTGCCCGCGGAAGAACTGCTCGCACTGGCTAAGCTAGTTCAGGGGGTCCTCCGACCCATCCTAGGTGGCGAAGTCGACCTTGGTGTTGAAGGAGATATGCCCTAGAGGCAATAATAAAGTGGTTATTATTTATATTATGTTTATGATAAATGTTTATATATCATGCTATAATTGTATTAACCGAAACATTAGTACATGTGTGATATGTAGACAACAAGAAGTCCCTAGTATGCCTCTTAAACTAGCTTGTTGATTAATGGATGATTAGTTTCATAATCATGAACATTGGATGTTATTAATAACAAGGTTATATCATTATATGAATGATGTAATGGACACACCCAATTAAGCATAGCATAAGATCTCGTCATTAAGTTATTTGCTATAAGCTTTCGATACATAGTTACCTAGTCCTTATGACCATGAGATCATGTAAATCACTTATACCGGAAAGGTAATTTGATTACATCAAACGCCACTACGTAAATGGGTGGTTATAAAGGTGGGATTAAGTATCCGGAAAGTATGAGTTGAGGCATATGGATCAACAGTGGGATTTGTCCATCCGGATGACGGATAGATATACTCTGGGCCCTCTCGGTGGAATGTCGTCTAATGTCTTGCAAGCATATGAATAAGTTCATAAGAGACCACATACCACGGTACGAGTAAAGAGTACTTGTCAGGCGACGAGGTTGAACAAGGTATAGAGTGATACCGAAGATCAAACCTCGGACAAGTAAAATATCGCGTGACAAAGGGAATTGGTATCGTATGTGAATGGTTCATTCGATCAATAAAGTCATCGTTGAATATGTGGGAGCCATTATGGATCTCCAGATCCCGCTATTGGTTATTGGTCGGAGTGAGTACTCAACCATGTCCGCATAGTTCACGAACCGTAGGGTGACACACTTAAAGTTGGATGTTGAAATGGTAGAACTTGAATATGGAATGGAGTTCGAATATTTGTTCGGAGTCCCGGATGAGATCCCGGACATCACGAGGAGTTCCGGAATGGTCCGGAGAATAAGATTCATATATAGGAAGTCATATTCCAAGTTTGGAAATGATCCGGTGCATTTATGGCAGGTTCTAGAAGGTTCTAGAAAAGTCGGAAGAAATCACCATGGAAAGTAGAGTCCCGGAGGGACTCCACCTTGCATGGCCAGCCAACCCTAAAGGGAGGAGTCCAAGGTGGACTCCCTAGGGTGGCCGGCCAACCCCTCATGGAAGGGGGAATCCCACCCCAAGTGGGATTCCCACCTTGGGTAGGTTTCCCTACATATGGGAGGTTTCATTGTTGGGGTCTTATTCGAAGACTTGGATACCAACACTTGGGGATTTCCACCTATATAATGAGGAGGAGAGGGAGGGGCTGCCCACTCTTGGCCGCACCACCTAGGGCTGCCCTTGGCCGGCGCCCTAGCCTCCCCTCTCTCCCCAAACCCTAGCGGTATCTCTCCTCCACCACATCCCGCACGCTTAAGCGAAGCTCCGCCGGATTTCTCCACCACCACCGACACCACGCCGTCGTGCTTTGTCGGATTCAAGAGGAGCTACTACTTCCGCTGCCCGCTGGAACGGGGAGGTGGACGTCGTCTTCATCAACAACCGAATGTGTGACCGAGTACGGAGGTGCTGCCCGTTCGTGGCGCCGGAACCGATCGTGATCAAGATCTTCTACGCGCTTTTGCAAGCGGCAAGTGAACGTCTACCGCAGCAACAAGAGCCTCATCTTGTAGGCTTTGGAATCTCTTCAAGGGTGAGACTCGATACCCCCTCGTTGCTACCGTCTTCTAGATTGCATCTTGGCTTGGATTGCGTGTTCGCGGTAGGAAAATTTTTGTTTTCTATGCAACGTTATCCTACAGGTGTAGCGGGGCGGTGGCTGTGTAACCCCGCCGGGGCCGTGCGCGACGGGGTGTGCCTCATGGGGGCGTGCATACCCCCCGGGGGCAGCGCTCGGGAGGGAGGGCATCGGCGGCTCGGCGGTGGTGGTGTAGACCGGCTGAGTCGACGACGCTGCGAGCCACGCCGGCAGCAGAGACGGCGACGGGGGAAAGCGAATCTGGTGGATGGGAACGCCCCCCGTGGTGTAACATTCCAAATTTCCAAACAAAGAAGAAAATGAATTTCCTTTTCCAAAAATTTGAAACCAACAAAAACTTTATTTGAGTTCTATAATGTGCATAGTGCTCATGCCCAATTGTTGTGAGTTTTGCCATGATGCTTGTGTGAAGTATTTTGAAATGTTCTAAACCCTAAAACCCTACCCTTTTCAAAACCCAAGAGGAACAACTAAAAAGAAAACAAAATAAAAAGTGAGGCATATGTGGGCTTATGGCCATTTCTACAAATAATGGCCTATGCCCTATTTACCTTACCTAAATGGTTGAAACCATTACTAAACCCAACCTAACCCTAAATGAACCCAAATGAATACTCTTTGGGATCAAAGGGAAGCAAAGAAAAAGAAAAATAAAATAAAAATAGCAACACATATGAGGCTACGGCCACTTTTGCAAATCTTTGACCTAGGCCATTCTACCTTGTGGCAATGGTTTGGAAAGGTTACTAAACTAATAAGAATCACTTTTGAGTCAAAGAAACACTTTTCAAATCAAAAGAAAAATCAAATTTAAGTTACATGTGATAATGGTCACATGTGGCAATTTTAACATCTTACCCTCTTTGAGCCCCTGTATTAAAAAATTTCTAAACCAAAGTCTCCCAACTCTTTGCACCTCATCCAAGACCTCATCAAGTTGAACACTTCCTTTTCTATTGCTTATTTTGATCAAGCCAAAATGCAACATTGAAACAGATTCTAGATCCTACCCATTTTGGATTCTTCAAACCTTTATCCATTTTGCCCACCAACACCACCATTGTGTGCCAAACATTATTTGAATCATTTCCATAAAATATTTTGGCCAAATTCAAAAATTTGCTTCATGCGGCCATTGTGTCGAACACTTGGCATGCACAAACCTGCCAACCCTAGACACTCTAATACCCAGCATGTTTTAGACTAAACCCTCACCTCTCTGGTCATCAACAACTCACTCATGCACTCCTTACACCATGCCAAGCACCAGAGACAAGGACCACTCATGATTTCATCAGGTATCAGACCATGCCGAGCCATCATGGCATTCACCATGCCAACCCCTCTCACCTGCCCTCTCTGGCCCCCCTCACCATGTCCTGGAGACTATACAACGCGACGCGCCCATGACGTCCAGTGTGCGCCAGACGCCGACGTGTGCACGCCCGGAGCGCGCCAGAGCACGCACGTGCACTGTCAGCCTCGTCCTCCCCTTGACCTCTCCTCTCTCACACCCACTCACTACGTCACCCTCTACCTCCCAGACACGATGGTTCGCGCTAGAGAGGACCGTCGCCGTCGTCACCGTCGAAGACTTCCGCCGCAGTACTGAGAGCTCACATCACCCTCCCGCTCGCGTCAGCGCACCGTTTTCAGTGCCGTCAAGCGATCCGTGCTCGCCCTGACGTCGCCAACACAGTTGCATCGTCGCCCAGCTCTCTCCGCCCCTGTAGCCACGACGCCATGAGCGACTTGCCCCGTGAGCCGCAGACCTCGTCGCCGCTATAAAAGGAGGCCTCCCTCGCCTCAATTCTCTACACCACTCGACTCCTCTCACCTCAGAACCCCTCCTCGAGCTCTCCCTCTTCCCAATTTGCACCGTAGCTAGCCAATTGCATCGCCGGAGTCCGCGGAGCCGCCGCAGACGAAGAAGACGATTGCCGCCGCCCCAGGAGCCGCCACTTGTACCAGGAGGACCGCCGTCGTCGACAACCCCGCCGTGCATCGTCGCTGATCATCGCCGGACCGCCGGTGAGCCTCCAACCCCCTACCCTCTCCGCGGCCAGTACCCCCTCTCGTCGGAGACGACGATGCCTGTGCGCCGTCCGATCTGATTCTAATCATGCGTCCTAGATTGATCCATACCGCTTGATGACCCACAAGTATAGGGGGTGTATCGTAGTATCTTCGATAAGTAAGAATGTCGATCCCAACGAGGAGCAGAAGGTGTTGACAAGCAGTTTCGATGAAGGATTCACTGTAAATGCTCACAGACAAGTATTCAGGGAGTTTTGATGTAACAAATGAATAAAGTACGAGTAAGTAAAGTGCGAGAGTAATAATTGCAGCGAGTGGCCCAATCCTTTTTAGCACAAAGGACAAGCCGGTTTGTTTACTTATAATAACCAAACGTTCTCGAGGACACACGGGATTTTAGTCTAGTGCTTTCGCTACATATGGCTAATTAATCTTCATTGTTTTGATAAGTGTTGTGTGGGTGAACCTATGCTAATCTACCGCCCTTCTTAGGACTAATACAAACTTGTGATTATACCCCTTGCAAGCATCCGCAACTACAAGAAAGTAATTAAGATAAATCTAACCACAGCCTTAAACTCTGAGATCCTGCTATCCCTCCTGCATCGATATACCAACGAGGGCTCAGGTTTCTGTCACTCCGGCAACCCCGCAATTGGCAAACGAGTACAAGATGCATTCCCCTAGGCCCATTAAGGTGAAGTTTCGTGTAGTCGACGTTCACACGACACCACTAGAAGAATAACACCACAACTTAAATATCATAACATTGAATATTACTCAACCATACTTCACTACTAACATTTAGACTTCACCCATGTCCTCAAGAACTAAACGAACTACTCACGAGACATCATATGGAACATGATCAGAGATGATATGATGATGAATAAAAATCTGAACATAAACCTTGGTTCAACGGTTTCACTCAATAGCATCAATAACAAGTAGAAATCAACACCGGGAGAGTTTCCCCTATCAAACAATCAAGATCAAACCCAAATTGTTACAGCGGTGACGGCGTGCAGCGGTGGAGACGGCGGTGATGATGATGAAGATGATGATGATGGTGATGGAGATGATGTCCAGCTCGACGACGGTGACGATGGCGTCGATTTCCCCCTCCGGGAGGAATTTCCCCGGCGGATCTCAGCCTGCCGGAGAGCTCTTTTCTCTCTGGTGTTCTCCGCCCCGCAGAGGCGGCTGTGGCTCTTCGCGATGTACCCCTGGAGCTTAGGTTTTCGGGACGAAGGCGTACGCGAAGAAAAGGAGGCGAGAGGGGCTGTGTGCCCCCTCCTCACGAGGCGGCGCGGCCGGGCCTTGGGCCGCGCCGGCCTATGGGGTGGGCCCACCTCGGGTCCCCTCGGCTCCGCCTTCTGGCTCCCTTCGTCTTCTGGAAAAATAGGATTTTTCATATAATTTCCGTCAACTGTTGATCTTCCGAAATATTGCATTCTGACGGCGCTTTTTCCAGCAGAATCCTGACTCCGGTGTGCGATCCTCCAATAATCATGAAACATGCAAAATAGATGAAATAACATAAGTATTATCTCCAAATATGAAATATATCAATGAATAACAGCAAATTATGATATAAAATAGTGATGCAATTGGACGTATCAACTCCCCCCAAGCTTAGACTTCGCTTGTCCCCAAGCGAAACTGAACTCGGTAAACAGGACCACATGTATATGGAGTGAAGAGTCGATAAATCAAATACGGACAAGAAGCATCATATTCATTCACACAAGACATTCTAGTGAACAACTTCCTCATATAACTCAACTTGAAACAAGTATAAGGTAATCACAAATAAAGGTGCATAAGAAATCATAGTTGGTGATGGCAAACTTCGTTCTTGGTCAGAGAACAATTAACAGGTTATTCTTATCTATCAAGCAGCGCTCTCATGTTAAAGTTTATATGGCTCATCTTGCATACTCAATCATAATGATCATTGATAACTTTCAAAGCTATATTTATTCAGATAAAACTTGTACTAAACAAGGAAGAGTAAAAGACATGATGAAGCAAATCACAATATAATGGTTTGATCACAACAACTCAAATGCTTGCTTGAGATGGAGGGAAATAGGTTTACTGACTCAACATAAAGTAAAAGACGGGCCCTTCGCAGAGGGAAGCAGGGATTAAATCATGTGCTAGAGCCTTTTCAGTTTTGAAATCATATAAAGAGAATAAAAGTAATATTTTGAGAGGTGTTTGTTGTTGTCAACGACTGGTAGCGGGTACTCTAACCCCCTTGCCAGACAAACTCTCGAAGAGCGGCTCCCATTAAGGCATTTTCATTTTTGGTGGCACCCCTTCCAACCTTACTTTCACAAACCATGGCTAACCGAATCCTCGGGTGCCAGCCAACAATCTCATACCATGAAGGAGTGCCTTTTTATTTTAGTTTTATTTAGATGACACTCCTCCCAACCTTTGCTTTCTCAAGCCATGGCTAACCGAATCCTCGGGTGCTGTCCAACAATCACATACCATGGAGGAGTGTCTATTTGTAGTATCATGAAGGTTAATTAACCAGGTCGGGAACCCCATTGCCAGCTCTTTTTGCAAAATTATTGGATAAGTGGATGAAGCCACTAGTCCATTGGTGAAAGTTGCCCAACAAGATTGAAAGATAAAACACCACATATTTCCTCATGAGCCATAAAACATTAACACAAATAAGAGATGATAAATATTGAATTGTTTAAAGGTAGCACACGAAGTATTTACTTGGAATGGCAGGAAATACCATGTAGTAGGTAGATATGGTGGACACAAATGGCATAGGTTTGGGTTGAGGTTTGGATGCACGAGAAGCATTCCCTCTCAGTACAGGTCTTTGGATAGCAAGGTTAATTAGCAAGCACAAAAGTTGAGGGAAACAAACGAATATACATGTGATAGAAACAATCATGTATCTTTCTTGTAAGCACAAACAATTTTAACTTCAGAATAATAAGCTATGAGCTAACAAGAAAGGAAGACAATGAAACAACTATACATATTTCTCTTTTCTACTTAAACCTCAAGGTGTTGTTGCTATTGACCAATGCTAAGTTTGCAAAAACCAAATAGATTTACTCAATGCTCCCAAAGTGGTACCAATACTAAAATCAAGATCAATCATATAATAGAAATTGCAAACTAAAATAAGGTGTGCAATATGTAAATGATAAGACTTCTCATTAATATTTCATAACGATAACTCACACCAAGGGATACATAGACAACCGACTAAAGGAGAGATACTTCCACACTGCAACCCAACTTATATGATAACTTCCCTACTCATGATATGACACTACTTGATAGTAAAAAGTAAAAGGTAGTGATGATGTGATACCGCGGCACTCCCCCAAGCTTGGAACAAACCAAGGGGATGCCAATACCTATGATGAATTACTCCTTTGGCGATGGTGGTGATTAACTCCTCCCGCGCTTCTTACAGATCTCCTTCAGCTTCAGTTTCTCAGCTTGGCAATTCTGCACTAAGACTCGAAGAGATTCATTGTTATCTGAAGTTGGCGGTGGCGACCTTGTGATGGGTATCGAGTAATATTCCAACATTCTACGGAGTCGGTAATTCTCCTCCTGGAGTATCTCCACTTCTCTTCTTAGAGCCCGGTATTGACCACAAAACTCATCGGTAGTCCGTAGAGCTTCTTCCAGCACGGGGAAAGAGTCGAGGCCAAGAGCAGGTGGTAAGGGTCTCGCGCAAGTTATAAGAGAAAGAACGTCAAGTGTCAACAGATCCCACCAAGATTTGCTTACTCCCAACAGCTTGTTGCTCTTGTTTTGACGACACCCTTTTCACTTCTTCCTTCGAAGGCCTTTTGCTCTTGTTGTTGGAGGCCATGGTGCTCCTAGATCGAAAATAGATCCCGGCAGAAACAGCTCGAAACAAAACACGTCGAGAAAACGATATACGGACCTCCAGGGGTCCGGGGGATTATATAGCAGGAATTTTTATGTCATAAGGAAAGTACCAAGTCGAACCGGAGTCGGAAAGGGGCGACGAGGCGGCCAACTCATAGGGCGGCGCGGGCCAAGGCCTGGCCGCGCCGGCCTATGGGGGCACGCCCTCGTGCGTCTCCTCCACTCCGTTTCGATCTCGTAATTTTTCATATTTTCCATAAACAACAAAAACATTGTTCGGAAAGTAAATCGCGAACTTTTTATTACCTGTCTTCGTTACCTATTCAAAGTCGAGTTACGGCGGATCATCAATTTGACCTTTGATGAAAGCCTCT
>NC_061512.1:185234521-185499906 GCF_022539505.1 Lolium rigidum | reverse complement strand
CTTATTTATATCCCTTTATGATTGCAATATGTTTTGTATCACAATTTATCTATGTGCTACTCTAGTGATGTTATTAAAGTAGTTTTATTCCTCCCGCACGGTGTAATGGTGACGAGTGTGTGCATCCGTGTTAGTACTTGGCGTAGACTATGATTATGATCTCTTGTAGATTATGAAGTTAACTATTGCTATGATGGTATTGATGTGATCTATTCCTCCTACATAGTGTGAAGGTGACGAGTGTGCATGCTATGTTAGTACTTGGTTTAGTTGTGTTGATCTGTCATGCACTCTAAGGTTATTTAAATATGAACATTGAATATTGTGGAGCTTGTTAACTCCGGCATTGAGGGTTCGTGTAATCCTACGCAATTAGTGGTGTTCATCATCCAACAAGAGAGTGTAGAGTATGCATTTATCTATTACGTTATGTGATCAAAGTTGAGAGTGTCCACTAGTGAAAGTCTAATCCCTAGGCCTTGTTCCTAAATATCTGCTATCGCTGCTTGTTTACTTGTTTTACTGCGTTACTACTGCTTGTTTACTCGTCCTGGGCAAAGCACTTTTCCGGTGCCGTTGCCATTGCTCATACATATTTATACCACCTGTATTTCACTATCTCTTCGCCGAACTAGTGCACCTATTAGGTGTGTTGGGGACACAAGAGATTTCTTGCTTTGTGGTTGCGGGGTTGCATGAGAGGGATATCTTTGACCTCTTCCTCCCTGAGATCGATAAACCTTGGGTGATCCACTTAAGGGAAACTTGCTGCTGTTCTACAAACCTCTGCTCTTGGAGGCCCAACACTGTCTACAAGAATAGAAGCACCCGTAGACATCAGTCGCCACCGAGAGTTGAAGGACGGCGGCGCGCTGATCACCCTCGCGAGGGTTGGTGACCTCGTAGTCCAAGCCGACGCACTTGGTTGGTGCGGCGCCGAGAAAGTCCCTCTTGACGGCGCGGATCCACTTCTCAACTCTTGATGCACGGAGAGCGATCGTGACCTTGAAAGACATCCCTTCGGCCATGAGGTGGTATATCCGAGATCGAGAAGCCGGGGCGCGCGCGAGGTGCTCCATTGAGGCCGAAACGTCAACCGGGAGAGAGCTTTTGTGGGAGAGATGGTGGATATGTGAGAAGAGATGTGTGACAATGGTGGAGGAGATGTGAAGCATATATGAAGGTGAGGAAGGTGAAGATGAACAGACCGGCCACCGGGTGATCAATTCCCTGGCCGGCCGCCGACGCCAGCGACCCGAATTCCTGCGCGTCGATCAATTTCTGCGCCAGTAATAGCGACAACGATCGGGTTCCGCGCGGGAAAGAACCGTTCAACTTTTTATGTCCCAGCTCGTGTCACCAGCCGGGACAAAAGGGTTGCCAGCAGGCCGCAAAAGGCCTCAGACCCTTTTGTCCCGGTTTGAGGCTCCAACCAGGACAAAAGATCCTTAAAGAACCGGAACAAAAGGCCCGTATCCTCTCGCTGATTTCGGTGTCCCGGCTTCAGACTGTGCCGGAACAAAAGGCCGGGAAGGAAGGTCCGTTTTCAACTAGTGTTTCAATCTATGTATGCTCACTTGATCCAGGATTTTTTTCTTTTTTTCTTGCAACGAGTTGAGGTTTTTCTTTATGGTGTATAAATGTATATACATATTGGATAACAGTGAGTTGAAGAACTAGACAACTTTGACCAGATGTCGACGGCATATCCTTTGACATAACCGATGATGACGACCGCATATCAGCTGGTTCAGCCACCGTCTGTCCATATGCATGTGCAACGAGTTTTACCTAGCTTCAGGCCTTCCGTCATCGGTCGTGTTGTGCATGCCACGCGATTCGCCATACAGAAAACAGTTGCATGTGAGGTTTAAGCTACCTCCGTCCCGATTTATACATCCTATGTGTATCGCTAGGTCGATAATTTCACCAACGTAGTATAAGATATATACTACAAAATATATATTATTAGAAAAATCAGATATAATATTTTTAAATGATATAATTTTAATAGTGTATAATTTATATTATATTGGTCAAATTGACAATCTTGAAATACGCGTAGATCATGTAAACTGAGACGAAGGGGGTATGTCAGGATCGGTGATCCAGCAGTTGAGTCGTGGTTTTTCACTGGCGATGCAGCTGGCTGGAAGGAGCTGTAACCGGGTGCGTCATTTAGGCACCCGAGCTCCATGGATCTTGTTTTCGAAAACTTTGTAAAATTTGAATTTAAAGCTTCATATTTTTTTAAAAAATACACCACAATGCATCCAATGATTTATTATACCCGTGCGTAAATTTTCAACATGAAATACCTTATATTCAATCCTTTGCAAAAGTGACAAAAATTCAGAACTAGGAGCCTCAGTGCAACTTTTCAATCTTCTAAATTTTGTCTAATTTATCATTTTTCTGGGCCTAAAATACATGGTATTTCACACTAAAATTTCCATAACCGTAGCGTACATAGTTGACTACATCTAGATTTATTTTCTTTTTGATTTTTGGGAACTTTGAAATTAAATTTTCATTTTTATAAACTGAGTATTGTCAAAGCCATTTTTCATGGGAAACATGCGCTAGTTTGCGCACCATGGACCCTGTGTAGGGTGCATTAAAAGTAAGAAAATACTACATAACTGATAACTGGGCCCATGTTTCCAACATACTACTTTCATTCCAGAGGGTGTATAATTCATTTCCAAAATCAAACATTGGAAAATTGATCAAATTTAAAAAAAATATCAACAACTATAATAGTTGTAAATATAATATATGATTTGACATTGTACACGCTGATACTTTAAAAAATGTGCCAGATTTTACTTGGTTTGACTTTTATAACATTTATATGCCTTCTTTTACGGGAGAGAGGAAGTAACAACTAAGAAAATGCATTTGGATATTCTAATCATAAAAACACACACCAGAAATACAACTTATTGGATCATATCTTAGATGGGCTAAGAAGGAAATTGAGCCCAAATAATTTTGAAGGGCCAAACTTGTGCGTTGATGATTGGGCTTGTAGAGTTACCATTCAAAGTCCACCACATTTCCATTTTCGGAGTGCGTTATTTTGGCACCCAGGATGGAGCCTGTAAAATGTTATTTTTCCCTGAAAATGTTTTTAGAAATTAAGAAAAGGTTGTGTAAATACATACACATGTGGTATTCAAATCTATAAATGTTTATTAAACAAACATTATAGTTTGAGCTACCAAAAAATGACATGGTGGTTCTAAGAAGGCAAAAGTATTCGATATTACTCCCACATTTTTCTTTTGTGTGTAGATCAAATCTGAGAGGATATATTGATGAAAATTTACATGCATATACTAGACATGCATATGTAATTTTATATTTTTCAAAACTTTTTGAGGCTCAGAAAGAAGGTTTTTGATTTTTTTTTTCAAATCAAGGTCACGTAGCTCAGGATATAAATGAACTTTTCGTACATCCATGAAAGAAATTAAAATGTAAAGTACAATATAGAAGTTATTAATGGCATGTACCTATGGCTGAAGCTTCATTCGATCAGATCCATACTTAGAGATTTGAAACTCGCCTCGGAGGAGAGGTCCATCGGAGATACTTAGGGGGGGGGGGGGGTATGTTTCCCTAGTTACCCTTAGCAGATATCTCTTGAGTTATTTCTATATTTCTAAGTTAGTCACTAGTCTGGCTTACCCTCCATAATAGAGAAGCAAAAAAAAAAAGTTAGACCCAACTGTTGGCGAAGATAAGTGTGCTAGGACGTAGATCTACGACATACGACATTGCAACACATGCAGTCCACGATGTCCAAGACCTCTAGATGTGAAGACCCTATTTAGATGCTTTGTTGCCACACCAAGACGGAGACTTTCCTGAACCAGATGTACATTGACGGAAGGTTACAAGATCAACTTAACATGCAAGGCATGTGAAGACTTAAGGTACAACATGGATACTCTGCCATCGACACCTATAGATCTACGAAGACCATTCCATCGAAGACATCCTATAAGTTACGACCTATGACTACCGCATTATGTGCGGGAGTCCAAGACCTTCTTTTGTAATCTCCATAGACATAAAACCCTTAGATATATTTTCATCTCCCGAGCGCAATTACAAGATTGGCGAGATCCATTCGGATCAAGTCTTGTACGCTCTTGTGATCACAACATGGATAAAGTGTGAGTGAACTTCACCATATTAAATGTTTGATCCAACTTTGTTCTCTTGGTAAAGTGGGTGTCTTTTTCTTTCATGTTGCTTTATTTCTGTTCTCGGCTGGAAAGCACAGTACTGTTATTTGTATGTTTTCAGATTGTCTTAGTTTTTTAAGGATAGACCATCATAGCTAGCTCCATTATCAAACAATATATCCTCCATAAGAGTTTTCAAAAACAACCCGACTATACTCCACCGTGTCGTTGGACGTTTTCCGACGTCGGCCCGGACTTAGCCGTTTTTAGCCGATTCCGTCGTTTTGGCTGCGGCGCCATGGTTTTCACCGTATCCCGACCAGCGCCCGCCCACCCGACTGTACGCTGCGTGTCGTTGAACGTTTTCCGACGTCGGCCCCGACTTAGCCGTTTTTAGCCGATTCCGTCGTATTGGCTGTTTTGTGAAGTACATCAGTGTTAGTTCTCGTGTCATGTTGGTATGATATTCCGTCTTGCCGGTAATTGTATTCACATATTTTGGTCAACTAGATGTCCATCAACCCGATTACGCAAGATTTAGAAGTAAAACTAGCCCATTAACGTTGTTGTAGCTATACAATCTGCATACGCCACCGTGGCTTCGTTCATAGTCTCTCTTGCCGTGAACATAGCATCAACACCACCTCGAGTTTGTCAACCCTAAGCCTGCACACATTGCAATTGTTTCGGCCATGAGCCATGGCTGCAATTGCGCGATTTTTTTAAAAATAATACTTTTTTTGCTTTTCTCAGAAATAATAGTCGGTTTCGAGATATTTCAGGAATAATACACTGTCGGGGTCGAGAACTCCGAAATTAATATACCTAAATGGAGTATTATTCCTGGAAAAAGCAAAAAAAATGTATTATTTAAAAAAATGCGCAATTGCCACATGTGGTATTGGTATCGTTCTCTTTCTTCAAACGAAAGCAAATGATAAAGCGATAATAATTATTCAGTTGGAGTATTGACTATGGGCAGTACCAGGGACTGCTTGGTGACACCTGACGGCTGAACCCAACAGCAATGCTGGCACGAGTCGCACGGCCACCGTTCGTCCTCTGTCCTCACCGAGCCGCCAAACTCGCAACCGCCGCCCACGAGCGCCGGCGACGCAGCTCTTCCTGACCTCCTCTTCCTCCCTTCGCCGGCGGCCGGCGGCGGCGACACCCGATCGCGTCGCATGACCAGGAGCCAAACCCCGAAATCCCTCGCCGTCCTGCTCCGCGCCAGGATGCACCCGGACCCTATCCCCTCACCCCCGCACGCTCCGTCACCCGCCGCCAGCCCCGACCCGCCCGCCGCCGCCGCCTCCTCGGTCCGCCAATGGCTCCACGCCTCCGTATCCGCGGCCTCCCCGTCTCCCGCCGCCCTCGACTGCTTCTCAGACGGGTACCGCTCCCTCGACCGCCCCGGCCGCCACGAGATCCTCCGGTCCCTCGCGACCGACTACGACGTGCCCCGCGCGCGGGTCCGCGACCTCATGCGCCAGTACGTGAGCGTCTCCGCCACCGGGGATGAGCACCCGGGGGCCGACAAGGAGGACGGCGGCGCCGCGTCGGCGCTGTACCGTATGGAGCGTGGCCTCCGGGACGCGCTCCGCCCCAAGTACGCCGGGTTCCTTGAGGCCATGAACGCGCAGCCCGGCGGGCTCAAGTTCCTCGCGGTCATCCGCGCCGACCTCCTCGCCTTGCTGGGGTGAGATGGACACCCTTGCTGGTTTTTCTCCTGTGTAATTGGCACTTACAGCTGTGCAATGCAGGGAGGAGAATGCTCCAGTGCTGCGTGCACTGGATGGGTACTTGAAGGAGAAGCTGGTCACATGGCTCAGCCCGGCGGCTCTGGCGCTCCACCAGATAACCTGGGATGATCCTGCCACCTTGCTGGAGAAGATTGTGGCTTATGAAGTTTGTCTCCAACTCACCATTGAATTGTTCAATGCGCAATCTTGTTTTTTTTTTGTTGATGAATTTGTTCTTGTCTTTCAGGCTGTGCATCCAATCAGGAATCTGATAGACTTGAAGAGGAGGCTGGGTGTTGGCCGACGTTGTTTCGGCTACTTCCATCCAGCGATACCTGGTTAGTTGGAACATCAAAATTTGACTCAAGCATAGAAATTTTAACTACACAAGCAGAACCAAATGTGTCACCGAGAGTTGATATTTAGCAGTAGTTTCGTGCACATGCTTGATTTTTTCTTAAATGATAAAATGCGCACATGTGTCACAGTTCTTTGTTAAACAGAGTTGATTTACAGTTTTCAGAGTGATATTTTGAGTCTGTTAAGCAACTTTATCTTAGTGCTGTTACTGTCTCCATTAACGCTAGGGGAGCCCCTGATTTTCATCGAAGTTGCTCTCCTCAAAGACATGGCCACATCTATACAGGTTATTAAACTTTGGCATGGTTTTTAAATGTGTGCTCTACCCTACTCCTTTGCACCTTATGTTCTCTTATCATACCAGGAAGTTTTACTGGATGTCCCTCCAATTGCTGAATCTGAAGCTAAATGTGCACTGTTTTACTCAATATCGTCAACCCAGGTAAACCAAGTTCTTATGGATTTTAAATACGAAGCGAAGCAGTATGTGCTAGCATGAGCCAAAAACTTGCATCTGCAAACTGATTGTCTATTGCTGTTTTCAGCCAGGATTATCAGGTATTAATTTGGGAAAGTTTCTTCTCAAGCGCGTCATTGACATGTTAAGAAGGGATATGCCTTCAGTGCAGGTATTGCTTCTAACATATCGATCTTTTTTTCTACAAATGAAATACTTGATGTAGCACTAACTGTAAACACAAATTCGTCCTGGTAACGAAGTTTATTTTAGCTACAGTTACTGATATACTTCTAATATCATGTATTATTCATTGGCTTCATATGCAGATCTTTGCTACACTTAGCCCAATACCTGGTTTCATGCAATGGCTTCTCGCTAAGCTGGCCTCACAAATAAAATTAGCAGAGAGAGAGTTGCAAGAGGGTAATTCGTTAGAAATTGCCGGTTCTACTTTCAGAGAATCCATCCTTCTCCCAGAGGAAGAGAAGCTGCTACAGAACGCTGTGTATGTTCCATATAAAAATCTTGCAAATTTCACCTGACCCGGTTTAACCTTCTATTTATGTTTAGCTTATCTTATCATTTTTTTTTGTTATGTTTTGGGATTTCCTTGCCATGAATCCACATGTTCCAGAAAATACCCATGAATCCATGAGCTTTTTTGCTTTCTTTCACAGTATTTGATTTTTTATTTAAGAAATAGGTATTTTAACTTAGATTGCTTATGTTAATATTTTGACTAATTGTATTCAACAAAGAAACAGGGTGAAGGGTTACTCGTCGATTTGTTGTCATCTGTGCTCATACAGTTGTACTGTTGCTGCAGTGAACAAGTTGATAGTAAACAAGGAATTGAACTTTTGCAAGATATACTGACATCAAGCCAGTGGGTAAAGTCTGACAAATTATCTGCTGCGCTAAAATCTCCTCTTATGCGTTTGTGTGCAAGGTGTGTAAAAGGACAAGGACACGTTGAAATCTGGAATTCTACCAACATAAATTTAGCATTATTCATTATCTGTGAATTGATAGTCTTCTCATTTAATGTATAGGTATCTTGCCAGAGAGAAAAAGCGAGGAAAAGCTCTAGATGCTGTTGCAAACTTTCACTTGCAAAATGGAGCAGTAAGCTAGCCAATATCATCCCTCGTCTTTCTAATGTTTCACTGTTACTATTTCACTGTATGAAATTTGGGCTTAATTGTATTGAAGGTATTTCGAACAATTCAGCAGCCTTACCTAACAACTTAACACCACTTCCATGGCAGATGATTGAGAGAATAAACTGGATGGCTGACCAATCAGAGAAGGGCATTGCACAAAGTGGAGGTATCATGGTCAATTATCTGTACAGGTATGTTTTTATTGAAAGAATTTCAATCCACATAACTTTTCGATGGCTTTCATGGATACTATTGATATGTTCAGGTTAGAGAATATAGAAGAGTATGCACTGTCTTATTCGGGTACAGGGCATATCCATGCTTCACCTAGCCTTCTCCAAATATGTTGAGGTATGTTATACTCTTGGTTGGTATGAGATTTCACATCTCACGTTATGATATGACGTTTTCTTCTTCTGTACTTTAAATGTTACAACCTTCATCTGTTTTTATTCTACCTATGTATCCTCAGTGCGCTCACTACAATATTCTGTAACACAGGAACAGCCAGATACATGAGACGGAGATGCAATTGCTTCCCATTGACACGTGGCATATATGTGTGATACAATCGACAAAAATACTTTGCAACGATATAATATGACACCTCTTTTCCGGTTTAATGTGGACGTTCCTGCGACATGTTTAATTTGGCAGTGGCTGTTCTGAATACTTTCTGAAAGCTACTAAGGGGTACGAACAGATGACTCTGACTAGCTCTTCATCCCTTTTGTTTGGCAATTGTAGCAGAAAATACAGCATAGACCATACGATATAATGGCATTACTAATTTATAAAGTTTTTGACACATATCTAATTTATAAACTGGAAACATACACACCATTATGTATGTATGCACACTACAGCATAAGATCATATCTTCTATTAGTGGGGAAAAATCGGAGAGAATGCAGCTCACCTCATTCTTTTATTGTGTTAGCACAAAATTTCCATAGTTTCCTTTTTTTTTTTGGTACGGGAAACGTGGTTATGTTTACTTTTGCAGGGTTTGTTTCAGTGGAGCGGATTTTCCACTAGTATTTGTGCATCCCCTGTTTAAAAAATGTTTCAAAACTGTTCTTTTTTCTTCTTGGATGCACTACGATATGACATAAACACTTGCCAAAGTTTTAGCCAAAATAAATGTGTGGCAAAAAAGAAAGACAAAATACAAGTTGTTAGTATAGCAATTAATATACAACGTGCTGTGCATCTGTGAATACTTTGGGTTCTTTTGAAAACTCTCAAATATATTTTAAAATGCGTTATTTTTTGCAACCTTTGCAGAGTCCTCTTCCTCCTATTTGGTTCATAGGATTCTAAAAATGCAAGAATAAGAAAATTTTTTATTCCAATGACATGACATATCAAATTCAACTTGAATCGAACGTACAATTTTACGCAACAACGAGGTTTTTTTGGTGACTACCTCAATCTCTGGCGGCTCTGTCTCTCGGTGATGATGTGTGCGTGTATTAGGTTGAGCATACGTGTGCATTGTGTTTAACTGTTCAAGTTGCCACGTGTAACCTGTTAAAATAATAGGCCTAGAACTTATGTGTAACCCTTGAAACCAAAAAGTCTGAAAAACAGTTTTGTGGAAACATGAGCATGCATCACTTGGTATCTTTTTTTTTTGAGAGATCGCCCGCACTTTATTCATCTAATATAAGGTTTTTCGGAATACAAAGCCCCTCCGGGGGGTTTAGGAGCCACAAGCGGCGTTCAAGTTCTAAATTAACTGAACTACGAGCAAGACGGTGCGGTTTACCATTTGACCCACTCTTCTCATGGCGAAACAAGAAGTCTGAGAAGATCGACACCGTCCTTTTGACCTCCGTGAGAATCATGATGTACTCACCAGAGTATGGCCTCGTCAAATTGTTAATGACGTCAAGGCAATCGGAGGATACACATATATGTGAGATGTGCAGATCCTGTGCCAGTGCTAGAGCCTCCCGACACGCCAGGGCTTCGAGTGCAGCCGGGGGATCTTCCTTCACAGTTAGCGCTGAGGCACCCATGAAGATCCCTGCTTCACTCCGGCAAATAGCTGCAATAGCTCCACCCTTCGCTATCTTTGCTGTCGCCGCATCCACATTGATCTTGTGGTAACCTGCCGGCGGCGGTAGCCATTTTGGCTCCACTCTCCTTGTTGTAGTCAATTTAGCAGCGACTGGCTTTGGAGTCAACTCCAGATCGCCTAGAAACCGTCTGACAAACATGGAAGTAGATAGAGGGCTCTGCTGCTCGCCGTGATGTATGAGCCGTCGACGAGCATACCAAATAGCCCAGAGTGTCACTACCATCTCCGTGAACTCCGTATGACTCAAAGTCTCCCTCATGATAAATAGCCAGTTCTTTGCTGATGGTTCCTCAGTTGATATCGTATGCTGGGTGATGTCTTCATTGACCAACGCCCATACACAGCGGGACATCATGCAACCAATCAAGGAATGTCGCCATGAATCCTCCGCACCACACACGGAACAAGCAGGGGAAGTGGCCATATGGTGGTGGTGTCGGATATCGCCTGTTGGCAGGGACTGATGAGCTAGTCTCCAAAGGAACAGGCGAAGCTTGGAAGGAACCGAGGTCTTCCATAACTTGCTGCAAAGCTTGTCTTCTGCTGCTGTATTAGACGAAGCTGGCCTATGCTCCAACCAGTCCTCCCTCCTCTTCTTTGTACGAACAAGCATCCGATAAACCGATCGAACATTTAAGATACATGTACGATTGTAGTGCCATATGTCCTCCTGATTATGAGTACTCAGGGGAATTTTGCAAATATGCTCGACATCCATTGGCAGGAAGAAATGATCGAGTCTCTCCCTATTCCATGTGATCGAGTCAGTATTTATGAATTCCCTGACTTTCACCGGTGGATCCTCTCTTATACATGCAACTGGCCTCATCATATGATCCCTTGGGATCCAGTTTTGGTCCCAGACATGCGTGTTAGCTCCAGTGCCAACCCTCCGGATAAGCCCTTGTTGCATAACATCTCGTCCTTCCAAAATTGCTCGCCAAACTTGAGAAGAATGGGAGCTGAGGTTGGCATTTAAAAAATCTGTGGAAGGATAGTATACCGCCTTGAGGATCCTGGCCCCGAGAGAACCAGGGTTTTGCAGAATCCTCCATGCTTGGCGCCCTAGAAGGGCCAGGTTAAATAATTCAATGTCTCTGAAACCTAAACCGCCATCCAATTTTGGTGAACACATGACTTCCCAAGAAACCCAGTGTGTCCTCCTCTTTCCCTTCTTACTTCCCCACCAAAAGTTACGTATCAAGGAATTTATGTGAAGACAAAGTCCTCTAGGGAGTTTGAAGCAGGACATGGAAAACGTCGGGATTGCTTGAACGACTGATTTGATCAGTATATCTTTCCCACCGACTGAGAGCATCTGCTCTATCCAGCCCTATATACGCTTCCAGACCCTATCTCGCAAATACTTAAACGCTCCATTCAACGATCTGCCCACATCAGAGGGCATGCCAAGATACTTTTCGTTTAAAGTCTCATTGGGAACTTGGAGTGTATTCTTGACTGATTGTCTAATGGTCCATGGACAACCCTTACTGAATAAAACCGAGGATTTGTCCAAGTTCACCCGTTGGCCCGACTGAAAGGATCGTATGACACCTAGAGGGGGGTGAATAGGTGTAATCTCAAATTTTAATTCTTTTTCAAATTAGGCTTGACACAAAGGTAAATTCTCTAGATATGCAACTAAGTGAATTCACCTATATGACAAGATAGCAAGCAACAATACAAGATACAAGTAGTAAGGGCGGTAAGAGGATAGAGGTAACCGAGGTGGAGCACACGGAGAGACGACGATATGATTCCCCTAGTTCCTTCCTTGTAAAGGGAAGTATGTCTACGTTTGGAGGGGTGTGGTGCCACGAAGGCCAACCAACGCCACGAAGGCTCACCCTATTCTCCGGTGAGCAACACCACAAAGGCCTAGCCCACGCTCCACTAAGCGGTTGCCTTGAGGTCGCAACCGACACCTTTACACAAATCTTGGGGCACACATCCACAACCAAATTGGAGGATCCCAAGATGTAACCACAAAGCTTTGCACGAAGAGTAGCTTCGAGGTCACCTCACAAAGATCTACTAACAATGTTGATGAACCACAAATCCCTTTGGTGTAAGAGTAGATCTAGGTCATCTCTACCAAATCCCCAAGTATGGTGGAGTTTGAGTGGAGAAGTAGAGAGATCTAGGAGTTTTGAGCTCAGCAATGGTGGTCTCAGATTTGGTCAAAAAAGTTGGGAAGAACCATTGGGGAAGAAGAGGTATTTATACCCCCGAAGGGGATCCTGCCGTTGGAGGTGGTCTGACCGGTAGTACCGGCCAGGTTGGGCCGGTACTACCGGTCGGTGTCAACGCGGCGCGGGTCGAAGGCGGCCACGTGGTGAGGCGGGCGCTGGAGCCGCGGGCCGGGAGGGAAGGCCAGAGCCTCCGGCCGCGGTACCGTCCGGGGTACCGCCGAGCGCCCCCAACACCATGTATCATCTCTGCTAGACAATGCATCTTTCCGGTACCACAGTAGGTACCACGTCCGGAGGCTCCGGCCGTGGGCAGGCCGGTGGTACCGCCCGCGCCTCCGGCCGCGCTGCCCCACCTCTCCTTTTCTCCTCTTCTTCTCTTCTTATTTTCTTTCTTCCATCTAATCTCTCTTCCATTCTTTCTTCCAACTAAGTCCAAACAATAATATCATTTCATTTCCCGAAATAAACTCTTCAAGCTCTTCAACTTTTAGGCACAAAAATCATCGCTATAACCTTCAATTCTTATACAACATAATTAGTCGAATATAATTATTGTCATCAACACCAAAACCACTTACTTAAGGAGATATGTTCTTTCAATCTCCCCCTTTTTGGTTTCCACAGACGGCGCCAAAGAGTTCTATTAGGTTCGTACGGGATTTTCATGGGAAGTCACAAGCTTGCGATTTCTTTGACTCTTTATGCTTGTGACTTATGGCTATTAGTTGTTTTGAACTATCTTGTTATGTTTTATGGACCTTATCTATGTGTGTGAGACATATGGGCTATCTATTTATGTGTGAGACATTTGCTATCTATCTATGGTAAAGACTTAAGTGGACTACTTGTGGTATGATCTCTAAACTCAACACTTGTCTTTACTCACATATGCTTTGTCTCTTCTCAAGTGCAAGTGATGAATTTGTTTGCTTACCCCTTACACCTTGCACTTGTTGGTTAATCTATAAAATTCTAGAGTATATTGATCCTAGATGATGTGCTTCTTATTCAAATGCTATGTTAATTGAATGTTCCTTCTCTCAATTGCTTGATCACAAATCCAAGAAAGAACCTCAATTCACCCATCATGGACATCTCAAACTTGTCGGTCATAAGCTTTGAAAATTCTTCATTGAAAGCTTTATTAGTAGATCCAAAGATAATATCATCAACATATATTTGGCAAATGAAAAGCTCCCCATCAACCCTCCTAGTAAAAATAGTGGGGTCGATTAGCCCCAGTTGAAATCCATGGTCTAGTAACAACTCTTTAAGGTGCTCATACCACGCACGTGGGGCTTGCTTAAGGCCATAGAGTGCCTTGTCGAGTTGATAGACATGGTTAGGGAACTCGAGATCCTCGAACCCGGGAGGTTGCTTAACAAAGACCAACTCTTTTAGAGGTCCATTAAGAAATGCACTTTTAACATCCATTTGTTGCAATTAAAGTTATGGTGAGAAGCATATGCACGAAGGATACGGATGGACTCAAGGCGAGCCAACAGGAGCATAGGTTTCACTGAAGTCAATGCCTTCCACTTGAGAGAAACCTTGAGCCACCAATCTTGCATTGTTCCGAATGACAATACCATGTTCATCTTGCTTGTTCTTGAATATCCACTTCGTGCCAATAACATTGCGACAATCCTTGGGCTTCTCTACTAATCTCCATACTTTGTTGCGCTTGAAGTTATTGAGTTCTTCATGCATAGCATCCAACCAATCCGGATCTTCAAGTGCATCAAATACTTTCTTTGGTTCCACCATGGAGATATAAGCTTGATGATCACTAAAGTTGGCTAGTTGTCTCCGGGTGGTCATTTGCTTCCTCAAGTCACCAACAACTTTGTCAATAGTGTGGCATCGAAGTTCCAAAATTCTTGCAACTCTTATTTTGCGACAGGCTTCAATGTCTTCAAAAGAGCTTTGAGACATCACTTGGTCTTCTTGACTATTTTGATCCCCATCTTGACCATCAATTTGAGCTTGCTCAAATTCTTGAGTTTGCTCTTTATCATGAGGTTGATCTTGGATATCATTTGGGGTTGCACCATCATCATTGGGTTGTTCTTGTTCAACACTTGGTGCTTCTCCATCAATCTCATTAGGTTGATCTTGTCCTTTATCTTTCTCATGAGAGGGAGGGTCTTGAGCTTGTTCTTTGGTTGGTATAACATGGTCCAAAAGATCCGGAGCTTGTTGAGCTTGTGAGGATGAGGGCTCCACTTGAGTAGAGCATAGTCCCTCCCGAGGCGCCACACCATGTCCCTCAATGGGGAGGTGAATTCCCGTCCCCATTCTTACTATGGCGTCTTGAGGTATTTCATCATCTGCGCAAACATCAACTTGCCCCACTTGGGAGCCATCATTTTCTTCGAATGTCACACTACAAGATTCAATGACAATAGCCGAGACTTTGTCAAAGACTCTATAAGTGTGAGATTTGGCATTGTAACCAACAAAAATAGCCTCCAAAGCTTTAGGTGCAAATTTAGACAAACGAACTCCTTTGATTTTATAGAAACACTTACAACCAAATACTCAGAAGTAGGATATATTGGGCTTGTTTCCGGTGAGGATTTCATAAGGAGTCTTCTTCAAGCCCTTGCGGAGATAAAGCCGGTTCGAGGAATGACATGCGGTGGAGATTGCTTCGGCCCAAAAGTCATAGCGAGATTTATACTCCGACAACATACACCTTGCCATATCCATGAGAGTCTAGTTCTTCCTCTCCGCAACTCCATTTTGTTGAGGGGTGTATGCAGCGGAATATTGATGTCTTATCCCCTCATCACTAAGGAAGTCATTGAGTGTGTAGTTCTTGAACTCGGAGCCGTTGTCACTTCTTATTGCCAATATAGTGAGGTTGTGTTGACGTCACTGTTAAAAAACTAGGCCGATTCAACGATTACTAGGCCGATTAATCGCTACTAGGGGCTTGACCGTGTCGATTACCATTAATCTCTTGTGTTAATCCTTTAGCCCGATTAATCAGTCCGAAAGTCCGATTACTAGGTATTTTCCCGATTAACTACCACACTTGGTAAAAAAAAGTTACAATCTTTTCAATGCATATCGCTAATACAGGCGCTACCCCTCCCCAATAAAGTAGATTTTGCGAAGCTCCCGCTTGATTGCAGCCTCCAGTAGCTTCATTTCCACTGTTGCCAAACAGTTTCTTGCGCTCCCAGACCAGTTACTCATAGTTTCCCAGACCTCAGATTACAGGAGCTCGATCACCATGAGGAGCTCGTTCAGGAACTGGAGGACGCCTTCAATAGGTTAGGTGGTTGAGGTGTAAGAGGGGTCGTACCCTAGGTATGTGGTGGGAGAATATAAACTTCAGAGGTGAGAGGAGAAGAAGTGGAAGGAAGGAAGGCGGCTTCGGCTAGTAGATCCTGATTCGCTCCTGACCTTAAAGATTAGGTCACGGAGGAGAAGCGTACAAGTTTTTCTAGGATTTTAGGCTTTAGAGAAGTAGGGAGAGACATATAGAGGCTCATATACTATTATTTTTCTTATATAAATTGTTTTAAGTGCTAATTTGTGTAGGTTGCACCGATTAATAGCCGACCGATTAAATCAGTTAATCGTCCAAATTCCGATTAATCGCTACTCCCAAGCCGGCCGAGCAGTTAACGATTACCGATTTCCTTAACATTACTTGACGTTGCACCTCGGTGGCAAAGTCGATGAAGATTTGTTGAGTCTCATCCTTCTTCTTGAGAAAGAAAACCCAAGTATATCTTGAATAATCATCAACAATAACCAAACAATGTTTCTTCGCACCAAGACTTGCATGAGTAGTGGGACCAAAAAGGTCCACATGAAGGAGTTCCAATATTCTCTTGGAAGATGTGATGGTTTGCTTGGATGCGGAGAATCGTGCATTTTACCTTCAACACAAGCCCTACAAACATGATCTTTGGCAAAACAAACATTGTTATTTAGTCCCACAATATGGTTTCCCTTGTGGAGACTTTGCAAAGTCCTCATGTTGACATGGGCCAAGCGGCGATGCCACAACCAACCCACGTCCGCCTTTCCGAATAAGCACATCCTATTTGTAGTGGTTTTCCCCGAAAAGTCAACCACATACAAGTTTTTTTCGACGTACCCAACGAAAGCGAATTTTAGAGTCTTGCTCCACAAGAGAACCACAATATCAATATCAATGAAGACGGCGAAACCCAACGAAAGCGAATTTTAGAGTCTTTCTCCACAAGAGAACCACAATATCAATATCAATGAAGACGGCGAAACCCATCTTGCCTAGGGCATGAACGGACAATAAATTGTAACCAAGAGTCTTGACAAGCATGACGTTCACAAGAGTAATGTTGTGTGCAACTGTTGGAGATATGCCCAAGAGGCAATAATAAAAGTGTTTATTGTTATATCTTAGTGTTCATGATAAATGTTTACATCCCATGTTATAATTGTATTAACCGGAAACATTAATACTTGTGTGTTTTGTAAACATAAAGGAGTCCCTAGTAAGCCTCTTGTTAAACTAGCTTGTTGATTAATGGATGATCATGGTTTCCTGATCATGAACATTGGATGTTATTAATAACAAGGTCATATCATTAGGTGAATGATGTGATGGACATACACCCATAGTAAGCGTAGCATATATCAGAATGATTCATATGATGATCATTGGACAACAGTAAGAATATCCCTGAGTGCTTTGTCAGAGCCGAGGATATAAATATGTAGTTTTATATGGGGTAATAACAAACGAATCGCTGTAAAGTGTTACACCGATATTAGTTTGGTCACATATAAAAATGAATTTCAATCTCAACTAAGCTAATGTGTTCATTAAAAGGTAGCACAATGGGCTAGAAAGAGTCTATGCTAGATTTAGATAAGTTCTAAATATTGTGACGGATTCTACAAACGAAGGCAGAGTATCTCATTGTTTAGACAATGATCAATTGTTTTGACAATGATCAAAGGTGTTTGAGTCGAAGAGTTCTTTGAGAACTTGGTGTAGTTCCGGTAGTGTCAGAACTATGAAACTATATTGTATGTGACAATATTGGTAACATATTTCAGACCGCGGAAATAAGGTTCCACCAGAAGAACAAACATATACGTTTAATGCCGACTCATTTGAAAAGTTGAGTAATGCGTAGGGATGCAAATGAATTGCAAAATACATATGTTTCTGAGTATGTCATATTCGTTGACTGAAGCCTCTTCGATAATCAAACATGATAAGCACCAGAAGGCCAAGGTGTTATATCTTTACAAATGTAAACTAGATTATTGACTCTAGTGCAAGTGGGAAACTGTTGGAGATATGCCCAAGAGGCAATAATAAAAGTGTTTATTGTTATATCTTAGTGTTCATGATAAATGTTTACATCCCATGCTATAATTGTATTAACCGGAAACATTAATGCGTGTGTGTTTTGTAAACATAAAGGAGTCCCTAGTAAGCCTCTTGTTAAACTAGCTAGCTTGTTGATTAATAGATGATCATGATTTCCTGATCATGAACATTGGATGTTATTAATAACAAGGTCATATCATTAGGTGAATGATGTGATGGACATACACCCATAGTAAGCGTAGCATATGATCAAGTCATTTAGTTCTTTGTGCTTCAAGCTTTAATATGCAAAGTAACTTAATCCTTCGACCATGAGATCATGTTAATCACCTACACCGGATGGATGCTTTGATGACACCAAACACTACTGCGTAAATGGGTTGTTATAAAGGTGGCATTAAGTGTTCCGAAAGTATAGGGTTGAGGCACTTGTATCAATAGTGAGATTTGTCCATCCTAATGACGGATAGATATACTCTGGGCCCTCTCAGTGGAATGATATCTAATTACCTTGCAAGCATGTGACTGGTTCACAAGGGATATCATATCATGGTACGAGTAAAGAGTACTTATCAGTAACGAGGTTGAACTAGGTATGGAGATACCGACGATCAAACTTCGGATAAGTAAAATATCGCGAGACAAAGGGAATTTTTATTTTATGTGAATGGTTCTTTCGATCACGAAGTCATCGTTGAATATGTGGGAGCTATTATGGATCTCCAGGTCCCGCTATTAGTTATTGATCGGAGAGGAGTCTCGATCGTGTCCACATAGTTCTCGAACCGTAGGGTGATACACTTCAGGTTTGATGTCGTTTTAAGTAGATATGGAATATGGAATGGAGTTCGAATGTTGTTCGGAGTATCGGATGGGATCCAAGACATCACGAGGAGTTCCGGAATGGTCCGGAGAATAAGATTCATATATAGGAAGTCACTTTCCAAGTTTGGAAATGATCCGGTGCATTTATGGAAGGCGCTAGAATATTCTGGAACCTTCCGGAAGAAATCACCATGGAAGGTGGAGTCCCGGATGGACTCCACAAACCCTAGGCCGACCAAAGGGGAAGGTGTAGTCCATGGTGGACTCCACCACCATGGCCGGCCATAGGGGAAGGAAAGGGAGGAGTCCCACTTCCCCTAGGTTTCACCCATATGGAAGGTTTTGAGTTGGACTCTTATTCGGATTTTGGGCAAACCCTTGGGGGTTCCACCTATATAAAGAGAGGGGGAGGGAGAGGGCTGGCTACACCTTGTCCGCACCACCAAAGGGCTCCCAGGCAGGCGCCGAAGCAACCCCCTCTCCCAAACCCTAGCTACTCCCTCCTCCTTCTTCTCCCGTAGCACTTACGGCGAAGCCCTGCCGGAGATCTCCACCACCACCGTCACCACGCTGTTGTGCTGGCGGGATTTCGAGGAGGATCTACTACATCCGCTGCCCGCTGGAACAGGGAGAAGGACGTCGTCACCAACACCGTACGTGTGACCGAGTGCGGAGGTGCTGCCCGATTGTGGCACCGTCAAGATCTTCTACGCGTTTTTAAAAGTGGCAAGTGATCGACTACATCCACCACGAGACTTATCTCGTTAACGCTTAGCGATCTTCGAGGGTATGTTGATCTTCACCTCGTTGCTACCATCTACTAGATTAGAACTTGGCTTGTTATTCGTTCTTGCGGTAGGAAATTTTTTGTTTTCTATGCTACGAATCCCTACAGCAACTACAACCTTGCCAAGACCCAATACCTCAGATTTAGAGTTGTCGCTGAAGGTAACGGTCCACATGTCCAAGTTAGGCTTCAACTCCGTAACGAGGTCCTTGCCGCTGGTCATATGACTTGTGCATCCACTATCAAGCACCCATTTTGATCCTCCGGCGGCATAGTCCTACATGAGATCAAGTCTTTGTTTTAGGTCCTCATTTTGCAATGGGTCCTCTTTTCTTAGTAACAAGGGTCTTAGAAACCAAATAGACCAAGCAATGTAACCATCATATGGACCAACATATTTAGCATAGACATCTCCATAGTAATCACGGAATAGCACATAATGATGGTCATATTTTCCCGCAAAATTATTATGAGTGGTATTGTCCCTAGTGACATCACCACCCACAACATTTTCTCCTTTGCTTGTGCGGGCTTGGTATTATTGTTCTTGTTTGTGTTCGGCTTATATCCAATCCCATTCTTCCCATTGTTTGATCTTTGATTGCTCAAAAGATTATCCAAAATTTTCTCACCTTGGGAAGGAAAGGACATAGCAAACTTGGCCTTCAACCTAGTGTTCTCCTTAATAACATTCACATGATCACAAGAAGAAGTAGAAGAACTACGCATATCATTTTTAGTTAATTGAATTTGAAGTTGCTCATGAGACTTGGTAAGGGTAGAGAATTCACTCTCCAAGGCCTTGTGAGTCTTTTCAAGTTTCTCTAACTCCTTAGTTAGTTTAGCATGACCAACACCAAATTAACCTTTTCCTTTTTAAGAACATTAGATCACGCTCTTTAGTAAGGTTGGATAAGGTTTCATTGTGAATTTCCTCAATGGAAGACAACTTTTCCTCTAGAGCTTCTCTAAGCTCTTGTTCTTCCCCAAGAGCTTGAGATAAAGCACCAATCTCATCGGCATTTTCTCTCTCAAATCTCTCATTGAGATCAATGGCATGTGCAAGCCTATCCAAGATAACTTGGACATGCTTTTTGGGTTCACCTTGAAAGTTAGAGATAAATTCATCCAAGCTAATAATTTCTCTCTTTATCTTGAGACTCTCAACATCACACTCCGAAACAATAGTCTTGGAGGTGGGTTTGGATGAAGTAGTTACCTCGGAAGTCTTGGCCATGAGGCACTTGTTGAAGTTGAAAGAGAGGTCCTCATTGGGAGATTTGAAGAGAGATGTCATAGGGGTAGAGGCACTAGTGGCGTTTTCACTTAATGTGTCTTTGTGAACATCTTCTTCATCTTCGGAAATGAGAACATGAGAAGTCTTGACCATGAGACATCTTGCATTGTTGGAGGAGTCCTCATTGGGAGATTCAAAGATAGATGATGAAGGTTTGGAGGTGATAGCAATGGCGGCCACCTCACTTTTTGAGTCGTCTTTGTCATCTTCTTCTTCTCTGGAAGAATACTCCTCACGGGCAATCAACACATACTACGATGGCTTCTTGGTAATGTCACAGCCACTTTTCTTGACAAATGGCTTCTTGCGAGGGACCTTTGACTTCTCCTTGAGGATGAGCTTTCCACCATGATCTTCTCTAATCTCATATGGGCACTCAGCAATGAAGTGATATTGATTGCCACAATTGTAGCAAGTTCTAACTTTGGGGCCTTGGCATCTCCTCTTTGGTTTCCCTTTAACTTGTACTTGGAAGGATCTCTCCAAAAGGATTTTATGAGAAGAGCAATGTGACCATGCATGTAGATCACGTTTGAATTCTTCGGAGTGTCCATCATACTTAGTTTCCATCAAATCCTCTACACAAACATGTGCCTTCAATGCATGATTTTCACTTCTCTTCATCCCAATGGCCTGGGCACGACTATCAACCGCAATCTTTGACTAATACTTGAAAGCATCCATTTTTTGAATGACATCATTGGAGGTCATTTGCTCAAAGTTGTGCTTCTTCTTGAGAATCCTTAGATCGGCTGGTTCAAAGGTAAATAGAGCATTGATGTACTTCCTCTTGATCCAATCATCATCAACATAAGTGGCACCAAGGTCTCGAAAGGAGATAGCAAGAGCCTTGAGACGGCGGTACATATCCCGTTGATGTTCACCATCTTCCATGTAGAATCCTTCGGCTTCATAGCTAACCTCTTGGAACTTATTTTGCCTCATGCTTGAGCTTCCAAGGAATACTTCGGCAAGAATATCATCCTTGGCGGTTGTTGCTTTCTCGATGTAGGTTCTATCATCCTCGCTAACGGCTTGTTGAATCATATATAAGTCGGTGGCGTTGAGTTGGCAATCAACCACTTCCCTACGAGACAAACCATTAGGATTGTGAGGCTTGTATCCTTCCACAACAATTCTCCATAATTCAATAGATGAGGAATTTAAGTAAGACTTCATCTTGGTTTGCCACAAAGAAAAAGCATTAGGATTAAGTGACGGTGGATCTCCTCGTGGATTAATGCGAGGGTGAGGAATGGGAGGATCCGGAGAATACACGAGCAGAGGAGCAACCGTCGAGTACACTCCGGTGGCATTAGGATCTAACTTGGGAGGGGACTCACCACTACCCTCTCCATCCTTGGTTTCATCCTCCGTAGGGGCACAAAGGGAGGTTTTATCAAGGAGTGACAACCTCGGTAGTGGTGGTAGGAGGGATAGGAGGTTCATTGGCTTGCATTAAGCTCATCATCATCTCCCTTAATTCACTCATGGAGTCATTCATCAAGGAGATTGACAATTTCAACTCCTTGATGTCCTCCATGGATGCGGTCTCCAAACTAGCAACCCCCTCTTCGGCCATACTCTCTTAGGCGGTAAAGCCGAAAAAAGAGCCGAGGCTCTGATACCAATTGAAATGATCGTATGACACCTAGAGGGGGGGGGGGTGAATAGGTGTAATCTCAAATTTTAATTCTTTTTCAAATTAGGCTTGACACAAAGGTAAATTCTCTAGATATGCAACTAAGTGAATTCACCTATATGACAAGATAGCAAGCAACAATACAAGATACAAGTAGTAAGGGCGGTGAGAGGATAGAGGTAACCGAGGTGGAGCACACGGAGGGACGATGATATGATTCCTGTAGTTCCTTCCTTGTAAAGGGGAGTACGTGTATGTTTGAAGGGGTGTGGTGCCACGAAGGCCAACCAACGCAACGAAGGCTCACCCTATTCTCCGGTGAGCAACGCCACAAAGGCCTAACCCACGCTCCACTAAGCGGTTGCCTTGAGGTCGCAACCGGCACCTTTACACAAAGCTTGGGGCACACATCCACAACAAAATTGTAGACTCCCAAGATGTAACCACGCAGCTTTACACGAAGAGTAGCTTCGAGGTCACCTCACAAAGATCCACTAAGAATGTTGATGAACCACAAATCCCTTTGGTGGAAGAGTAGATCTAGGCCATCTCTACAAAATCCCCAAGTATGTTGGAGTTTGAGTGGAGGAGTAGAGATATCTATGAGTTTTGAGCTCAGCAATGGTGGTCTCAAATTTGGTCAAAAACGTTGGGAAGAATCATTGGGGAAGAATAGGTATTTATACCCACGAAGGGGATCCTGCCGTTGGAGGTGGTCTGACCGGTAGTACCGGCCAGGTTGGGCCGATACTACCGGCCGGTGTCGATGTGGCGCGGGTCGGAGGCGGCCACGTGGCGAGGCGGGCGCTGGAGCCGCGGGCCGGGAGTGGAGGCCGGAGCCTCTGGCCGCGGTACCGGCCGGGTACCGCCGAGCGCCCCCAACACACTGTATCATCTCTGCGAGACAATGCATCTTTCCGGTACCATGGGTGGTACCACGCCCGGAGGCTCCGGTCGTGGGCAGGCCGGTGGTACCGCCCGCGCCTCCGACCGCGCTGCCCCTCCTCTCCTTTTCTCCTCTTCTTCTCTTCTTCTTTTCTTCCTTTCTCTTGTTCTTTTCTTTCTTCCATCTAATCTCTCTTCCATTATTTCTTCCAACTAAGTCCAAACAAGAATATCATTTCATTTCCCGAAATAAACTCTTCAAGCTCTTCAACTTTTAGGCACAAAGATCATCGCTATAACCTTCAATTCTTATACAACATAATTAGTCGAATATAATTATTGTCATCAACACCAAAACCACTTACTTAAGGAGTTATGTTCTTTCACCGATGCCAAGCAGTACTTGTCTAGGATTTCCTTGACTTCCATAGCTCCCGCATGGCTTGATTTGACGAACAACATGCTATCATCGACAAAAGGGAGGTGGTTAACCGCAGGAGCAGTTGGGGCCACTTGGATTCCTTCGAGGAGCGATGACTGACGACTCTGTTTTAACAGGCCTGAAAGGCCCTCTGCTACTATCAAGAACAAATACGGGGATATGGGGTCACCCTGCCGGATCCCTCTAGACGGTCGAAATTCATCCAGTGGTGATCCATTAAACAGAACTGGGAAAGAAATTGATGAGATTATCCTCATAATCAACTGAACCCATCGTGCATGAAATCCCATGCGTAGCATGATCGCCTGTAGATAGTTCCATTCAACACGATCATATGCTTTCCGCATGTCTAACTTAAGCGCACAATACTGATGCTTTTTAGATCCATTCCTCTTCATAAAATGTAAGCACTCATACGCTGTAATTATGTTGTCTGTTATCAACCTGCCCGGAACAAATGCGGATTGCTCCTCTAATATTATGTCTGGCAGTATTATCTTCAACCTATTGACCAGAACTTAGAGGCAATCTTGTATATATAATTGCATAAGCTTATTGGGTGAAATTTACCAAGATCCTCTGGTTGGGCCACTTTAGGTATTGGAACTATGAAGGTTTTGTTGATCCCTTTCGGGCTTTCCTCTCCTCGAGGAACCCTTAACACAGAATTTGTCACCTCTTCTCCACAAAGTTCCCAATTTCTTTGGAAAAAATGAGCCAGGAACCCATCAGGGCCCGGTGCTTTTGTTGGGAACATTTGAAAAAGCGCCATTCTGACCTCCTTCTCTTCAAAAGGAGCAACCAGGTTTGCATGCATCTCCATCGTTACTGAAACTGGCACCGCAGCTAAGACCTCCTCCATGCCTTGCATACCCTCAGAACGGTATAGATCCTCATAGAATGATATGGTCATTTGTTGCATCTCCACCGGTAGTTCAGAGATTGTGCCATCTGGCCTTGTAAGGCGTACTATCTTATTTTTCTTCTTGCGGCGGCTAGCTCTCTGATGAAAGAAATGTGTGTTCTTGTCACCTTCTGACAGCCATTGTACACGGGAACGTAACTCAACCAAACAATCCATCACCTTAACTTCCTCATAGGACGGGCCTACCCTGAGGGGAGCTGCCCTGAGTATTTCCAACTCCCTCTTCAGCCGTTAATCTCTTTCCGCACATGGCCAAAGCTGATCGACCCCCATGATGTAAGAGATTCAGATAGTGATGAGAACCTCTCCTGTACCTCATGCATGGAAGAACACTTCTCTCTTGTAGTCCAAACCTGCTCAACAAGAGGACTAAGGTCAGCGTGGGTTTCCCACATGGTCTCATACCTGAACAGGCGTCACGGAACACGTTCCGCCTCGGGTTTTGGTTACAGGTTGAGGAGAATGGGGATATGATCCGATGTTGCAGCCGAGGCCAAATGCTGCACCTCAGCTAAAGGATACCTAGCACACCAATCGGTAGATGCAAGGGCTTTATCGAGTCTGGCCCGACAGTATGAGCTACCCGTCACCTTCTTCTCGAAAGTCCAGCTTATACAGGTGAAGCCAAGGTCTAGGAGACCACACACATCCACCGTCTCACGAAAGGCCATGATCTGAGCATAGCTACGCTCATTAACCCCTTGATGTTCCTCCCTCCGGAGTACCTCGTTGAAGTCACCAATGCATAGCCAATGATGCGGATATGATGACTTCAAAAACTTCAGCAAGTCCCATGTTTTATATCGCTCGCTGGTTTGCGCCTCTGCGTACACACATGTTAATCGACATGGCTCCATTAAGGGACCAGAAATTATCGCATCAATGTGATACTGAGAGTAAGGCAATTGCTTACAGCGTGCTAATCCATCTACCCTAATCTTAGGAAGTTGGGTATCTGCGTCGATTAAAATAGGGCGAAGGTAGTACCCCCGTGATATCTAGTTTCCAAGCCCTCGTCGATATAAAGCCTGTGAATTAGATTGGGAATCAGGTAGACAGGTCTGCGGTACAAAAGATTTTTAATTCTCAGAATCAAATTCAATTTTTCATGTCATTACTTCCATCTCTTCTCCTAGTAGGCTTAGCAATTCAACTTCATATTCATGTGTGTACCTAGCAACTTAACTTTTGCAACCATCAACATATCTACGTTTACTCCCTCTGATTTATAACGGTGTCATGATTTTAGTTTAAATTTAAACTACAACCACAATACTTATTATTGATCGGAGGGAATCTCTTATAGTTGTATTTAACAATACAATATTGTACTTAAGAACAGAGTGACTATTGAAATGTTAAATAAATAAAATTACCGTCTGCAAGTCTTATACTTCCTCCGAAATGTCTTAACTTTTTCTAGATACGGATATATCTACAACTAAGATGTATCTAGATATATCCGTATTTAGAGAAAATTAAAACAATTGTACTTGGACGGAGGTAGTAATAGCCAAAAAGGACGTGCATTAACATTGGAACCAAGTTAATGTAACGTGATGGCCAATTGGTTATAATCTGATTATACAATGACAAGTGATTTTAATATGAAATTCGTAACCTAATAAAATTGTCGCAACATGTCAATATTTTTTTATAGTTTCGGAGATCTGTTTGTTATAAAACAAATGTTGTAAGAGGATTGTCAATCGGATTAACAACTTTTTAATTAAAAATTCAAAACTTAGAACCTTTATCACTATGCTTTATGCGGAAAGTTATGATTTGGCTCTTGGGTGCATATGCTCGCTTTATTTTGAAATGCATCTTTCATATTTTGAAATATTAAAAAAATCCAAATAAAAACTTAACGTGTACATCTTCACATGCTACATGCGCACAAAATATTTCCATGAAAAATCGACTTGTCATTTTTGTTGTGCAAAAAGACAAAATTTGGTGCTAAAAATAAGACTCGTTTGGAGACATGTTTTGTCTTTTTTTAAAACAACCACAAAAATTATCTTTTTTTAACGCACATAGATTGTCGAGATGTACATGTGATTTTTTTAAAAAAAAAATTACATGAGAAATATGTTTATTGGGTGGAGGGAGCATATGCACCCGGCAGCCGAATTGAATTTCCATGGCCTACATGGAGCTTATTCAGTATGAGAAAAACAAATATTTCAAGATAATATGATGGGAATGGGCGGACTCCTTCGACATGGACCAACCCGTTTTAAGTGAAGTTAGCGGCCTTGTTGGCCCGACAGGTATCCCGACTTAACTCAGTTTTAGCTTATATACATGTTTTTGGTTGTGGTTACACTTAGAACATTCTCTAAAATATATTGTAAAAAAGTATTTCTGAAATATATTATAACGGCATAAAAAAATTATAACCTGAGAAGTATTCCCTCCATTCCAAAATATAAGACGTTCTTAAATTTCGCTGGTTTACAGCTTAAAACTTTGACTGTGATTTGCACTTGTACTATGTCCACTCCATATTCGCAATCTGATATAATCCACATCCGACCATTATTTGCTTCGTTCTGTATCTATTAAAAATATATGGTAAAGGATATGAAAATACTCCCTCCGGTTCATATTAATTGACTCTAATATAAATGTATCTAGACACATTTTAGTTCTAGATACATCCATATTGAAGTCAATTAATATGAATCGGAGGAAGTAGCAAAATTCGATCCGATCCATTTAAACCCCTATGCTCAATTAGAACTAGTATATGTTCAGAAAAAGAAATTAGAGCTAGTCGAAAGTCAGAGAGGTGAGTCGAGTTTTATGACCCAGTTTCAGTGCCTGGGCCACTGACATGATTTTCATACGAGGCCAGGCCAACAGTGCCAACAGGCTTATTTTTCTTCTGGGCCGGGCCAGTGACACCCATTATCCACGTTACAGGTACGTGCCGTGATTGCACAGGAGACCTCAAACGTCGCGTGATCTAACTGACTAGGGGCAGTCTAGGTATTTCCAAGCGAAGGTAAGATTCGTTACTTATCTTTCCTAACAGGACGGGATCCCGGGAGGTCTGGCCTATAAATATCTCAGCTCTCGTCCGTTCCTCTTCGATTTAGGGACCTGCAACCTGGATCTGGACTTCGGCTTGATCTGCTACGGCGTTGCCTCCTCTTTTGTGCGTTGCTTCTTTCTTCTTTACATTGATTTTGTTGTTTAATCGACGACGACTTGGTCTGCTTTTAATAACCACTCTGCTTTTCCTCCTAATTTTGCAAATTTCTCTCTCTCTTGTTTCTTCTTTTTTGGATTGGATCTATAAACTGTGTTGGTTTCTCAAATACTCTCTTCGATTTATACTATTTGTCACATGTTCAATGAACATGGACAGATTTTAGGCAACATTCTGTCTAAATTTGTGACAAGTAATTTAAATCAGAGAGAGTAATTTATTCTCATCTTTATTTACACATTTGTAGTTCTCCTACCATACGGTTTAAATTTGTCTATTATGCATGGCGTCATTGCTCTTTCAATGACACCCTTCTTGCTACCAAATTTTCAGATTTCACTTTCGAGAATCGTTTGGTCATATCTAGTGTTACATCCACCGCCCATCCATCCGGGTGTGTCGACAACGCAAGGCTGTGCTACTGTACTTTGGCATTTTAAACTTAGTTGGCGATGCTTCAAGAAGTTTCTGGATCCGCCAATGGTCATCTTGAACCTTAATTTGGGTTTAGAAGTTTCAACTCAGCTACGATTGTCGATGAACAACAATTCATTGCGAAGCGAGGGCACAAATCTACATGTAGGTTGCAAGGTTAGTAAATCTAATCTTCTTTGAATAACTTTTTTCACAATCTTGCAATTATTGCCATTCAAAAATAAATGCTAGAAAAAAGCGATAAATAATACTTTCTTCGTCCTATGTAATCCAAAATTGGATGTATCTATACATTGAACAGATACACCCAAATTTAGAAAAAGTTCTGACATGTTTCATGGGATGAAGGGAGTATATAAACTTAGTGATAGTTTTTGCATAAACACAACAAAGCTCATATCCATCAAATGCTTTTCAGAAATTAAGCCATGTACTCCATCTATCCTATTTTATGTAGGGTCCACACATTTTAGGTTCAAGTATGGCCATGAGTTTACCTTCATCCCAAATCTTAAGGCTTATATTATTTTTAGAAAGTCAAATTATGTTAAGTTTGACTAAGTTTTTACCAAAAATCATTAACATGCATATTATAAAATCAATTCATTCATTAGTGGTGTTTTGGAACATGAGAGCATATGCTCCTATATTTTGAAATGCATATTACACACATTTTTTTTAATTAAAACAAAAAGTTTGCATGTACATCTTCATGTGCTACACGCTCATAAATTCGTTTCATAAAAAAATGACTTATCATGTGACGTGTGTAAAAAGATAAAATTCAGTGCTAAAAATAATACTTTTCACAAGATAAATTTTCTCTTTTTACATAGATCACAAAAAATATTGGTTTTTTGTGAAACTTGACGAATGCACATATATTATAGAGATGTACATGTAAAAAAAATTGTCCAAATTTGCGACACTTCGAAATATAATTGTTTGATAGAGGGAGCATATGCACCCGGGAGCCGAATTGAATTTCAGTTCATTAGATAGATATTGATTTATATGTTCGTGTGGTATCTAAAACATATTATATTTGTTGATTGATATATTTTTCTAAATATTTCGTCAAACTTTATTTAGTTTCACTTTTCAAAAATAATACTCTCTCTGTCTCGTGAAACATGTCGAAGAATTATCTAAATTTAGATGTATCTAGACACTAAATAGCATCTAGATACATCCGAATTTTGACAAACCTCTGACATGTTTCAGGGAACGGATGGAGTATATAAGTATTAAGCTTTCGGATGGAGGTAGTAGATGTTTAATGCGAAAAGTTCTCAAGTGATAGGTTTTAGACACATATATTAGATGTTTTGGCGTAAACTCATGATTGAAGTGAATTCATGAAATACAAGAGTGCCAGGTAAATTAGGATGGAGGTGGTCGTTTATCTCGTTTGCGCTTTTGAGGTGGCACTATAATTAATGTTGAAAAAATGGCGTTGTATCTTAGCCAGCATATTAGGCATTTCATGATGCATTGGCTCTTGCACACTGTACGTTCTAGTTAGTACCACAAGACTCTTTCTTTGTTTGGTTACATGTCATATCACCTAAATATCTAGTGGCATTGCATGTGATAACATGTTATTATATATGTTAGACCGGTCATAGTGAGTACCATCTAATAAGGGCATCTCCAACCGAGCGATCCAAACGGACACGCGGACGCGGGCCGCTGTCCGGGTGTCCGTTTGGGTCGCACGCTGCACCCAACGCGCGGACGCAACGCATATGTAATAAAAAAACAAAAATGAAAATAAAATTGGAAAACAACACAAAATAAATTTAAACTAGTGGTTAATTAAACTTAGCCCTATTTTGAGCAATTTTTACACAAAAGAAAACCCTATATGGGCTTTAAACTAAAAAAAAGCAAACCCTAGCCAGGGTTTGCGAGCACGGTGACCGCCGGCAGTACTACCCCCAGTAGTACTCGTCGTCGTCGGCGTCGATGACGACGACGCCCCCCGGCGGCGACGCGCTGTTCCGGCTCGAAACGCCGGAGGGCACCGGGGACTCCGGCCAGGGCGACCACTGCGCCCTTTCCCAGGCGGAGTGCGGGTTCGGCGGGCTCGTCGGCCTGCGCAGCCGTGCCCTCCGCGCTGACTCCTTCCGGAGCTGCTCCTCCGCTGCGGCCTGCAGCTCCGCCTCTAGCCGGAGCGCAGCCCGACGCTCCTCCTCCTCCCGGAGCGCCGCCTGGCGCGTGGCCTCCTCCTGCCGGCGCGCCATCTCGAGGAAGGCCCACGCCTCCGCCTGGGCGTCCTCCTAGGCCTTCCTGGCCTTCTCCTCAAGCGCGGAGGCGCAGCGTCTCGGCGAGGTGCGGCCATTTGGCCAGCTCGTCGAGGTTGCACTGCTCGCGGGACGCCGCGAGCGCCGCCTGCAGCTCCGGGTCATCCTCCTCCTGGTGTTGGGGCTGTGGCTGGGGCTGCTGCTGGGGCTGGGGCTGGGCCTCGTCGATGTAGAGGCCGCCGGGGCGGCGGCCAGCTCGCCTTGCAGGTGTGCGCGGCTGCGCGTGAGGCCGCGCCGTCGCGGACGTGAAGCACGTGTGCCGGCGCGCATTGTGCTACACCTCGAACCACAAGTCCCAGTTGGGACTTGCGTCGCCGTAAGCGGGGTCCTCCTTGAGGTCCACCGGCAGCTGCGCGCGGCGCCTCCGGATCTTCGCGACGCGGGCGCGGCCGGAGCACGGGATGGGCGGCACCGGAACCCGATCTGGGCTCAGGTGCTAGCCGTGGGGGAGGTGCACGTCCCCCCACGGCATTGGGACGCCAGCGTCCCAGAACATCTGCGCCACCGCAATGGTGACGTAGATCCGGTCGCGTCTGGGAGGAGCCGGCGGCCCCATGGCGAACGCCGCCGGCGCGACTTGCCGGCTGCTGCCGGCCTCGTGGTCGTTCGCGGACGGGAAAAACTCGCGCTTCGTGGCCATGGCGGCGCGGAAGCTCTAGCCCGCGCGTGCGTGTGGCCGGAGTGGAGAGTGGGGACACTGGATAGGGACAGTCCCCCTCCCCCAGTCCACATTTAATAAGACTGGGGCACCAACAGTTGGGCCAGCCACGCGGACCAGGCGGACACGCGAGGACGCCGCGTGCCATCCGCGGCCACGCAAACCCGGCCCAGATGGGCCGGGTTTGCGTCGTTCCGGACACCGTGGCCGTCCGCTTTTGCGATGCGTCGTTCCGGACGCCGCGGCCGTCCGCTTTTGCGGTGCGTCCCCGCGTTGGCCGCATTTTTGTCTGGCTCGACCCATCCGAATGCGCGGGCGCGGGATGGATCGCCGCGTTGGAGATGCCCTAAGTACTAATGTATCATGCATATGATATTCGTGTATAATATTATCTTCATAGTGCATGATATCATATTATAGTATCATCATGGTCTCATTATATTTGTTGATATGTCGAATTTCAATACAAAATTATGTCAAGATGTATTTGGCATTATTTTTTCTAATTTTACGCTGGTATGATACCATATCCACCTATAATATTACTATGACCTCTTTGATTGTTAATTATGCTGATACATTAGCTTTTTGCATGATACTACCTAGTTTACCTTTACTGGCAGTTTTACTCTGACTATAGATAGTCTTATATGCCAAAATATTATTCCTCTATACGTGCAAGCATGACCGTTGATTCGATCAAATGCAACCTCTTGCAGGTTGCATTCTGGCAGTTTCTCTTAAAATCTACTACCACCTAGGATAACATGTTAAGAGCCACTGCGTTGCGAGTGACCTAATACCCATAAAAGGATAATACGTTGCATCATATTGGTAGTCATATTTTTCGGCGATATCCCTTTTATGGCGATATAGCTAATACCTCAACGGATATATAATGCACAATGAAAATTGTTTATTTCTTTGTCGATCGCAACTGTTTCTACATAGCGCATCGATCATTTGCATAACCTACGCTTTCCTCAGTATATTGTACTTTGGCAACACTACTGCACTATACACTCTACCAAACACTCATCAACTTATTTCCTTCTTCCCCCGCAGGAACGGCTGTAGACAATGTCAATTAACCGGGTACGAGAGCAATGCTCTTTCAGAATCTTCACGGCATGGTCAACGGCATATATTATCATCTTCTTCACCTGCACCCAACAAGAGGTAATATTGTTAGTAACAGATCACAGGTCGATGCAAATTGTTTGCAGGTAGGCGACTAAGAACAAGGGCAGTGTGTCGACTGGCCAAAATAGAACAACCACTCCCTTCAACCCTTTGTTTGAAAGGCAACAACAAATTCACAAGAACTTAGGTACAGATATTTTTCGCTCGAATCTATATCCACATTTATTTTTGATAATATGGTACGCATTTTTAGAAATCCACCAGATAGATATATGACGACTCTTCAGTCATCGTTGGCTGCTCCGGCTCGTCCAAAACCACAACCCCGGCCTGCTCTGTCGGCGTCAAATTTGTTGTTGCCAGTGATGCCAATGACATCGCAGGTGTACTTACCGAAGCCGACGCTGATGCCATCGCGGTCGTGGTGTCGTTGTCGTTGAAAAAGCTCGGTGTGGACATGGAGGCGCTCCCCGGCATTGTACATGGCGCCCCTCCATTGGCGACCACCGATGCCTTCATGCCGGTGGCCACACGCCAACCTTTCTGCACCAATGTCTCGTACTTGCGACGCACCACGTCTGCCTCTAAAGCTTCTTGCAACCATGATTCCAGCTCCGTCTTTGGCGGCGCCTTGTGTGGCTTGTGGAAGGGCGCCTTCGCGTCCTTCTTGTCGACCACCTTCATCATCGCCTTGGGATCTTTCAGCGCAATGGCTACGAGGGCCAAGTGCGCAGCAGTGGCGACGAGGTTTGTGTTGGAAAGAGTAGGGATAGGCGGGTTAAAATGAAAATCGCGGCAAAAGAATAAAATAGAGATAAAAGTTGTGAGAATATGAACCAACCGTGGTGTTGTCACTGACATGACCCGCACTCCCAAGCCGCCTTCCCGCTAAATCCGGTGCGCCCACGGGGAGCCCACTGTCACGGGTGCCCACTGTAGCAGGGACGGGCTCGGTTAGCCGGACACTCTATTAGGCCGCGTGGTTTGAGCAGTTATCTGTTCAACATGCCACAAAAGCCTTTTTAGCGGACTTTTTCAGAGACGTGATTGGAGATGTTTTTAGTTTGCCGATTTGTCCGGCAGATCGAGCACCAAACAGGGCTGAGTTCATGGATACATTGGCTCCTATCGGCTATGGCGGGCAGCCGGTTTGCACACCGACGTGGAATCTTCTGCCCATTTGGCGTCTAACGGCTAAGAGCAATTCCAATAGTGTAGCCAGCTGCTGGCTATAAGCCAAATGCCATGTCATCTATAGCCAACTTAGAGCCAACATATATAATAGTGAGCTATAAAAATGTAGTACTTTATCTATGTATGGCCCACCTTTCACTCTCACAAAGTGCCTAGGAGCACGTGCTAGAGCTGGCTCTTGCATAAGAGTCCACTCTCCTTCTCTCTCCTCCTCTCTCTCCTCCAACTCATCTACAATATATTATTTAATATCTTATAGTCAGCTGATTGGACTCTATTGTACTTGCTCTTAGTGAGAGTGAAAAGTGGGCTATATATTAATAAAGTACTACATTCTTATAGCCAACTATTGTACATGTTAGCTATATGATAACTACAAATGATATGACATCTTGTTATAGCCAACAGTTGGCTATACTATTAGAATTGCTCTAAGGGAGGCACATGGGCTTCAAAGACTTCTTCGATGCTCGCCAACAAGTTGTTTGCTGGCTGCAAGAGAGGTGGCAATCGTCCCGCCTGAGTGATGACGTTACGTCCCGCCTAAGGGCATGAGCAATGGAGGCAGCTGTCCAACTAGGCTTGGATAAAACTTTTGACATATGCATACCATGTTGTGGTCCCATTAATATGTCTTTCTCTCAAAAGCTGATTTGGTTTTTCTCTTTCTCTCTCACATTTCCACTCAATTTTCACTTTATGGTTGAAGAGGCTGCCTCCTGAGATGAAGAGGCTGCCTCCTTATCCGAACCTATTTTGGACCACCCGAACCAAGATAAAGCTGCGAGGCAACACCCCTAAAGCTATGCATTAGGCATGCCCTAAGTGATGCGGTTAAGAGGTTATAAGCGTTTAAATATTATACCACCTGTCCACCTCTGTCTATAAAATATTTCTTGGCGCATCTTTTTTATATGTACACCTTATCTTAAATCGAACTATGGTTATATAGATTAGAGTAAATTAAGATAAAGTGTTTGCTAAAACACCACTCACTCAAAGTCTCATGCTATGTGCTGGCAATCAAACTTCGTGCATGTTTTTCTCCCACAGTGCGTAAATAGGCTTGTTAGCATCCAAGGTAGATGTAGAATATGGTTTTGAACTTGACCAGTCCATTTTGCATTTAGCACCTGCGTGTTCCTGGTCTGCCTGTGCTGCTCGGCGTGGTTTCAGCCAACTACACTCCACCGCTGATTTACTTTTCCAGCTAAGATAGTCATGATTGGAAGTATACTAGTATGCGTGTTTTTGGTCTGCCTGTGCTGCTCGGCGTGATTTCAGGCAACTACACTCCACCGCTGATTTACTTTACCAGCTAAGATAGTCATAATTGGAAGTATACTAGTATGCGTGTTTTTGGTCTGCCTGTGCTGCTCGGCGTGATTTCAGGCAACTACACTCCACCGCTGATTTACTGTTCCAGCTAAGACTAGTCACAATTGAAAGTATCATAAAAACTAGTATCAAGTATCATAAGAGCCAATATTTGGTTGGATGGTTAGAAGGGTAGTGGTACCCCAGCTCAATATTTGGTTGGATGGTTAGAAGGGTAGTAGTATCCCAGCCCATCAGAGTTCAAATCCCAGAAATATTCTTCAGTGGAAGGCGACGTTCCCGTCGACAGCAATCCGTCTATGGTGACTTCATCAATCTCAAGACTCTGCAGAAACAAGTGAAGAAACATGGAGCCCTCGGCGCTGTCACCAAACCCCTTCGCAAGCGTGCCGTTGATGCTTTCGCTGCAGCCATCTGTTCCTCGTCGGTGCCTTCCGGTGCCGATGATTAGACGCCCCTTCTGCTCCTTGGCGCGACGGCGCCGATGCCTCCTCTGGATGGCTTGTGTTGTTGTTCTCCCCCGCCCTCGTTTCCTCGTCCCCCTCCATGGTTTCAGTAGTTTGTGCGTGTGTGTTCTCTCCTATGTATCCCCTGTAATTCTACCGGTGTTTGCCGTTTCGATGATTAAACACCTCCGTGATGTTAAGATCGTTTCGTGGAATACGCAAGGGTTGGCCTGTCTGAAAAAACGCCCCATCGTGCGTGACGCGATCTCTTCCGCCGCCCCCTCGATTGTCTGTTTACAGGAAACTAAACTTGCTTCCATGGATGGCTTTGTAGCTGTGTCCATCCTCCCATCCGGCCTCACCTCTTTCGAATCTCTCGACGCCGTCGGGAGCTCTGGAGGGATCCTCACTGCTTGGGATCACCGCCAGTTCTCTCTGACCTCGGTTCGCCGTGACCGTTTCTCCCTCTCCACCTCCCTCCAATCCTCCCTCTCGGACCTTGACCTGGTTATTACCAACGTTTACGCCCCTGTTGACCACTCCCTGACACCTGCGTTTCTCGCGGAGCTTGAGTCCCTCGGCCCGCTCTTCTCCGTCCCCTGGCTCGTCATTGGCGACTTTAATCTTGTGCGTGATCCGGGCGACAAAAACAACGACAATTTTAACCTCGCGTTAGCTTCTTCCTTTAACGACTCTATCAGGAACTTGGCCCTGTTTGAGCTCCCTTGCTCGATCGCCGTTACACATGGTCTAACAAACGCGACTCCCCGTCCTTGCTCGTCTCGACCGAGCTCTTTTTAACCAAGACCGGAACCTAGCTCTCCCTAACTCTTCCCTCACCTCCCTCCCCGCCCCACCTCTGACCATGTCCCTCTTTTGGTCACCGCTTCCACCTCTGTCCCTCGCGCGTCTGGCTTTCGTTTCGAAAACGCCTGGCTCCTGGATCCTCTCTTCCTCCCCACAACCCTTCCTTCTTGGTCTAGACCTGCTGCAAAGACGAATGCGGCGGGAGACATTGCTGCTCGCCTCAAGTCCTTCCGCTCTGCCGCCAAGGTTTGGAGACGCTCGCACCGTTTTAACCCTAAGTTTGAGAATAACTGCTCCTTCCTCATTGATTAGCTTTACCTGTTTTAGGAGTCTCGCCCTCTATCCGTGGACGAGATCCAGCTGCGTTGTCTGTGCAGGTTGACGCTCGAACGCCTCGTGCTCCAACGTGCCGCGCGGTGGAAGCAACGGGGAAATTCCGTGCGATTAAGGAGGGGGATGAGAACTCCCGTTTCTTCCACGCCCGTGCTTCCCAGCGCCTGCGCCGCAACTCCATCCGCGTCCTCGACGTGGACGGCGTGGCTGTGGCCACTCATGACGCCAAGGCCGCCGCCCTCTACTCCTTCTACAACAACCTGCTCGGGCGGCGGACGGAGGTTGCCTGGGATTTCGACAGCGACGCCCTCTACCATGGTTGCCCATGCATCGACGACGATGGGCTTGTTGGGCCGTTTTCGGCCCACGAGATCGCGGAGGCGGTGAACTCCCTCGACCGCTCGAGTGCTCCTAGCCCTAATGGGCTTGGGCCTGGCTTCTACCGGGCTGCCTGGAGCTGCGTTGGGCCCGCCCTTCTTCGCCTGTTTGAACAATTCCAGTCCCGCGCCGCCGGCCTCCTCCGCATCAACATGGCGCACATCGCCTCATCCCCAAGCTCGCCGGCGCCCTCTCCCCCGCCTCGTTTCGGCCGGTCTCCTTGGAAAATTGCTCCATCAAAAGCATCTGCAAGGCTCTCACCTCCAGGCTGCAACGTCGGATCGGGGCCATCATCGACGTGGACCAGACTGGCTTCCTCTCCGGCCGGAGCATTTCGGAAAATTTCATCTACGCCACCGAGCTCGTCCAGACCTGCTACCGCCGCGCTCCGTGCATCGTCCTCAAGCTGGATTTTGCCAAGGCTTTCGACTCCGTTAGCTGGGCCAGCCTCCGGCGGATCATGATCGCGCGCGGGTTTCCCGTCCTCTGGTGCGATTGGATGGACGACATCTTCTCGTCCTCGCGCTCCGCCGTCCTCCTCAACGGCGTCCCTGGCAAGTGGGTCCGATGCATGCGTGGGCTCAGGCAGGGGGATCACCTCTCCCCTATCTCTTCCTCATCACGGCGGATGTCCTACACCGCCTGATCCGTTGCGACGACGTGCTCCAGCACCCTATCGTGGACGGCGCGCCCTTCCCCGTGCTTCAGTAAGCCGACGACACGCTGATTATCCTCCGGGCGAAGGTTGGAGCTGCACGGCGGCTTCGGCGCCTTCTTCACCAATTCGAGCGCGCCACCGGCCTATGCATCAACTACTCCAAGAGCACCATCGTTCCCACGCACGTCGCTCCGGATGTCCTCGACGGCATCAGGGAGGAGCTCCAGTGCCGTGTTGAGGGGTTCCCCCAGACTTACCTGGGTTTGCCCCTCTCTGCTGAAAAACTCCGCCTCGTCGCGTTTGCGCCGCTCATCTCGAAGGCCGACAAGTACCCCTCCGGATGGAGAGCCCTCCTCTCGTCGGGTGGCCGGCTGGTCCTTCTGAATGCCGTTCTCGATGCTCTTCCCAGTTTCGCCATGGGCGCCATGGAGTTGCCTGTCGGAGTGGTCGCTGCTTTGGATCGTCTCCGCCGTGCCTTCCTGTGGGCAGGCTCTGATCGCGTGTCTGGGGCCCAATGTCTTGTGGCCTAGGACTTGGTGTGCAGGGCTAAGGAGGAAGGAGGTTTGGGCGTGCGCTCCCTACCTGAACAAAACGCCTGCCTTCAGATTAAGCTCCTTCATCGTCTTCACGTGGCGCCGGAGGCCTCCTGGCCGCGGTAGGTCTGGGCCGCCATCAGCAACGCTGGACTCGCTGGGGCGCTCCGCCCTCGTCTGCGGCTCCCACTGGTCCTCCCTCCTCCGGCTCCTTCCGCTCTACCGCAGCATCTCGCGGGTGGAGCTCGGGGACGGGGCACGCACTGCCTTCTGGTGGGACGCGTGGACGCCGTCCGGCCCCCTCGCAGCTGCGATGCCCGAGCTCTTCTCGCATTGTACTGCGCCTGGCGCCACGGTGCGCCAGATGATGACCTGCGGGCTGGACAACACCCTGGTGCCCCGCCTCTCCACCACCGCTGCGGCTCAGAAAGACGCGCTCCTCCACTTGATGCACGGTGTCCAGCTCTGCGCCGCCCCGGATCGCCGCTCCCTCCCTCTCTGCGACAAAGGTGCCGATGGGCTACGCACCTCGGCTCTCTACAAGCTCTGCGTGTTTGGCGGCATTAAGGATGCAAACTTCGAGTTCGTGTACGCCACCCAGGGTGCGGTTCTTTGCCTGGTTGCTGGTGCGCGGGCGCATCCAATGCCGCGCCAACCTGCATCGGAAGAAGATATTGGATCTCTCGTCGAGCGGATGCCCTCTCTGCCCCGCCGCGCTAGAGACCGCCGCGCACATTATGTTCGGCTGTCCCTTTGCCCAGCGCTTCTGGGCGGCCATGGGCGCTCGCCCGCTCCCGATGCGCCCGTGGGCGATGCCGCTCATTGCGCGCTCCCTCCCTCGGCCCCGGCCGACACCGCCGCTACCCTCCGTCTCCTCTGTCTCCGGCATCTTTGGAAACACGGGAATGGGGTCGTCTTCGAGCAGCTCCCTCCTCTCTCTCAATGCTCCGCAAACGGTGCGGAGATGATGCCTCCTCTGGCGTGCTAGGCTCCCTTTGGAGCAGCGGTCTGACGTTGACCTCTGGCTTACCTACTTCCTCCCGGAGCGGCCGTAGTCCTTGGCCCGTAGTTCTTGAGCTCGCCCCCTTGTTGCGTTGGGTCATGCCTCCCCCTCTCTTGTAATTTGTTGTCCGCTTGAAAACACGGGGCTCCACCCCGGTCAGTTTGATGAAATGGAAAATTCAGGCGAGGGCTTTTTTGGCTCTCCCCGGTGAAACGTCAAATAAAAATCTCAAGACCCGCCGAATCGGTTCTTCGATGCGGTAACTTGGAGGCAGGGACGAAGACAGGGGCGCAACCCCCCATGCTTATGATTTTCCTTTGAACACAAGGCATATCACCTTCTTATTTGTGTGATTTTAGCTAGTTCTCCCCCCCCCCCCCCCCCTACTAAGATTGGCCCCCTTTACCTCATTTCTGGCTCTGTTCTTGCTTGGAGGTGCTCATAGAGGTAGGGTGTGTGTGCGTACATTCATAGAGAATGTATGAGCGCCTTTGATTGTACTGTGTTTCGCAAAAAAAAATTATGATATTACCTCCACATTGCATAGTATCGTAATATTATCGTAAAATAGTATCATAGTTTGATCATATTTAATATTTCGTATATTCTCAATGCAAATATACCAATCACTTTATTAATTATCAACCAGTGTGCCACATCAAATTTCACGAAAGTAGCATGCATGATACCACTTTGATATTTTCACTGTGGCCAGTCTTGGTCTGCCCATTTGATTTGGATAAGGCTGTCGTAATCTGACTAGTAGATAACAAATGCTTGAACTAGATAACCTATTTCGTGCATGCCGTGTTTGGAGGACATTGCTTCCCAGCTACGTCACCCAAATGTAGATAGAACAAATGTGTAGGTAATAACGCTGTACTAATATTACTACTAATATTTAAAACAGTGCAACATAAAAAAATTACATATAAAAACTTAGAAAAATATAAACAAATTACATATGAAGAATTAAACTACTTCTTTGATGGTCCCGCCTCGTCGTCCTCACGGTGGCGCTTCCTGCTCGCCACCTCCTCCGAAGAGACGGTGTCATCCGACGCGTCGGAGGAACTTGTGTCCTCATCGACGGTGCTCGCCGGCTGCGCCTTTGCTTTCGCCTCCGCCTTCGCCCAGGCCGTCGCCGCCTCCTCCTCTTCCTCCTCCTCCTCCTCCTCCTCCTCAGCCTCTCATTCCTAGCCGCTGTCCAGCAGCGAGGAATCATCGCTGCTAGGACTCGCAGCTTTGTCCCACCAGTGGCGCCATCCCAGCGGCTTATACTCGCTGTCGGTGTCTGATGGCAGCTAAGAGAGATCGCTCATTGTGAGAGAGGAGAGCTTTTGATGTATGACGGCCGGTTGTAGATCGAAGAAAGTGCACACGTAAGGGTCTTATTGAACACGGATGAACGACGACGCAGATATCAAAGAGACTGGCGGTTGCTCTTCCGCAGAGTTCGCACACCATTTCAGCGGTTCGCACGTTGATCAACGCAGTTGTCAATGCGACGGTTCCCACAACTGCACCGTCCCTAGTATGCAGCGGTTGCGCGTCCGTCCGTGTGCCGCTAACGGTCGGTCCCACCACGCCTCGCCTTGCATTTCGCTGTGTCCAGCGTATCCGAAGTGTCCCCTGTAGCGGGGATGGGCTCGAGACGCCGGACACCATATTAAGCACGCCGGACAAAAAAAGGCTTTAAACGCGGCTGAAAACGCTTTTTTGTCTAAGGCACTCCAAATCCCTTTGGGGACGCTTACGGTACTAAGATAATCTCCACTGATTTTGCATTTTTCGAAATAAACATACTGCTTTCACCAGAAAACAACACTAGGATTTCTCCATAATATTATGAAATTACTGATGATCCAACAGAACCGTTAACATGCTTGTACAGAGCACGTTCCTCCAGACATCCAAAACCCCCCTACGGTTAGAATGCATATCTAGTTTAGAGTAAATCATACAAGTATAGTGTTACTTTCAACTAGAGGATTAGTTGTGCTTTGGCCACCAATCAACTCAAAGTAGCGAAAATTAATTAAATATTTCGGCCATACCAGAGAGGATCCCGTCCAAACTCTTTCATTCCATTGTATTTTTTTATAGTGTAAAAAGTGGACATAAAGCCAAGTTGTTATTTATGTAAAATCTTGATGAGCATGTTCTTCTCAAATTTCGTCGCTACAAATTTAGATTGATCTTGCTTCGAGAGAAGTATGGTGTACAGGTGATAGTGTTCTTCTCCTTCAGATCTAGACGCGATCTACTCTAGGTTGAAGATGATGGCATTTAATGAGCATCTAAAAGGAATCTAGCGGGATAGAACTAGAATGGGGATTGGCCCCTCCTTTTATAGTGGCTTTGACCCTCCCAAACTTGGTCGAGGGGTAACCACAGACTAGCCCAAGGAAACGGACAGCTATCCCTAAGCAAACCCACAGCCATTCCAAATAGGGTGGAGATGCTGACACCCCTGCTGTACTGGAGCTGTCCACCTCATTCCTTTAGGGAAAGGAGGCAACAGCCAGCTCGTTTTATGCAGGCAAACTTGGAGCTTTTCTCATCTTTTAGGTGCATCATGGCTGGCATCATCTTCCCTTAGTTTTACTCCTACTGACCTGCGGTGGCATCTTGACGGCATCTTTTATGATTCCTCTTGTGGAGGGAAACTCTACGAGGCCTTCTCGTAGCCTGGAAACGGTTAAGTTCTAGACCTCTCGCGAGGGATCCTTGGCGAGGAGTTCCCCTTCTCGCGGAGACCTCCTGTCTCTCTCCGGAGAGGGATTCCTTGTCTTATGTTAGTGGGCTGCCCAGTGCGGCGCTACCACTCCAACCCAAACCCCACTGCAGGATACGCAGTCTGCTCGGGCCTCGCCGCGCCGAGAGAACAAGATCTGAGTTAGGTATGTTCTGGGCGCATCTATCGTGTGTTTGGGGGCCAAACATCTGCCGGTTGCGCCGCCCGGCCTCGCCACCCACGACTTTTTCGGTCAATTGTACCAGTAGTTTTCTTACTCATCTTTTGAACGCTATTGTGGGCGACCATTGATCAACGGTTGCTAACCACGCAGATGGACATGTGAAAGATGTTGGACAAGTTTCGCGCTGAGGCCATGTACTCCTCCGATGAAGAGTCCGATCACACGACGCAGACCATGGCTACTATTGCAGCCACCATTCTCCAGGAGGACAATGCCAGCCAGATGTCGATGCACCGGGGCCCTGTAAAGGGCCGCTCAAAAACCTCGTCGCGCAACGAGTGGAAGAGCACCTCCGGCTCCACAAGGACTACTTTGACTGCACCGATCCAGTGTTCCCGAAAAAAATGTTACGACACCCACAGGATGTCAAGGGACATGTTCATGGTCATCTACGGGACGTCAGAGACTATGATCTGTACTTCCAATGCAGGCCCGATGCAACAGGTGCGCTAGGCCCCACCTTCTACCAAAAGTGTTCCGCCGCTATTCGCATGCTATCCTATGAAATGGCTGCTGATATATTCGATGAGTATTTTTGAATGGGTGAGAGAACCCGCCTTGAGTCCATGTACTGGTTTTACCGAGTTGTGATTGCCGTGTTCAGAGAATATTACTATAAAGAGCCAACTAGGAGCAAACCAACAGTTGAGGATACAAGGCGGTTATTGTCTATCAACGAGTAGAGGGTTCCCATGAATGCAGCATAATTGCATGCAATGGAAATGGAAGAATTGTCCATTTGGATGGCATGATCAGTATAGAAGCCATGGAGGGATGCACTGTCATTCTTGAAGCCTTGAAGCAGTGATATCTCAAGATTTATGAATTTAGCATTCATTCTTTGATATGGCCGGTACCAACAATAACATCAATGTGTTGCACCGATCACCGGTTTTCAACAGGTTTATGCAAGGCAAAGCTCCTCAGGTGATCTACGAGATCAATGAACATGAATATGACAAACCATATTATCTTGTTGATGGCATCTACCCTAACTGGATCATAACCAAACTCGGAAAAGACGAGAAGGTTTGCTAAGATGTAATAGGCTTACAGGAAAGATGTGGAGCGGGGATTTGATGTGCTCCAAGTTTGGTGGGCAATTGTCCGTCACCCGGCAAGAATATGATCGTTGAAGACCATGCATAAGGTGATGACCCGTTGCGTGATCATGCACAACATGATCGTTGAGAACGAGCGTACTCATGGCCGCAATAAGCACCAATGAGATTTTCAAGGTGAGCTGGTTACGCCAACCCATCGGGCATCATCCTAGCAGCATTATCTGCATATGATGTTGAAGTCACTGACAAGAACATATCCAAACGCCTATAGACAGATCTGATTGAGCATCAGTGGCATTGGCTAGCCATGTAGATAATGCATAGAGGCTAATATCATCTTATTTTCAATCAATGGCATTGGCTAGCCATGAAGATAGTGCATAGATGTTAATATCATCTTATTTTTATGTAGACTTTTAAGAATTTAGATGTACTAACTGAGACTACTTTGAACATGTTTATTTTATCATTAAAATATCCCAATTTATGCAAACGCACAAACGGATACATACAATAATTTTGCACGTCCGAAATGCGTCGCCCCGTTAGAGATGCCCTAAAAACACTGCAATTCGAGTTAGGACTTTAAAAGGCGCCACCATTCTAAACTTTCTCCGAAAACCACAACCCGTCCCTCTAATTCTTAGAGATATCACTGATCCGACAATTTGGGCTGTTTAACGTTATTTCTGACAGGGATGGTCCCCTGTGAGGCTGACGTGGCAAGGGTGTGATGGTTGGAGGAGACGTACGGTAGACTGGTTCAATATTCTGGACTTTTCTGTAAAACGTCATGGAACCCACACGTCCCTATCTTCTTCCTCCCAATCCCCTCCTTGGTGTCCGCCCTCGCCTGGATGGGCTCGCTGACCATGGCAGGTACGGAGCAGCCGCGGCTAGCTCGCCCTTGCAGGTGTGGGGGCGCCGGTGTGAGCTTTGGCACACACACAACCAGCTTGGCGGTGAGGCACCTCAATGCCAGGGCAGGAGCGGCAGTGGGCAAGCTCCGGACAGGGCAGCGCAGGTTCTCACCGGAGCAAGGGGATTGAGTCCACGCTGAATAACTAAAGAAAAAAAAGGAGAGAAGAAAAGGAGTAGAAAAAAAATTGACACCACAACCAGCTCAGCGGTGAGGCACCTCAATGCCAGGGCGGGAGGGGCAGTGGGCAAGCTCCGGACAGGGCAGCGCGGGCTCTCACCACAGCTAAGGGGATTGAGTCCACATGGATAACTAAAGAAAAGAAAAGGGGTAGCAAAAAAAGATTGGTACCCATGGGGTGGGCTCTACTTGGCAGAGAGAAATGAGAGAGGATAGATCTGACAAGTGGGTGCGTTGGCAATTTACAAAAAAGCTAAGAATATAAAACCAGTTTATCGTGTCTATTTGCTTACTACCAAGGTGTGCAATCCTATGTTTTTAATTGTGTTCCCACTTGATCCAATGGCTATTTTTCAAAAGGTAGTGTGGTTAATGAGGACTCAATATTCAGAGTCAGTTCCAATGTTATCTTTCTAATTGTGTTCCCACTTGATCCAATGGCTATTTTTCAAAAGGTGATGTGGTTAATGAGGACTCAAGATTCAGAGTCTGTTCCAACGAAGGGGGGAAGGGGTTCCAAGGAAAAAAAAACTACAAAATCCATTTGTTCGCTCTCATTACAACCTAACTACATGTCCCGTCAGTGAATTGTGAGGGAACAAAAAGTGTATGTATTAAGAAAGAGAAAAGTTGCAACACAATCTCATTCTGAAATGCATACCTGGAGACAGTCCGATCTGATCATCCTATGGCTACTGCAGTTCTTCCTCCCGCCCTCGGCCCTACCCCTCTCCAAGATGCAAACACAAATTCGGCTGCCGTGCTTAGTGCGCAAAGTCATGTCAGCAGTGGGAATGACCAAGGTGGCACGATGTCTGAACAACAACAATCGCTTCGCTAAGATGCAACTGAATTGTTCACGGTAGTTGCAGCAGAGGGACTAGCACGGGTCCAGGGTGCTAGCACCTCAAGGGTCTGGACAATGTGCGCATTGTCGGAAGTGGCACATCAAATGTATTAATCAGTAGTGTGCGGTCACATGAGTGACGGCATGTCAAGACAACAAACAGAGGAGGAAAAGTTGATGCGAGGATGATATCAAGGAGATGGTGGCCAGTGAGGATGGAAAGAACATTGTGCAAAAGGAGGTTGCTTTAAGATGTAACGTGGCTGATATTTTGTAATTATATGCTTACTTGAAAGGAAGCAACACACCTTCTGTTACGATCCAAAGTTGGGTACCTACCATGTCGTAGCTAGTCTTGGAAAAGGAAGAGAATAGAGCATGCTGGAGCTCATATGCATTGTAATATCTTCTTTACCAAGCTAGTACTACAACGGTCAATGTCACAGGAAATGCATATCTCATGCAGGATGATTAAAACGTGGTTCATCGAAAAGCTCTTTCATATGCTTATAAATCAAAAGGTCTCACTTACCTCTAGTTTATCTTCTTTTGCTCTGTGGTTCTTAGGAAGCTTGCGAAATTCCTGAGTTAACTTGAGACACTCCTTGACATTCTCCGGTGATACAAAATCTATAGCAATCTTCGTGCAAGACTGCAACGATGACGATGAAAAGTAGTCAGTTACATAACATGTCGAAGTCAGACTTGAATACTATTCTCCCAGCTCTCCCCTATCTAGTACAGGTAAGGAATTGTGACACTGCAATAGTAAAATGAGACTATTTACCTTGAGATTCCGTACTTGATGAGGGCACCCAGCAGGTATAAAAACTGCCTCTCCAAGTTTTTGTACAAATGTCCAAGGCTCGATTCCTTAAAGGGCATAACAAAAGTTCAAATAAATACAAATCAGTCACTGCAACCATTGCTGTACAGAACTGGCAAAATATTACAAAAGCAGATAAACAGAACTCACCATGCTCCTCTTTAAGTTTCCTTTTATGCTCCTCGGTTAGATAGAATGTTTCATCATGTACAGGGTTAAATATCTGCATTTGAACATAAGATGACAGGGGTTAACCATGATGGCAGCAAGTACAAGGTTGTGCATATTACACCATTACCAACCTTCTCAACTGGAGAACAATATATATGGCGAAATTCCTTTGAATGTTTACAGAGGTACATTTTCAGTTTTTCAGCATCCTCCCTCCTGAAAATATCCCATAATGCACCTCCCTCTTCATCATCGATGTAGTTAAGAGAGGATGCATGATTTTCACCCACACAGCTTTTATGACATTTATCATTTCTATTAATTGCAAAATTCCCACAGCAATCCTTTTCATCCTGTGCTTCATGTCTTGCCTTCAAGTTTTGTATTGCATCTTGTTGTTCTTCAGAAGGGACAACTTTTGCAGTATGCATCAAAACGTTAACCTAACAATAACCAAAATAATATTACTTATAGAGAATAAAGTTCCAGCAAGATGGAAATACTTTGTAGAACTAGCACCCGTCAGGGCTTTACTGTTGGTCCGATGAAATCCAATGCTCCACATTACAAGGAAAACATACAGGAGATATAGGAATATTGCTTCCAAGGTGAAGACTTCAACAGAAGAAAACAGATAAGGACTCTTGACAAACTAATTGAAAAAATGTCTTGACAAACCAAGTACCAAAAGATAAGGTAATCATATTGATGTGAGTGCTTCACAATTGCTGAAGAAGTCGATTGTTTACTTACTGCATCAGATATATCACAATGAAGCTTCGTAACAGAATCTCCTCTGCCCAGTTCCTGGGTACAGCCATAAGCTATGTATGACTTTGGGCCCATATCAATCTTTAGAATGTCATCAGGAAGTAATGCGGAAACACTTAGAGAACCAGATTTCAAGTTTGTGTATGGTTGAAAGGGTAGAGAATCGATGTATTTCGCTCCATGCGAAGGCAAAAGCTCCTCAAAATGATTTGAAGTAGGCCAGTCCTTCAATTTAAGCATTTCGGGCCAGTGGTTTTCATACATCCGACCTTCATAATATCCATTGAAGAAATCCTGTGTGCATATCTCAACCTGGATAATGTAAACACAAGGTGTGAATTTTCTTTCTAGGTAATGAGAAACAAGATACATAATAACTCTGCCGATCAAGTCCGCATGAAACAAATTAATTGTCTGAATTTATGTTCTCTTGGAACATCAGAAACATCAGACGTACCATTAAATTACATATTTCAGACAACTATAATAAGAGTTATTCTTGCAATTGGCAAAGACAGTATACACTTTCCAGCAAATGAACGCATGAGACTAAACAAGTTTTTCGGAGTCATGGTGAATGAATTGACAGACAGACAGACAGACACCAGGACCTTATTCAGTTATTCCTGTTAATGAAGAATACCTTTTTTTACCATAGGAGTTCTCTATGCTATTGGACATCCAGGCATTATTTTATGTTAAGGAGTCCTCCATGTTAGCTGACACCAGGACCTTATTCTAGGTTCATGATTCTAACTGTATTAAAACCGAGTTGGAAAGCATAGAATGCTTATAATGTGTAGAGACTTGTTAAGTAGGCAACACGATGAGCTACCAGATACCCTTGGGAGAAAAAGATTTTGTTTCAAAAACCACGAAGTGTTTTTACATATGTAATTAACTGCACGATAATTGTTTCTATTGGTTCACAAGAAAAAAAATACACTCTAACGCATTCAAGTCTAGATATGGAAAGTATTTCACTAACCTCACAGCAAGACAAACAGTCAATAGCCTTCACATTTTTCATATCAGAGCTGGTACTAGAACCATGTACTGCAGACCACATATGTGGTGGCTCCCAGCTCAAATCTGGCATTTTCTGTAGTACCCCTTGTACAATAACAGGCTCTCCTTTCACCCAGTGGCTCTGGAAGTGCTTTAGATCATCCGCCTCCCCATTGTCTGATTTTGGACAGTATATGCAGTTATCTGTTGAATTCTCTCTGGTGGCAGCATATCTTGAATTTTCATTTTTAGTACACTTGGGACATTCTCCGCTTACAATATTAGAAGGTTCTAACTTCTTATTCAACCACGAAGCATTTAAATCGAGCTTATTTAACCAATCTTTTGGAAAGATCTGCCTCAACTTAAGAACATGCTCACCGCAACCACCAAGTTCAGTTGGAGGGCAACGAATAATCCCGTGAGAAGCAACCCACTTTTTACTCTTAGGCTGGCAACTGGACAAGTCTGTTCCTTCGCAGTTTATTAACTCGGGCAATGGATCACCACCATGCATATAGTCGAATCCTCTATTAGGGTAAGACACCAGCTCTTCCCGACAAGTGCCGCCCTGTTGATCCTCTTCGCGAAGCTCCTTACAGCATGCAATGCATAGTTCGTACGAGCAGTTTGGACAGCTTCTATGCAGATCAAAGATTGAAGTTCTGCAATTGTCACTGGTTCAAATAGAAAAGAATCATAACTGTAAAGTTTGAATTAACAACAAAAAGAAAAGAAAAAATAGATCAATTCTGAATGAATGGAGCAAGTCAGTACCAGAACACCCTCTCATCATTCCGGCAGTCAGCTTGTTCCACATTCATCTGAGACAATTTCAGCCCTGTTTGCGAGAAAACAGGGTAAGTAGTTAGAATTAGTTGCAAGTCACAGCTGTCTTTGTTGCCCACATGCTCTGAAGACTCAAGTTTACCTAGAATCTTAGCCTCTGTCTCTATCTCAGCCATCTGATCCTTGTTTAGCTCCTTCAGACAAGGCATCAGGTAGTGCAATAGATATCTAGCATATTTTACTTTACTTTCAGCGCCACCCTCCTCTTGAGCTGCCACACCCAACGTATCTACCTTATCTGATTTGACAGACGGGTTATTAATCCCATTAGAGCTTACTAGGGAGGAGTTGTCATTTGCTTCGGTTGGTGCCACCCCGTTACAAACACTGGTCGACTCTACACCAGCAGGATCGGCCTTCTTTCTCTTTGCAGCCACCCCGTTACTAACACTGGTCGACTCTACACCAGCGGGATCGGCCTTCTTTTTCTTTGCAGCCATCCCGTTACTGACACTGGTCGACTCTACACCAGCGGTATCGGCCTTCTTTTTATTTGCAGCCACCCCGTTACCAACACTGGTGGACTCTACACCAGCGGGATTGTCCTTCTTTCTCTTTGCAGCCACCCCGTTACTAACACTGGTCGACTCTACACCAGCAGGATCGGCCTTCTTTTTCTTTGCAGCCGATCTACCAATCTTACATTTTCTCAAAGGTGGGCTCTGCAAAGGGGAAAAATACATACATATATTTTAGACCTCCCTATGTGCCAAAAGAAGTACAGCTGGTGTGCTTTCACAAATCTGCCAGCATGTCAAACTCTCAAGACAACCGATGGCTAGACTTCCTCATGACGGGCTCTAAAACAACTTATACTAGACTAGAAGCGGCAGTATTTTCACAAAGAGAGAATAATTCTTTTAAAACAGGGACATCCTCTGTATGAAGCTCAGTAATCTAAAGTCTCGGCGTCATGCTGATTGCTGAACTGCTGCTGTCTATGTTAGCACTAGCAGAAAACAAGCCAGAAATAGTAATCATCACCTTGGGCTCACTCTGCTTGACCTTGGCAGTTGGGGCTTCACATATAAAGCCGGGCCTTACGTCCTTATGCTTTTGCTTGACCTTGGCACTGCACCGTATGCAGCTGCAGATTCCGCGGCAGCACGGGCACTCGGCTCGAACCTCGGCCAGGGTTAGCTCCCGGTACCTGGAAATTCACAATCCTTCCTGGTGACTTGACCGAGCACGGTAAGCGGGGCGAGAGAGAAGAGAGCAGCAGTACCGCTTGTTGAGGCAGAAGGTGCAGTAGATCTTCTGGCGGCACCGCCCGCACTTGACCATCGTCCTCTTGGCCGAACCGCATTGGTGGCACGACGACCTCGCCTTCTTCGGGGCGGCGCCGCCGCTGCTCGCCTCCGCCGCGGCCACCGGTTCCGTTTCCGCGGGCAGCACGACGACGGCGCTGGCGGCCTGTTTAGCCGTGCTGCTGCGCGGCCTCTTGGGCACGGGGTCCCACGAGGCGAGCGGGCGTGGGGACGACGCGGAGTCGGGCGTCGCGGCGCGGGGGCGCTTGCAGGGCGGCGCGGGGTGCGGCGGCCTCTTCCTCTTCCTGCCGCTCCTCTTCTCCTGGTGGACGCCCCAGTCCTCGTCGGCCCCGGGCCTGTGCAGGGCCCCCGCGTCCTGCCCCTCCTCGTCGTCGTCCTCCGTCTCGAAGCCGTACGGCCAGCGCAGGGCCGGGTCGATCCGGTGGACGCCCATCGCCCCCATAGCCCCCGCCGCCGCCGACGGGCAGAGCGCGGCGCGGCGCGAGGGAGGGGAGGGGAGCCGCGAATCGGGAGCGCGGTCAGGGCGAATCCAGATTCGGGGGCTCTCGATTCACGATATACTGGTTTCCAAAAACGAAATCTCCCGGATTGATTGTGTAGCCTAGCGACCTGTTTCCATATCTCAATCTGGCGGCAGATCAGGTGGACCGAAGGGCGAGGAAGAGGGGAAGAGGGAAATAGAGGTGCAGCAGAGGAGGCACGTGGGAGGCGCGCACGGGCACGATGCGATCACGAGGCGCCCTCCCGTTCGTTTGATTCGGTCACCGTCTCCGGTTGGTCGCTGCCGCTGGGGTTGCTGGATTTCATTTACTACCCCTGTCTTGTGCCTGCATCCTGCAGTGAAACGTAAGTAATGGAAGTTTCGTTCGTGTCAAGTCAAATCGGGCCGATTTTGAAAAAAGACAAATCTAACCTTTTGGCAGAAAACTCTACCATGAAACTACTATCTCCAAAACTGACCTTTTTAGCACCTACCCTCCCCCTAGGGTATGGCCAATGCGTGGCCTCAACCCGCTGCCCCGCTGAAGGTGTCAGAAAAGAGACCGCTTGAGGGTGGCAGGTGCTGCCTGCAGAGGAGGCGAGTTACTCCTCCGACAATAGATGCAAAAGGAACAAGAGAGAAAAAAAATTAGAGAAAGGGGAAAAGAATGCACCAAAAGGAGGAAGAAATGGGAAGTGAGAGAAGAGAAAAGGCTGCGTTCAGAGAGAGAAGCCATCTTGCATGACTAGGATGCACAAGGCCATGAACATTGGTTTTAATACATTTTATTCTTGTTTTAGAGCTGGAATGGCTACTTGCTACTGCCACCATTGCCCATGCCCTTACTCGGCGCTACACCGCTACCCTCCCATCACACAGGGCCCACATTTCTATAAGGTAGCGTCGCTCGGACTAAATCACCACCTCACTGGGCAACAACCCAATGGGGCATGTTCGAAAAGTGTTGTGTGATCCAAACATAAGTGGCGCCGATGGGGACTCTCTCTTTAGTCGGGTCATCCTTCTCCTTAGGAGCCGCACCTATAAGGGACTCCTTCTGATGGTGCCATACATCTGAATTTGTGCTAAAAAAGCATACACGAGAACCTCCAATGGGAAGTTCCAGGATCACCGAAACATAGAGTCATAGTCATCTCCCTAGTCTGGAGGTGAAAATTGCCCGTCTCTGACGTCCATCGGTCAACAAGCGCGGATATCACTGAGGGGTTCATGTGTGGCGTCGACCGCGAGACAAGCTGGATAAATGGAAGGATTCCTAGCTTCTCAATCCAATCGGTGTACCGCTCGTCGTACACATCCTGCCAGATGAGATCTCGTGATACCTCGGGGTCGAGGTGGAAAAAGCTAAAAATATGTGGAAGTTGGACCATTATGTAATGTTGATAAAAAAAATAAACTAGCATGGTGAATTTGTATTACCCGGTTCTCCTCCGCCATAAACCTCGCGGGGTGCTCAAACTCATAATGTTGGTGGAGAATTGTCATCCTACATATTTGAAAATATATCCAACTAATAAGAAATAGACCATAAATAACCATAATCTACCATGTCTCGCATACAAGAAATCCACCGCGCCTCACATAATTTACGACATATCAAATGAAAAAATCTAACTAAAAAAGAAAATAACCATGCTCTATCACATGTACAACGCAAATGCACATGTTTATCAATTTTGCTCGGCTAAAATAAGCTAATACTCTACACGTGTTCACCATGTTCATGCACATCTCACACATCAATAGTAGTGGTATACAGTAGCTACCACTATAATATAAATCAACATCGCACAAGTTTCCCGGTCAATAGTAGTGGTATACAAATGCTAAAGGACAACAACAAAATCACCGTGAATGATAAACTAGAGTTTCACCTAAACTTGCGACAATAGGATCCACGTGAGGGATGTTCAGATGAAATTGAGGAGATCGGGAGAAAATATCTCGACAAAAAGAAGGGGGCCAAAGTCCACGGAGAAATCCTTTAGATTTAGACATTTTTGAGAAGAAGGATTTGAGAGAGGAGAGATGACAGCCGCCGACACCATTGAAGAGGTCTTGCGCCTTTTGCTTTTTGTTATTTTAAGTGGAGACCGATAGTCAGTGGCGGAGCCACCTCGCGGCGAGCTGGGTCAACTGGCTGGGCTCAGACCAGAATTTCCACTTTTTTTTGAACAGAGGATCGGTCCTAAGGACCGAGAAGCTTCATTTCATTTCGTCGATGGAGACACAATTTACATAAAGGACCCAAGAGACGTGAAAAATACAAACAAGTCCTCACTTTTTGCACAAAGGACCCTAAATCTAAACTGGAGAAAGCAATCGGGTCCAGCTCCTTCTCCATCGCGTCGATGCTCTTCAACACACCCAACCACGCCATCGCCGGGGACTTTACCACTTGGGATGGAGCGGCGAGAGCTCACTATACTGAAGCAGAAGGGCCTCCTTCTTGGCATAGAAGCCTGGAGGTTGAAGATGTCCATCTGCCGCCAGCCGGGAGAAGCCACTATTGCTGACAACGGAGGTGGGAGTGGTCGCCCTTCGACCATCATGGACGGTAGCAGAAGAGGTGCTGCGTGTATGCACTCCCCAGAGAAACGTCACAGCTCCCCCATTGCAGACTTTCCACATGACAGCCAAAATCATCAAATCCTTCCTCCTCAACATCACCACGATGAGAGAAAAGAAAGCTTAGATTGTGATGGTCTGGAATCAAAAATGATCTGAGAAAATAGACAGATCACAAATCACATGAGAAACCATGTTGTGCACTTGCTTGGGTGAATGAATGGCACACTATACAGTAGAGCAGTGTAAGCAGATGATAGAATCAATCCTAGCAGCAAAATGGAAAACAATTCCTAGGAGCTTGCGAAAAATTCTACCTAGCTGCGCACAGACAGAACTAGTCGAACAATGCAGGATATTTGCAGTAAAAACTGAAATCATTCCTTACAAAAACCTTGGATAACAAGGGGACATGCTAAGAAAGTGAGAACAATGGCTAACTAAAATATCTACCTATGAAATGACACTAACTAAAAAGCATCAACAACAAAAGAGGACTGCATCAATAGATTCATTAGATCACTGAGTTGCAGTTTACCAAAATAAAATGGTAGGGTTCACATGTACAACATAAACTACTAGCTCTATACAGATAACCAACTAGAGGAGCACAACTGAAATCACTCCAATCAGACGAGCACAAACTGAATCACAGTAACAAATCAACAAACTGACTTGGGGATTATGGCAAGTTCACATGCAAATCAGTACAAAAATCTACATAAACATACATAGGAACAGAACAAATCCGAAATCAAGCTACACATACAGCAGATCCGCGAGCAACAAGCTACCAAAATCCAACAAATAAACGTACAGAAGAAGATATGGGGTGATGCAGGGAGAAACCGTACCCATCCCGCCGGAACCGACGGCTCCTACCACGTCGCCGAGCCCATGGACGCTCATTGGAACACTCGCCATGGACCAACCCACGTCCTCGGTGACCAAGCGGACCCATGCTTCCGCCGATGTGAGGAACGAGTGCACTCGGCCCCAAAACGCTCTCGTACCCTTCACGCGCTAGAGAGAAACGCCGCTCACCTGGACGCAAGAGCTAGGGATCCTAGACGCGGGGAACAGCCGGGGTCAGAGAAGAACTTGAGGACGACGGCGACGTGCACCTACGGGGGAGAGCGGCGCTGACTGACGGCGGAGAGCTTCGGGAGCCAAGGGCGGCGGTGAGTGACGGCGGGGAGCTCCGGGAGCCAGCCTCTCCGCCGAGATCTACGCGGCGACCACCCTGGCGATATTTCTCCTCCACCGGGGAGAACGCGACAGAGGAAAAGTGGAGCACTACGCTACGCACGCTACGAACAAGAAGGCAGGGACCACGAAATTCAAACAGAAAAAACCAGAAAAAACCACGAATTGGAAAAACCCGACCAAACCCAGGACGCGGGACGCGAGAGGACTAATGAACGAAATCACCGATCCAAGATTCGCGCGAGAGGACGAATGAACGGCCAAAGATCCGACTTGAAGCCAGTTGTGTTTTCATCTAGCTGAAATTTAAGAATATCTTGCCGGGCCAAAATAAGCTAATACACCACACGTGTTCACCTTGTTCATGCACATGGCACGTATGAATAGCAGTGGTATACAGGAGCTACCACTATAATGCAAAGCAACATCGCACAACTTTCCCGGTCAATAGTAGTACAGGTGCGCCATACGATCCTTTCACCCACCCCCTAGACATACCAATGTCGCAGCATGTACAGGTGCGCCCCTACGTTGGGTCAAACTTTGGACGCACCAGGTGAGTAGTGTGCCATCGCTAATTGTGATAGCTATGACGCATCATGTACAAATGCGTCGCTGCTAGCTTTTTTTTCTAATAGTGGGTAGCGTCCCGCGCGAGGGAGCTAGGCTTGTTTGGGTAGCCATGTTCCCGACGCCACATAAGCGAGATGTGGGCCCTCCTATGTCATGCTAGCAACGAGTGTAGTGCGGCTCTGCGTGACAGGTGTCAAGTACTCTCTCCATTCCAATGAATAAGGTGTCTCCGTTTTTCGTGTTTCTTCTTTGACCGGAAAATACGACAAATATATAAGAGATTGAAGATATAAAATTACCATTATTAGAAAGTATGTTTCAATACGAATCCAACGATACTAATTATGTACGTATAATATAATTAAAATTTTGTTGCTCAATTTTTGTAGTCAAAGTTTATTTTGAAATAAGCTTGCTCCTTATTCAGCACGAGGAAATTACTTCTAAAATCATTTCGAAGATAAAGTTTTCTGCGCTCAAGTTTAGGAGGTTAGTTTTGTCTTTTTTTCACGTGCCGCAGCGGTGGGGTCTGGACGCATCTGACCTACCTGTGCCGTGCAACAGGGGAGCGACGAGCCGACGACGCGACGACATGAAGTCTTGTGACCTCGAAAGGCATGCCCAGGTTTTTTTACTTTGCTGCACTGCCGTCTTTTGAGGGTGGAAAGGTCTTCTCTGGAAAAACCGTGGGTGAGCTAATCCTGTGGGCCGGATGTAAGCCAGGAAGGATATACTGTTGGCTAATCTTAAGTTAATACTACTAATCTTAATCTTGCTTTCCTTTTTCTCCTTTCGACGGACATAGCGGTAGTCAACAGCACAATGGACGAACGACGGCCGGCTGTCCGCGACGGCCAGACATGCTCGGGAATTGACGACAGTGCTTTCTTCTCCGATTAGAATACACTTCTTATTTAGGTGCGATGCGTATTTTCTTTAGAGCAACTCTAATAAGTATAATTTGGTTGTTGGTATATGTAAGATGACATGTCATCTATATTCAATATATAACCAACAAGTATAATAGTTGGCTATATGAATGTACTACTTTTTCAATGGATGGCTCCACCTTTCATTCACACATTACCTAGGAAGCACGTGCTATAGCTAGCTTCTTGCATAAGAAGCAATTCCAATAAGTATAATCAACCACTTGGCTATAACAAGATGTTATATCATTTGTAGTCATCATATAGCTAACATGTATAATAGTTGGCTATAAGAATGAAGTACTTTACTAACATATGGACCACCTTTCACTCTCACAAAGTGTTGTGGGTATACTTCATGGGTGTACCATCGACAGTGCCTAGATCCGGCAAGCCCGGGTGGCCCACAGATGGTGATGAGGCGTGTGGCCCATCGGGCGGCCCAGTTGCTGTTGATCATGAAGGAAGAAGTCCGACCCGAGATCAGTAAGCCGGATCCGTACCGACATTAGGAGTAACCCGGATCCATGGAAGCCCATGAGGAACCCGGATCCAGTACGACGTATATGGAAGGCGGATCCGTGACGTGCACGGCAAGATATTGTACCGTAGTAAGGCTATCTGTAATCCGGCTAGGACTCTCCATGTAAACCCTAGATTCGTGCGCCTTTATAAGCCGGATCCCGGGATCCCTAGAGGCACAACCACAACTCATTGTAACAACGCGAAAGCGCCCAGATAATTCCGGACAAGCGACGAGTAGGCCCTGTCATCGTGCGGGTGTTCCGAAGGCCGGGTAACTCGCGTACCACCGTCCCGTGTGCACTCCGCCCTATGGCCCCTACTTCTTCTCCCCTCGTGAGGATCCCTCCTCCGAGGTACCGTCGATCAGGCAACGGCGGTTGGCGCCCACCGTGGGGCTCGCGGCGTCCTGGAGGCCGGAGCCGGGAGGGTTCCGCCATGGGAAGCTACGACGACACCATCGCCGTGGGGCGTGTCCTTTACGCCGGAAATCTGCCGATCGTCCCTCCGGATGAGTGTTGGATTCCGGCTAAAACCGACCCCGTCAAGCTCTCCATCGTCCCGAGTTGGCGGCATACACATCTTCATCGGGGAAACCGTCGATTCCGACGGAAACCCGCCGTAGTAGCGCCGACGCGACCGCCGCTGAGCGAGGACGCAGTCGCGAAGATCCGATCCGAGACGCGAGAACTTCCTAGCGAAGATTCCGCCTTAGATCCGAAAAAATCAAAACCCACCCAATCCGCCCCGAGCGAGGAAGTAACGGTGGAAGACCAATGCGGATCCGCCCGGGTCTCCCGGGTGTTAGAGAAGCAAAGGTGTCACTTCGTACACTTCTTGGCCCATACCGCCGGAACCGCCCCTCATGAAGCCGGAGCTGGTCCCGAGCAGGTCGAGGCCCCGGAAAACAACGCTGCTCCGGATCGGCAAGAGGCTGTCGGAGAAAGCGAAACTCCGGCTGAAGAGTCGATTTTGGGAAATCTAAGCCCAATCTCCGGAGACACCCAGTCCATGGACACTGCAGAGTTTGATCGCAAGGTGGCGGAACTTGGATACGGTGAACAGCCTGAAGTCGATTCCATCCAGCCAAAGCAGGTACTTGCAACTGTAGCGGCGCTCGGAGAAAACGGATCAGAAGAGGCAGGCACTCAATCCGACCCCCAGCCATCCCACCACGGATCTCCGATGTCACGGGAGCGGCCCCGAGGGGATTCTCCCTCGGAGAGCCTCCTGTCGCCTGAGGAGATAGTCGCACAAGCACGCATGGATTTGGTCGCAAAGTCAGACGTCCTCAACAAGCCAATAACCCCTGGCGACGCCGCAGATCCGGAGGCTTTAGAGGCCACTAGAAAGGAGATGCCGGCCACGGCCAAAAAGTTTGCCAACACCGCAGCTGCTATATTGGATGAGAGGGAAGAAGCCTGCACCGACCATGGATCGCTTTGAAAGGCGGGATCGCGAAATCACCGCAACGCTCGAGCAAGTCAAGAGTATGAGAAAGGAGCTGGGAGGTGAAAATGACCTACGCACGAGCGGAGGCCGATAGAATCATCGGAGAAGCAATCCCTCCCCGCAGGATGAACTTCGCAACCCTCGCCGAACGGCAGCCGCTCGCCACCCCAAAGGACAATATGGCGAAAGCTGCAGAAATTCTGAAGAAAGGTGACGAGGAGATTGACATCAACTACTTACGCACGCTCGTCGCTTCAGCGGTTAAACAACAGAGCAAGGCAGACACTTCGCGCAAGTTGGAATCTAACCCGGAGCATTGCGTCTCCACTGCGCAGAAGGACGCCCACAACAATCGCCATCGAGATGACGAGTCGCGAACCGGATCCTCGGAACGCAGGAGGAAAGCCAGGGAACACCCAAATCCGATCCCCGTACCATCAAAGACGCCACCGTCAGATCCGAGAAAGGGAAAGGATCCAATGTACTCTGGACGAGAGAAGTACCGCAACGCCTCTCCTCCGCCTAATGGTTACCCGCGTCCCCCTCGTCGCCGTAGTCCAGCCGGAAACACCAGGCCTCAAGGGCATGGTGGAATTGTTATCCGCGACATCGTGATGCCCTCCGGAAACCGGAACGAGGAGCGCACGCCGGAACCTCGCCGGAATCGAACAATGATCGTGAGCCCGAGCCTAGGAGGAGCCGGAATGAGGAGCGCGACCGGAGCCCCGCCGGAGCCGGAACGACCGGGCGGCCGGCGTCACGGCGAAGGCGGCCACGAGAGCGGAGCCGGCACCGGGAGGGCCGGGGAGAATCTGCGAGCGGAAGCGAGGAGGTCGGATCGGCCCCCTCGCAGGTCTCCTCACCACCACCTAGCGGTGGCGGCGGAGGTGGAGGCGGAGGCGGTGGCCGGAGATCTCGCTCTCGCTCACGGTCCCCGTCACGGCTCGCGCGACGCGCGGGAACGCCTCAACGAATACGTAACCGACTACATCGGACCAAAGTGCTTTGGCGAGGATGATTCGAGAGGAACCAAAGCCAAGGAGCTCCCTCAAGCTACCCGGAAATACGAAGCATTATGATGGCACCGAAAGGCCGGATACCTGGATTGAGGATTACTACAATGCGATAACCTTTGCCGGAGGAACCCCTAATATCGCCTGCCGCATGCTCCGGCTTGTACCTTGTAGGACCAGCCCGGATCCGGCTCGGTGACCTCGAGAAAAACTCTATCTTTTGCTGGTTCGACCCGAAGACCGCTTTTGAGAAACACTTCACGGGCACCTACAAAAGACTCGCCACGGCAAGCGACTTACGAGCTTGCATCCGGAAGAAGGGAGAATCCTCAAGAAACTTCCTCACACGATGGTTGGCATGCGAGAACGAGTGCGAAAACGTCGACCACACCACTCGCCATGTACGCCTTCATTGGTGGACTGCAGAGAGGAGGATTGCTGAGGCATAAGCTTACATGTTTGGCTAACGCCAACAAACCGACTTTGGACGAGATGATCTCCATCGCCGGTGATCTACCGCCGCCGATGACGACGCAGGCGGTGATATCGCAGCTACAGCAATCCCCTGCACCAACAAAAGAAGAACCGTGATAACGGTAACAACGACGGCCACAAACGCAAAAACCCCGATGACCGAGAAGAGTGGCGGATCCGACATGGTCGCCATGGCGTTCCAACGCGGAGGTTCGGAGAGGCGGAAGAGGACGCGGCCGCGGAGGCGAGGCCGGCGGGGGTCGGCAGCATGGCACCGAGGTCACCGCCGGCGGATCCCGCGCCCGCAAACCTACGAGGAGTACGAGAGACATGCCTGCCCGGCCCACTTGGATCCGGCTACAGGGAAGTCCACTCACACCAACCGTAACTGCAAGTGGGTCAACGACCTAAAGAACGACCCGGAGGCAGGATACAAGCGAGCCCGGAAGCACCGCCCACGCGGCAAAGGAGGCAAGGGCAAGAACAAGGACAAGGAAGAGGACAGTTCCGAGGCGATGGACGAAGATGATAACTCGCCGGATCCCAAAGCCGGATCCGCGAGTAAATCCAACCCCTTCGAGAAAAAGAGCGTGGGGGCTTACCACACCTTCCTCGGAACCCCCACGATCCGCGCTACAAAATCAGCTACCCGGATCCCGAACGCCACGGTTCCGGGCTGTGCCGCGATATGTCGGGTGGTCGGAAGTTCCGTGCACATTTGACGAGGAGGATCATCCCGCCATTGTGCCAAAAGAATACTACGCCTTGGTTGTGAGTCCCCGCATAGACGGGTATGACTTCTCCAAGTGCCTCATGGATGGCGGGGCCAGCTTGAACATCATGTACCGGAGACTCGGAGCGGATGAACCTCACCAAGGAACAGCTCAAACACAGCACCACTGAGTTTCACGGCGTGGTTCCGGGTAAGAAGGCGAATTCCCTTGGCAGCATCACACTTCCCGTGGCTTTCGGCGATGTTCATAATTTCCGCGAAGAAAAGATCACGTTTGAAGTTGTGCCCTTCAAGAGCTCCTACCACGTCATCTTCGGCAGGCCCACCTACCACAAGTTCCACGCAAGAGCGTGCTATATCTACAACAAGCTCAAGATGCCGGGTCCCAACGGTATGATTACCATATCCGGAGACTACAAAAAGGCTCACGAGTGCGAGTTGGGCGAAGCCGCCTTCGCGAGTCCGTCATATCCGGAGAAGAGCCGAAAGGCTACGAGCCGCGGTGGATCCGACCGAGATGCAAACCACCAAGAAGCGGATCTCCGAACGGAAAAACTCCTTCGGGGCCGCGATAGAGACCAAGAAAGTCAACTTCAAGGAAGATGACCCTAGCAAGCAAGTCTCGATCGGAGCCAACATGGACCCCAAATAGGAAGACGCGCTCGTCGAGTTCCTCCGCGCTAACATGGATATCTTCGCATGGCAACCTTCCGACATGTCCGGAGTACCTAGGGAACTCGCCGAGCACTACCTCAACATAAATCCGGGGCTAAACCGGTGAAACAAGCTATGCGACGCTTTGGAGATAAGAAGCGCCGCGCCATAGGAATGGAACTAGCAAAGTTACTAGAAGCGGGTTTTGTAATAGAAGTTATCCACACCGATTGGGTCGCGAATCCCGTCCTTGTACCCAAAAAGAACAACGAAATACTAAGAATGTGCATCGATTACTGCGGCTTGAACAAGCATTGCCCGAAGGATCCGTTCCCCTTGCCGCGCATTGACCAAGTCATTGATTCGACGGCGGGGCGGAACTTCGTGTTTTCTTGATGCGTATTCCGGGTATCATCGGATCCGGATGAAGGAATCCGACCAAAAGGCGACTTCATTCATTACCCCGTTTGGCACTTACTTGCTATGTCACTATGCCTTTTGGTTTGAAAAACGCAGGTGCCACCTACCAACGTACGATGCGGCGGTGCTCGAAGGACCAAATTGGCCGGAACGTGCACGCCTACGTCGACGACATCGCGGTCATGACCCGGAAAGGATCCGACCTGATCGGCGACCTCACGAAAACCTTTGAGAATCTCCGTCGGTACAAGATGATGTTGAATCCGGCTGAAGTGCGTCTTTGGCGTGCCAGCCGGAAAACTCCTTGGCTTCATAGTCTCTCACGGAGGCATTGAGGTTAACCGGAAAAGATCAAGGCAATCCTGTGTATCAAACGGCCAACTTGTCTCAAAGATGTGCAACGACTAGCTGGTTGTGTCGCGGCAATCGATAGGTTTGTTAGCCGTCTTGGCGAGAAGGCGCTACCTCTGTACAAGTTGTTGAAGAAAACAGACAAATTTGTTTGGGACGACGCGGTTGACGCAGCTCTTCGAGGGTTGAAGGAAATACTTACCTCCCCACCTATCTTGGCAGCCCCAGCAGAGTCAGAGCCAATGCTCCTTTATCTGGCAGCTACCAACAAAGTCATCAGCCTCGTCATCGTGGTGGAGCGAAAGGAAGAAGGTCATGAATATGACGTCCAAAGACCTGTCTACTACATAAGCGAGGTGCTTGACGAGTCAAAGCAAAGATACCCTCACTTTCGAAGCTAGCTTATGGAGTTTTCCTAGGCAGCCGGAAGCTGAGACACTACTTCCAAGAGCACCCGATGACGATTGTGAGCAAGGCTCCGCTGTCAACAATTCTCAACAATGCTGACGCAACAGGACGGACGGCTAAATGGGGCATTGAATTATCCGCCTTCGACATCGCTTACAAGCCAAGGACCGCAGTAAAATCCCAAGTCTTGGCAGATTTCGTTGCAGATTGGACAGAAGCTCCGGATGCAAGTCCGGAGCCGGAACCGAAGACATGGGTCATGCACTTCGACGGATCCAAGCAGCATCAAGGCTCAGGAGCCGGAGTCACCCTGAAGTCCCCTACCGGAGAAGAACTGCAGTATGTTCTGCAGATTCACTTCGAAGCTACAAACAACATGGCGGAGTACGAGGCTCTACTACACGGATTGCGCATCGCTAAGGAAATAGGGATCAAGCACATCATCTGTTGCGGAGATTCCGACCTCGTGGCACGACAAGTAGCCGGAACCCGGAACGCCGAAATTCCGTCATGGCGGCTTACGGAGACGAAGTTGACGAGATCGCCAAGTGCTTTCTAGGATACGAAGTCAAGTATGTCCGGAGAGACGACAATACGGCGGCAGATATGCTATCCAAGCTCGGATCCGCGAGAAAGCCAATTCCGCCCGGAATTTTCCTGGAGCATCTCCGGATACCCTCGGTGAAGGGCGCTAACCCGGAAAACCCAGAAGTGGCAGTATCTCCGGCCAGAGAGGTATTGGCTACCATTCCGGCTTGGACACAGCCTTTCCTGGACTACCTCATCGATCAAAAGTTGCCGGAGGACGAGGTCCTCGCGCGACAGATCATCAGATGAGCACGATCCTACACAATTGTTGATGGACAGCTCTACAAACGAAGCGCAACAGGGGTGTTTCTCAAATGCGTCTCTGATACGTCTCCAACGTATCGATAATTTCTTGTGTTCCATGCCACATTATTGATGTTATCTACATGTTATATGCACACTTTATGTCATATTCGTGCATTTTCAGGAACTAACCTATTAACAAGATGCCGAAGTGCCGTTCTCGTTTCTCGCTGTTTTTGGTTTCGGAAATCCTAGTAACGAAATATTCTCGGAATCGGACGAAATCAACGCCCGGGTTCCTATTTTACCCGAAGCATCCGGAACACCCGAGAACCGCGCAGAGGGGGCACAGGGCCACCAAACCCTAGCCCGGCGCGGCCAAGGGGCGCGCCCCCTAGGGTTTGGCCAGCCCTTCGACCTTCTCCGCGCCGCCTCTCCGCCTATAAAAAGCCCCCGGATCGAAAACCCGATACCGATTGACGAAACCCACGAAAACCTGCCGGAGCCGCCGCCATCGCGAAGCCAAGATCCGGGGACAGGAGTCTCCGTTCCGGCACCCCGCCGGAGCGGGGAAGTGCCCCGGAAGGCTTCTCCATCGACACCGCTGCCATCTCCACCGCCATCTTCATCACCGCCGTCTGCTCCCATGAGGAGGGAGTAGTTCTCCATCGAGGCTCGGGGCTGTACCGGTAGCTATGTGGTTCATCTCTCTCCTATGTGTTTCAATACAATAATCTCATGAGCTGCCTTACATGATTGAGATTCATATGATGATGCTTGTAATCTAGATGTCATTATGCTAGTCAAGTGAGTTTTACTTATGTGATCTCCGGAGACTCCTAGTCCCACGTGTGTAAAGGTGACAGGTGTGTGCACCGTGTGGGTCTCTTAGGCCATATTTCACAGTAATACTTACTCATTGAATGGCATAGTGAGGTGCTTATTTATATCTCTTTATGATTGCAGCATGTTTGTATCACTACTATCTATGTGCTACTCTAGTGATTTGTTATTAAAGTAGTTTATTCCTCCCGCATGTGTGCAAAGGTGACAAGTGCGTGCATCGTGTTAGTACTTGGTTTATGCTATGATCATGATCTCTTGTAGATTATGGAGTTAACTATTGCTATGATAATATTGATGTGATCTATTCCTCCTACATATGCATGAAGGTGACAAGTGTGCATGCTATGCTAGTACTTGGTTTAGTCTGTTGATCTATCTTACACTAAAGGTTACTAAAACATAAGCATTATTGTGGAGCTTGTTAACTCCGGCATTGAGGGTTCGTGTAATCCTACGCAATGTGTTCATCATCCAACAAAAGTGTAGAGTATGCATTTATTTATTCTGTTATGTGATCAATGTTGAGAGTGTCCACCAGTGAAAGTCTATTCCCTAGGCCTTGTTCCTAAATACTGCTGAGTTACTACTGCTTGTTTACTCGTTTTATCGCGTTACTACTGTCTGCAATACCACCACCATCAACTACGCGCCAAGCACTTTTCCGGCACCGTTGCTACTGCTCATACTTATTCATACCACCTGTATTTCACTATCTCTTCGCCGAACTAGTGCACCTATTAGGTGTGTTGGGGACACAAGAGACTTCTTGCTTTGTGGTTGCGGGGTTGCATGAGAGGGATATCTTTGACCTCTTCCTCCCCGAGTTCGATAAACCTTGGGTATCCACTTAAGGGAAACTTGCCGCTGTTCTACAAACCTCTGCTCTTGGAGGCCCAACACCTGTCTACAAGAATAGAAGCTCCCGTAGACATCAAGCACTTTTCCAGGCGCCGTTGTCGGGAGGAAAGGTAAAAGGCACTCATACTACGGTCTCAGGTAAAGTATTTTTCCGGCGCCGTTGTGTGTGTGCTCAAAGCTATTTCCTTTAGATCCTGCAATTGCATCTTGTTGTTTCTTGTTTACACTAGTTTGGCATAATGTACAAGAGTGAGCTTCTTATTCTATTTCCCGAATTAAAACATGGATTGTTTGATGCGAAAATTAAAAAACCTATGAAATCTTATTTGCATGCTGGTAGTAATATTAGTATGAACGCTTTGAACACCATTGTTGATAATAATATAGAAAGTTCTAAGCTTGGGGAAGCTGGTTTTCATGATCTTTTTAGTCCCCCAAGCATTGAGGAGAAAATTTTCTTTGATGATACTTTGCCTCCTATTTGTGATGATTATAATAGTGGTCTTTTGGTACAACCTATTATGGAGAGTAAATTTTGTTGTGATTATACTATGCCTCCTACACTCGATGAGAATAATAATGATAGCTACTTTGTCGAATTTGCTCCCACTACAACTAATAAAATTGATTATGCCTATGTGGAGAGTAATGATTTTATGCATGAGACTCATGATAAGAATGCTTTATGTGATAGTTATATTGTTGAGTTTGCTCATGTTGCTACTGAAAGTTATTATGAGAGAGGAAAATATGGTTGTAGAAATTTTCATGTTACTAGAATGCCTCTCTATGTGCTGAAATTTTTGAAGCTACACTTGTTTTATCTTCCTATGCTTGTCACTTTGCTCTTCATGAACTTGTTTATTTACAAGATTCCTATGCATAGGAAGCATGTTAGACTTAAATGTGTTTTGAATTTACCTCTTGATGCTCTCTTTTGCTTCAAATACTATTTCTTGCGAGTGCATCATTAAAACTGCTGAGCCCATCTTAACGGCTATAAAGAAAGAACTCCTTGGGAGATAACCCATGTGTTATTTTAATACAGTACTTTGTTTTTATTTTGTGTCTTGGAAGTTGTTTACTACTGTAGCAACCTCTCCTTATCTTAGTTTTGAGTTTTGTTGTGCCAAGTTAAGCCGTTGATAGAAAAGTAAGTACTAGATTTGGATTACTGCGCAGTTCCAGATTTCTTTGCTGTCACGAATCTGAGCCCACTGCCCTGCAGGAAGCTCAGAAAATTATGCCAATTTACGTGCATGATCCTCAGATATGTACGCAACTTTCATTCAATTTGAGCATTTTCATTTGAGCAAGTCTGGTGCCATTTTAAAATTCGTCAATACGAACTGTTCTGTTTTGACAGATTCTGCCTTTTATTTCGCATTGCCTCTTTTGCTATGTTGGATGAATTTCTTTGATCCACTAATGTCCAGTAGCATTATGCAATGTCCAGAAGTGTTAAGAATGATTGTGTCACCTCTGAATATGTCCATTTATATTGTGCACTAACCCTCTAATGAGTTGTTTCGAGTTTGGTGTGGAGGAAGTTTTCAAGGATCAAGAGAGGAGTATGATGCAACATGATCAAGAAGAGTGAAAGCTCTAAGCTTGGGGATGCACCCGGTGGTTCATCCCTGCATATATCAAGAAGACTCAAGCGTTTAAGCTTGGGGATGCCCAAGGCATCCCCTTCTTCATCGATAAATTATCGTGTTCCTTCTCTTGAAACTATATTTTTATTCGGTCACATCTTATGTGCTTTACTTGGAGCGTCCTGTGTGCTTTTGTTTTTGTTTTTGTTTGAATAAATTGGATTACATCATGCTTGTGTGGGAGAGAGACACGCTCCGCTGGTTCATATGAACACATGTGTTCTTAGCTCATAATATTCATGGCGAAGTTTCCTCTTCGTTAAATTGTTATATGGTTGGAATTGGAAAATGATACATGTAGTAATTGCTATAATGTCTTGGGTAATGTGATACTTGGCAATTGTTGTGCTCATGTTTAAGCTCTTGCATCATATACTTTGCACCTATTAGTGAAGAATACATAGAGCATGCTAAAATTTGGTTTGCATATTTGGTTTCTCTAAGGTCTAGATAATTTCTAGTATTGAGTTTGAACAACAAGGAAGACGGTGTAGAGTCTTATAATGTTTTCAATATGTCTTTTATGTGAGTTTTGCTGCACCGGTTCATCCTTGTGTTTGTTTCAAATAAGCCTTGCTAGCCTAAACCTTGTATCGAGAGGGAATACTTCTCATGCATCCAAAATACTTGAGCCAACCACTATACCATTTGTGTCCACCATACCTACCTATACTACATGGTATTTTCCCGCCATTCCAAAGTAAATTGCTTGAGTGCTACCTTTAAAATTCCATCATTCACCTTTGCAATATATAGCTCATGGGACAAATAGCTTAAAAACTATTGTGGTATTGAATATGTAATTATGCACTTTATCTCTTATTAAGTTGCTTGTTGTGCGATAACCATGTTCACTGGGGAACGCCATCAACTCATTGTTGAATTGCATGTGAGTTGCTATGCATGTTCGTCTTGTCTGAAGTAAGGGCGATCTACACTGAGTTGAATGGTTTGAGCATGCATATTGTGAGAGAAGAACATTGGGCCGCTAACTAAAGCCATGATTCATGGTGGAAGTTTCAGTTTTGGACAAACATCCTCAAATCTCTAATGAGAAAAGAATTAATTGTTGTCAAATGCTTAAAGCATTAAAAGAGGAGTCCATTATCTCGTTGTCTATGTTGTCCCGGTATGGATGTCTAAGTTGAGAATAATCAAAAGCGAGAAATCCAAATGCGAGCTTTCTCCTTAGACCTTTGTACGGGCGGCATAGAGGTACCCCTTGTGAAACTTGGTTAAAGCATATGTATTGCGGTGATAATCCGGGTAGTCCAAGCTAATTAGGACAAGGTGCGGGCACTATTGGTACACTATGCATGAGACTTGCAACTTATAAGATATAATTTACATGATGCATATGCTTTATTACTACCGTTGACAAAATTGTTTCATGTTTTCAAAATCAAAGCTCTAGCACAAATATAGCAATCGATGCTTTTCCTCTATGGAGGACCATTCTTTTACTTTCATTGTTGAGTCGGTTCACCTATTTCTCTCCATCTCAAGAAGCAAACACTTGTGTGAACTGTGCATTGATTCTTACATATTTGCATATTGCATTTGTTATATTGCTTTGCATTGACAATTATCCATGAGATATACATGTTATAAGTTGAAAGCAACCGCTGAAACTTCATCTTCCTTTGTGTTGCTTCAATACCTTTACTTTGAATTATTACTTTATGAGTTAACTCTTATGCAAGACTTATTGATGCTTGTCTTGAAGTGCTATTCATGAAAAGTCTTTGCTTTATGATTCAGCTTGTTTACCCATGTCATATACATTGTTTTGATCGCTGCATTCACTACATATGCTTTACAAATAGTATGATCAAGATTATGATGGCATGTCACTCCAGAAATTATCTTTGTTATCGTTTTACCTCGCTCGGGACGAGCGGAACTAAGCTTGGGGATGCCGATACGTCTCCAACGTATCGATAATTTCTTGTGTTCCATGCCACATTATTGATGTTATCTACATGTTATATGCACACTTTATGTCATATTCGTGCATTTTCCGGAACTAACCTATTAACAAGATGCCGAAGTGCCGGTTCCTGTTTTCTGCTGTTTTTGGTTTCGAAATCCTAGTAACGAAATATTCTCGGAATCGGACGAAATCAACGCCCAGGTTCCTATTTTACCCGGAAGCATCCAGAACACCCGAGAACCGCCAGAGAGGGGGCACAGGGCCACCAAACCCTAGCCCGGCGCGACCAAGGGGGGGGGCGCGCCCCCCTAGGGTTTGGCCAGCCCTTCGACCTTCCTGCGCCGCCTCTCCGCCTATAAAAAGCCCCTGGATCAGAAAACCCGATACCGATTGACGAAACCCACAGAAACCTGCCAGAGCCGCCGCCATCGCGAAGCCAAGATCCGGGGGACAGGAGTCTCCGTTCCGGCACCCTGCCGGAGCGGGGAAGTGCCCCCGGAAGGCTTCTCCATCGACACCGCTGCCATCTCCACCGCCATCTTCATCACCGCCGCTGCTCCCATGAGGAGGGAGTAGTTCTCCATCGAGGCTCGGGGCTGTACCGGTAGCTATGTGGTTCATCTCTCTCCTATGTGTTTCAATACAATAATCTCATGAGCTGCCTTACATGATTGAGATTCATATGATGATGCTTGTAATCTAGATGTCATTATGCTAGTCAAGTGAGTTTTACCTATGTGATCTCCGGAGACTCCTAGTCCCACGTGTGTAAAGGTGACAGTGTGTGCACCGTGTGGGTCTCTTAGGCCATATTTCACAGAATACTTACTCATTGAATGTCATAGTGAGGTGCTTATTTATATCTCTTTATGATTGCAGCATGTTTGTATCACTACTATCTATGTGCTACTCTAGTGATTTGTTATTAAAGTAGTTTATTCCTCCCGCATGTGTGCAAAGGTGACAAGTGCGTGCACCGTGTTAGTACTTGGTTTATGCTATGATCATGATCTCTTGTAGATTATGGAGTTAACTATTGCTATGATAATATTGATGTGATCTATTCCTCCTACATATGCATGAAGGTGACAAGTGTGCATGCTATGCTAGTACTTGGTTTAGTCTCGTTGATCTATCTTACACTAAAGGTTACTAAAACATGAGCATTATTGTGGAGCTTGTTAACTCCGGCATTGAGGGTTCGTGTAATCCTACGCAATGTGTTCATCATCCAACAAAAGTGTAGAGTATGCATTTATCTATTCCGTTATGTGATCAATGTTGAGAGTGTCCACTAGTGAAAGTCTATTCCCTAGGCCTTGTTCCTAAATACTGCTGAGTTACTACCGCTTGTTTACTCGTTTTATCACGTCACTACTGCTCGCAATACCACCACCATCAACTACGCGCCAAGCACTTTTCTCGGCACCGTTGCTACTGCTCATACTTATTCATACCACCCGTATTTCACTATCTCGTTCGCCGAACTAGTGCACCTATTAGGTGTGTTGGGGACACAAGAGACTTCTTGCTTTGTGGTTGCGGTGGTTGCATGAGAGGGATATCTTTGACCTCTTCCTCCCCGAGTTCGATAAACCTTGGGTATCCACTTAAGGGAAACTTGTCTGCTGTTCTACAAACCTCTGCTCTTGGAGGCCCAACACTGCCTACAAGAATAGAAGCTCCCGTAGACATCGGCCTCCAATCAAGATGGCATTGAAATCCTCGGAGAGATCCACGCAGGGGACTCGCGGGCACCATGCCGCTCCCAGGTCACTCGTTGCAAAAGCTTTTCGGCTAGGCTTTTATTGGCTCACAGCCTAAAGAAGATGCCGACAAGATAGTCAAGACCCGCCGAGGTTGTCGAGTACTACGCTACTCAACCAAACGCTCCAGCCCAAGAGCTGAAGACCATACCTATCACCCGGCCATTTGCGGTCCGGGGGCTCGATATGGTTGGTAAGTTAAAAAGATCATCTCCCGGCGGTTTTGAATACCTATTGGTCGCCGTTGACAAGTTCAGCAAGTGGATCGAGGCAAAGCCGGTGAGAAAAGCCGACGGTGCTACGGCACTAAAATTTGTCTCGCAGCCTCGTGATGAGATTCGGCATCCCACACAAGCATAATCACGTATAATGGCACAAACTTCGCTCAAGGAGAATTGAAGGATTATTGTGAGACAATGGGGATTCGATTGGACCTTGCATCCGTGGCTCACCCACAATCCAATGGTCAAGTTGAAAGAGCTAACGGTCTAATATTATCGAGAATCAAGCCACGCCTTGAAGAACCGCCGCGACGAGCAGCCGGAGCTTGGGCCGACGAGCTAGACGCCTGTCTTGTGGAGTTTGCGAACTACCCCTAACAGGTCAACAGGGTTTACCCCATTTTTCCCGGTATACGGATCCGAAGCCGTGATTCCCTCCGACATCATCCATGATTCGCCGCGAGTTTCCGCCTATAATGAAGAAACAATCGACGAGGCCAGACAGCTATCTGTGGACCTGATCGAAGAAGCTCGGAATTTAGCTGACCAGCGCTCCGCCATCTACCAGCAGAAGCTCCGACGCTATCACAGTCGTCGAGTTCGGAAACGCTCCTTCATGGCAGGAGACCTGGTCCTCCGCCTTCGACAGGTGAAAGACCATAAGCTGCAATCTCCATGGGAAGGACCCTTCGTCGTTAGCAAAGTGCTTCATAACGGATCGTACTACCTTGTCGATTTCCGCGAGCTGAGGGATAGACCTGCTAATTGGCGCCGGAAACGCAAGCGTGAGGATCCGGATGACATCTACGATGAAACAGATCGCCCTTGGAATATAGCACAGCCTACGTCCTTTCTACACTTAGCATACTTCTTTCCGAGTTACAAACTCGTAATAGTTATACATGATCAATGAAATAAAGCTTATGGTTCACTCTTTGAGTCTTTTACCTCCTTTACTTGTTCATTTTTAGATCGTGTATGTTTTCCGACTAAAACCGCAGTAGCTGGATTTTTCCGCCTAGGCGTGTATAAAAGTTGTGATTTTCAAAAATCGTCCTTTAGGACGTAAGCTTAAGTTTTCCGATTAAATTGTTGTCTCGTTGCGAACTCGTGGATTCCTAGTAGCGATTTCCGGCACCTACGCCCGGGGGCTTGTTTCCGCGGTTATTGACGGATTGCCATTGGGCTTCGTCGCCGCTGGCGAGCGTTTCCGGCTAAGGTCTTCCGGCTCGCGGAAGGTCAAGCGGGCAAGCCGGAAAACAATGAAGTCAGCACTTGCTTTCCGACATAAAACGAAACATGCACATAACATTAAACGGATAGCAGGATAAGTGTTTCCGCCCCATGCATAATCGTTTCGTTCCTAGCTACTTAAGAATTTAAGTCTTATTACAAACCCACTCTGGGGCCAAAATGATGCAACTTGTTTCATTGTTTAAAGCAGGAACTCTACTCGGAGTCCTCTTCTTCTGATTGCTGGTAGGAGGAGCCGTCGTCGCTGTCACCAGATCCGGCTTTGGAGTCGTCACCAGAGTTTTCTCCGGAATGCTCGCCGCTTGATCCGGATCCTTCCCCGTAATACTCCGGCTCACCTGCTTCTTCCTCAGCATCGGAAAATCCTTCGGGCAGATCATGTTTGTTATACCGTAACGAGTGATCCACTCGCCTGACAAACAGCTGTTCATATCCTTCGGTTTCCGCGAGGAGGGCGCCCATGTCGGAACCCTTGGGGGCTCCGCGTGCAACGATCGCCAGGTTGAGCGAGGGGAAGTGAGCCTTGCAGGTGGCCAAGACTAGGGAGGCGACTCCGCGTGCTGAAGACTTCTGCCAGTCCTTGATGAAATCCGGCACCAGTCCCATAAGTTTGGTCATCGTATCGATGACTGTGGTTTTGGCCTTCTTCGGAGACAGAGCCGTGGCGATTCCGCGACGAGCTTCAAATAACGCGTCAATTGATATCCGCGCTTCATCATATGCCTCCGTCCTCGTAAGGTTTGACTCTTTTGTCCATTCGAAGCCAAGGCTTGCTCGTGGAAGAAAGATGTTCGGTTCCGTTAGAGAGGAATCATACAAGATAGTCGGAGCAACGACACGGAAAAATGCTTACGGAAGATAAGTTTGTCAATAGCCTCCGCCTCCTCCTCAGAACTCTGTTCTTGGATATTATGGAAATAACGCGGCCCTGGCTTTTCTCCAGTTTGTCATTAAGTTCCGCCAGGTCGCTTGCATGCTTCTCGGAGAGTTTTTTCCTCGCTTCAGTTTCCTTTTTGGAGGATTCATGAATGAAGTTTTTGAGGGACTCGTTCTCCGCCTCAAGCACCTTGACTTTGGCGGAAAGTTCATCAAACGAGGAGTGCTTGGCAGATTCTTCTGAAGGCAGAAAGTTGCACATATTATGCATCCTGAACTATGACAAGCACAAACAGTGAAGACCCGGATCTCGTACCTTTAAGGCGGGTCTCAAGCAGCTGGATAGCCTTTTGGCTGTTTTCCGCGTTCTGGCGCAGTCCCTCGATCTCCGTGATCTGCTCTAGCACGTGAATGCGCAGATCTTCGTGCAATTTCCGCGTGGTCTGTGAAGCAGCAGGGAGTTAGCCGGATATTTAAAATCTTGGGGGCTAGCGAGGAATTCAGTCTTGAGATATAAAAATTTTAAATTTCCGTCTAAAGTACATTCTGGGAAAGCATCGTATAATACACGTTACACGGAACTATATCACCCAATGCTTGGGGGCTAGTATTACCTGCCGCACTTCTTTGTGCTTGGCGAAAAAATCCTTCAAGTCGCTCTCCAGCTCGGCGAGTTCACGCACCTCCTCGTCCGGTTTTCCCCATACCTTGTTCGAGCATGGCGGAAACTTCCGCGTGACGTTGTGCAAGGGTAAGTTTTTGGAGGGACGGAGTTGGTTGGAGGTTGACTCGGGTCGCGTTGGTAACTTGGAGGAGCTTAGCCTTTGCTCCTGTTCTTCTTCGTGGGCTCCGCGAAAGCGGAGCTTGGTTGATCCGGCGGAGGAATTGGTGACGAGGTACCCTTGGCGGAGTCGCCATGATGAACGGGATCTTCGTGAAGGTCATCAATGTCGATGATATCCTTTGGATCCGGCTTGGTGGCGGAGGAAGCCTTGGGCGGAACTTCAACCTCAGGAGTAATGGGAAATGAAGCCGGAGACGGCTTGGCTCTCTTCTTGAGGACCTTTGGGGCCTTGGGAGGCTGGCTTCCGGAGCTTCAGAAAAAACATAAAAGTATAAGAGCAAGCGTTAAACCAGAACTTGGGTCTCGGAAGTGGACGTTTACCCGGAAGGTTTGAAGAAATGCTGGATTGCAGGCTGCCCCTTATTGCTGGTATTAATCAGCGAGAGGCGCTTCTTTTCCGCCTCCAATTTCCGGGTGGCCGCAATGCTGGGCACTTCGCGGGCGCGTTTTGCATAGGGGCTGGAAGGAGCCGGCTTCTTCCTCTTAGCGGGGCGGGAAGCCTCGGGAGCTTCCGCCTCCGATGCGGCTTCCGGATCCGCGTTGCCGGTGGATGGGACTCGGAGGAGAGTTCCGAGTTCATTTTCCTCAAGCGCCTCGAGCTAATACAAAGTTAACACTTAGATGAAAAAGTTTGAAGAAAAACAATAAACCAAAGTCAAGACGACGTACCGCGGTTCCGGATCCATTTGTATGGATGTCTTTGTTGCATACGTGAACATGGAGTTCACGTGAGATCTTGAGGAGGACCCGGATCCTCTTGTCGATGGCGTCGGCGGAAAGATTGTCTTTGGTGGCGCGCATTGGATCGTCGCGCCCCGTGTATTCAAACATCAGGCGGTCCCCGTGTTGCGGCGGCCGGATCCGCTTGGTGAACAGGAAAGGGTTAAATCCTTCCCCGTCAGCCCCTCCTCCGTGAGCTTGCAGATCCGCCTAACAGCGCGGGTCAGTTGAGGCGAGTCGGAGAAGTGGGGGCAGTGCGTCCATGACGGAAGCTCGGTGGCGGGGCAGTTCTTAAAAACCGGAAGTTTCTTTTCACTCGCGGGGTCGGAGACGTCCTTCAGATAGAAGAAACCCCCGGACCAGTACCTCGCGGATTCGTGGCGGTCGGTAGGGGGGTAGACGCGGCCCGGGCGGAGCATAAAGGTGATGGATCCGCATGTAGCGAGTTCGGCAGATTGCCGGATCCTCTCCTTCTTGACAGAGAAAAAATATTGGAACAGAGAGATCTCAGGGGTTACCCGGAGATGGCCTTCGCAGAGGGCGACGTGGTTGCTGATGGCGAGGACGCTGTTTGGAGATATGTTGTGGGGTTGGAGTCCATACGTCTTCAGAATCTCCAGGAAGAAGTCCGAAGGCGGAAATGAAAATCCGCGCTCTACCAGCGCCTTCGTCAGCACCATCTCATCGTCCCTCGGAGCCGGAGCAAGTTCATTTGGAACTGACCTCCAGCTTCCGGGTTGCAGAAAGCCCTCCGACTCGAGGTTCTTGAGCTCCATCTCGGTGGTGGTACAGGGCCACCACTTTCCTTTAGCCTCAGAATCTCGCTTCCGAGCTTTTGATTTTTTCGTGACCTCTTCCGCCTGGTGCTCCGTTTGACCCGCCCCGGAAGTTTTCTCCGGGTGAGCAGAGGTCCCTCGGCCTCCTTGCCGGAATCCTTTGAAGGATCCAGCCGGACTGGAACGAAGGGAGGAGGGGCGGAGGAGATCGGGGTCGCCATGATTGGTTCCGAGGTCGGAGGCGGAGTCGTTGAAGACATCTGAGGAAAAAGAGTTTGGCGGAAACTTACTTTAGTCGGATCCCACATCGTCTTCCTCAAAGTTCACCCCTACCAACTACGGCGCGAAGATGAAGCTCGAGGACTTACTGTAATGGCGGACGCGGTGGTTGGAGTCGCCGGTGATGAGTTTTCCGCGCGGTGGTTCACCGGAGTTAAGAACACGAAGAACACTGCGGTGGTGAACTCGCTCCGGCGATGCTCCGGCGACTTTTCCGGCGGGTTCCGGCACGGCGGAGGAAGAGCTCACGGGCGGCGCTCGGCAGAGAGGTGAGAAGGGGGGTGAATGAGGGTAAGGGCCTCGACGGCGGATATTTATAGGCTGAGGGGATAAGATTCGTGTTCCGCATCCTGTGGTCGGAACGCAAGCGTCGCACCGTTGGATGCGTGACACGTGTCCAAAACCCTAACAGTAAAAATGGCTAGAGATAAGTTACCGCGGAGATCGCGCGAAAATGGCGCCAGAATTGGCGGAACCGTTTGAGTCTTCTAAGATTCCGGGTAATTGCGTGAGGATAAGTTGGTTCTCATTCACGAGCAGGGAGTAACCCGGAAATGTTCTTTGGAATGTCGATGGATGAAGTCCCGCGGGATGGGAGCATTTTCCGACTAATAGTTGGGGAATGAAGAAAATGCGAAGTTGGAGCTCTTCAAGTTTCTCCGCGTTACCAACGTTTGCCGGAGATCATGATGGACCGGCAAGGCGGAAACTGCAGGTAAAACTCGGAGAACTCTGGGGGCTACTGTTGTGGGTATACTTCATGGGTGTACCATCGACAGTGCCTAGATCCGGCAAGCCCGGGTGGCCCACGAGATGGTGATGAGGCATGTGGCCCATCGGGCGGCCCGAGCTTGTCGTTGATCATGAAGGAAGAAGTCCAGCCCAGGATCGGTAAGCCGGATCCGTACCGACATTAGGAGTAACCCGGATCCATGGAGGCCCATGAGGAACCCGGATCCGAGTACGACGTATATGGAAGGCGGATCCGTGACGTGCACGGCAAGATATTGTACCGTAGTTAGGCTATCCGTAATCCGGCTAGGACTCTCCATGTAAACCCTAGATCCGTGCGCCTTTATAAGCCGGATCCCGGGAGCCCTAGAGGCACAACCACAACTCATTGTAACAACGCGAAAGCGCCCGGATAATTCCGGACAAGCAGCAGTAGGCCCTGTCATCGTGCAGGTGTTCCGAAGCTGGGTAACTCGCGTACCACCGTCCCGTGTGCACTCCGCCCTATGGCCCCTACTTCTTCTCCCCCTCGTGAGGATCCCTCCTCCGAGGTACCGTCGATTAGGCAACGACACAAAGTGTCTAGGAGCACGTGTAAGAGCTGGCTATTGCATAGTAGCCCACCTCCCTTCTCTCTCCTCTTCTCTCTCCTCCAACTCATCTAAAATATATTATTTAATATCTTATAGCTAGCTGACTGGACTCTATTGTACTTGCTCTAAGAGCTCACTCACATTTTTTCTCCTCCTCTCTCATCCAACTAGACACAAATATATTATTTTAATCCTTGTAGCCAGCTGACTAGATCTTATTGTACTTGCTCTTAGGCAGGCTGCAGGTCCATCTCTATTGTGATTGTGCCCTTCATTACAACGGTTTTAAAATAAATTATTAAGTGTGGAGAAACTTGCGAAAAGAATATAAATGCTAGTATATTACAACTTAAGCATCTTTTTAGCTGAACGATTTTGGTTATCGATTAACCCCCAAATCTAGTCATCTTGTTCTCTATGAAACAATAGAGTTATGAATGTGTAAATGAAACATAATTTGCAAGATGAGTAGGTGAAAAAAAAACTTATAGACATGGGAAAATATGAGACGGAGGTTTTTATGTTGCTACTACATCAAGGAAAACTTTTTCAAGGATACGTTATAGACAGACGTATCGGTTTCATAGAAGAAGGGCTAAGAGGCCAAAGTACAACGCGCCCCTGGCACAGACGCCCTCGGCGCAACTCCACGCTACCCCGCGAAGACATTACGTAACTACTCGTGACACCTCCACTTATCTGGCATGAGGACGCCTGTAAACAACCTAGCACCTCGCCATATATAGCTCAGCATCCTCAGAAATCTTCTGGACCACCACAACTTTGGAGGGGGTCACACTTTCAAAAACCACGTCGTTCCGGTGGCGCCAAAGACACCAACATATGAGTACCACAGCAGTCCACAGGTCCCGGTCAGCTCCTGGTCCCCCATGTTTCCCCTGCAGCCAGCTGACAAGAGCGGTGTCCGACAGCGGCGTCCAGTGTAGCTTCCCCCAAGGGCAGAGAAAGGTTGCCTATACTTCACGTGCCAGGACGCAGCCCATCAGAAGGTTATCAAGGGTCTCACCCACTTGGTCGCAGAAAGGGCAGGACGCCGAGTGCGGAAGTCCACACCGGCTCAGTCTGTCAGCTGTTCAACATATGTTTCTCGCTGCAAGCCACATGAACACCCTGCAGTTTGGCGGAGCACACGATCTCCAAATCTATAGGGCACCAGCCATCTCAACTCTGGCGTCAAACATCGCACCATAGCAAGATTTGGCGGAATAGGAGTTATTACTCTCTCAGCCCCATCTGAAATCGTCTTCCACGCCCTCGGCAAGGTTAATGTTCACTAGCCAATCAACCACTTCCAGCAGCTCCCTAATCGCAACATGAGCGTGATACCAGGGGAGGCCGTGATGGACGTGGAGGTGAGGATGGCCGACAAGATGAGGGAGAGCGGACCGCGCGCGAGACGACCACATGAGCCATTCGCCTTCCCTCCATGGAGATGCTCTGCGCCGGCGGCCTCCTGGCGGTGGCTGGGGCGACAACCGCCATGTGGCCATCAACACGGCGATGGAGGTCACGCTGTGGCTGGAGGTTGAAGACGAAGCTGGCGTCGACATTATGGCTGATGTCGCTGCTGGCGAGAGGCCTGCGTTCCTGCCGGCGGAAAGCAGTCAAAGGCCTCCCCTGATTTTCACAACCAGGACTCAGTTTATATCTATATCTATATATATATAGCTACTAATAAAGCACGAAGTGTTTCGGTGGTTTCGTACATTTTGGTTTCGTCCGTCTGGTGATTTCGTCCATGGTTGCTATTCTACACGGCAGCCAGGTCGATTTAGGATTTTGCATCGGACACGTTTCGTATTTTTTCACTCCTGATTCTCTATATATGCGCTACCTAGGCCGGACATCGCATCATGAAGCGAACTCGCAGGGAAGTCGGCAAGCACGTGCTACGCGTCTGCAAGATCGCGAACGGTGATGGTTTCTAGCTACCCTGATTTCCCCTGATTTCTTCACGCTGCTGTTCGCAAACTATAATGTCGGTTGGAGCTTCAAGGTCGTCGCACATCGGCTGGGACTTCAACGTCGAAGGAACTAACGGCGGCGGGAGCTTCCAGGTCGACGCACATTGGTCGGAGCTTCAATGTGGAAGGAGGCCGCGCATCTGGGGTAGTTGTGGTGAGGCTATACCGTGTCATCAGGAAGCGACATCGGCGGGGAAGTCGGCGACCCTGTGCGACGACGACAAGGTCACGAACGCCGACGGTTCCTTCCCTCGGCACCAAAGGCTGCAGGGCGCATGCAGAGCCAGAGTTTTGAGGCCGCGCTCGACCGGCGATTACGAGGCGTGCATGGCCGGCGGCTTGAGGGCGCATGCGGACCCGTTCCCGAGGTCTTCTGTACGCAGCAGCGCCACAGTCTGCTCGTATAACTGTATAAGTAAAGCTGCAATTACCTGACCTGACGAACAAAAGGAAGCTCCCCCTACTAAAGGCCGCCCAGTCTCCTTCTGATTTGAGCGATCATTGAACAAGCTAATGTCAAATTGGGTGCATGAGGTGGTTCAATAGACATGTTCTGTTGTTTAAAAAAAATCTTCAGAAGTTAAATCTAAAATCTACATCTTCTTATCTTTGGCAACAGCCAGGACGGGAATTCTCAAAGAAAGTGCCGATGCAGTTTTCTTATTGAGAGTAGGTCGTCGGTAGTGAGCCCCCAGCCTCCAGCCCCCAGCCTCCCGTACCCCCAGCCTCCCAGCCCTAGCCGCCGCCGCCGCCGCCGGTAGCGCCGCCGGGGCAAAGACCCACGGGGCATGGCGGCGGCGGGGGCCCTTCCTCGTCGACCATGGTGGACGGCGGCCGGATCTCCCTCCCTCGAGCATGGCGGACGCACGGATGGGATGGGCGGCGGCGGCCTGCGCTGCGCCCCCTTCTCCCGTCGGCTCTCCCCTAGTGGATCGGCCGGCGCGGTTGGGATGGGCGGCGGCGGCCTGCCTGCGCCCTCCTCCCGTCGGCTCTCCGTAGCACTCCGGCAGGGGCTGGTGCCTGGTGGGCGGCGGCCAGGCCCATGGCCTGCGCCATTTTCCCCCCGCCTCTCGCCGGTGAGTGGAGGCGATCTCGGGCTTCACCCGCGACACGAGGTCGCCCGGGGCAGCAGCCTTGGGTACGACGGTGGAGGTGGCCCTCTTCTTCGCCGGAGAGGGTCGGCCTGCGGTTGGTGGTGGTGGATCTATTGATCTATCACCGCGTTCCAGCGGCGAGATGGAGATGCATGGAAGCCGGCGACGGAGTCGCCGGTGGAGGGTTGGAGTGGCCAGCCCGGGATGGTCGCCGACGTGGGGGTCCGACCTGAATAAAGGCGGTGGTCCTAGGGTCTCTCTTGCGTGAAGAGGAAGACCTACCGGAGGCCTGGACTCGTGATCTAGCCGGAGTGTTGAGTTCCGGAAGGCTCCGCCGGCGAATGTAACAGTGCTTTTTGCCCGGAGTTTGCTGGATCGGTGGTATTCGGTCGTGCGCACCCATGCTTTTATTCCGACCGATTGGTTACTGGAGGGAGCGGCGCGAAGCTCTTTTTCCGTGTTGACATCAAGTGACTATGGATCCATGATGAAAGTCGGAAGAAGAGAAGTTCATGAAGGCCGGAGGGAGGACTAGCTAAGGGAGGTTCAAGTCTCCGCGCTGTTGAGGGACTTGCTTGGTGTTCCGGGCTTCACAGCAGCGGTATGAAAGTGGGGGCGACAACACAGGTGAAGTTCAGAGTCCTACCTTTCAGGGTGAAAACCCAAGGTCTGACCTTAACTGGTTGTGCCTGGCAATGAACTTGTTGGAGGCATTGTTTTGAGAGCGGGGACTATCTTCAGGGTGAAAATCTAAGATCGTTGATCGGGCGACGACGGTGTTAGAGCACCGTTCCCTTCTTGGAGGCGTCGTTTTTGGAGAGTCTATATTTCAGGTGTTGTTTTGGCGGTGGATGTATTGCTGTTGTTAGGCCCAAGATACTGTAGCGGGACTTTTGTTTCTTAGTTTTCTTTTCCTTTTTTTGGCTGTGTGCATCCGTAGTGCCATTAGGGTGGTGCGTTGTTGCAGAGGCTGGGTGTAATTGGTATCTTTTTGATATTAATATATTCCCTTTATCGAAAAAAAAAGTTTTCTTATTGATTCTTTGTCCAAGCCACCGCCGATTCTCTGTCCAAGCCACCGCCGGGGTCATTGCTAGGCGCACTGGAGGGTAGTTTGTGCTGGCATCTACCGACAGGTATGAGTATGTTCTTAATCCTATGATGGCGGAAACGATCGCCTTCTGGGATGGCATGCCTACTACAATTCAGGTGGCCTTTGAATCTACTCAGGTAATGGTGAATTTTTGGAACACCAGACGACATGATAGGTAAGAGTTGATGACCGATCAGCACTGCTGCTATAGAAGAAGATCAACAGAGTCATCGTTGAGGGCCGATAGTGTTCTTGCACTACCAAATCCACGATCTGGCCCGATGCAACAAACTCATGGCAGCCAAGCTTGGATCGCCGATGACAGCAACGACAACAATAGTTGGGCCGCTGCTGATGACAACGACACCAATAGCTAGGCGGTGTGGGTCACCGACGAACCCACTTGACGGACATCGACCATGATATCTATGCATATTTACAACTTGTGGAGTGTTTAGATGGTTCGGCGGAGGCGGGTTCGTCTTCCGCCCGGCGGGGCGCGGCTTTGGGTCCGGCGTGGTAGTTGGAGCTGTGGCTCCGGTCTTTCGCCTCCGCCTGTTGCGTTGAGGTGTCGATCTGGTTGGTCATCGACCAGTGTGGAACGCAGCCTTGCGGCTAGCGTGTGGTATCGTGTTGTAACAGTTTTTCGGCCAGTTTTTCCTTATAAACGGGCCAACTCTTTAGCTTTTGCCTCGTTTCAGAAAAAATAAGAAAACTAAACTGATCTACTCCTCTACTCCTGTATAGTGCTTTATTCCATTAGCTTTTCAAACGTGTAACCTGAATGGGCTCAACTGCTACTGTAATCGGTAAAAAATATAAAGGTATGCATCTTTAATTCGTTTCTTCATAGTGATTTTATATTTATTAACATATTATTGTAAAAAAATCAGTGTATAATATTAAAGTGATGCATATGTTATGGATAAATATTACTTGAAGATATGTTTTAATTATGCAGATTAAAAGTTAACTAAAGAAGACAATTAAAAAACATGAATAGGAGAAAATGCGACCAACTTCTTCGATGGTGTCAAATATGAAAAGTGTTATCACAGATGATTCGCTGGAGCACTCGACTTTTTTTTCTCCCGGTGCAATGCACGAGTATTTTAACTAGTATAGAATAAATTATGAAAATCAGGACTCGAATTCGAGACCCTGGCTCAGATACCATGTTAAGGTTCATACACTAACCAACTATTTCAAAAGACCGGTCTAATGGAAGAGTTTAAACATAATTTTAACTTAGGGTGTCTGTATTTCTCAGTCGATTGTGAAAGATCGAGATGTCGCCTAGAGGGGGGGTGAATAGGCAATTAAAAACTCTTACGGATTTGTCTTGGAATTAAACTATCGTTTAGTTTACAAGCACAAACCCTAAATATGCTAAGCTCAACTAAGTGTAACAATAGCAACTAGAGCTAAGCAAGATAGGCACAAGATATATGTAGCACAAGTGATAGCAAGATATATGAACTTCAAGCACGATGGCTATCACAAGGAAAGAGAGCTCGGGTATAGAAATAACCGAGGCACGCGGAGACGAGGATATATTCCCGTGTTCTCTTCCTTTGCAAAAAGGTACGTCACGTTTGGAGGAGTGGAGGTCCCACGAAGGATTCCCCGCGCCACGAAGGCTCACCCTATTCTCCGAACCACACCCACGAAGGATAATGGCCCTTTCCTTATGGTTAGCTTTTCCTCTGCTCCGGAGATGGCAAGCTCCACAACCACTTCACAAGCTCCACGAAGGAGAAGCCCGGGCCTCTTCACAATATTCTTGAAGAGATCACCAGAGCACCAACCGCCAAGCCAACTAGGAGGTCACCCTCCAAGAGTAACAAGCTCACGGTCTCTCACTCGAATTAATAGTGGTGGAGAGCTCAACACTATGCAATGATGCAAAGCAAGAACACTAGAGGTGTTCAAATCCTTCACTCTCAAATCCCACCCAAGCAACAAATGCTAAGATGGTATTGGAGAGGAAGAACAATGGGGAAAGTCAACAAAAGACTCCAAGATCTAGATCCCAAGAGTTTCCCTCACTTAGAGGAGAAATAGATTGGTGGAAGTGTAGATCTAGATCTCCTCTCTTAGATCCCTCAAGAATGAGTAAGAATCATGGGGGGGAACAAGAGAGAGAGCAAGTTCTTCAAAGGCAACAATGGAGGTGAGAGAATGGAAGAACTAAGTTAGCTCAAGGTGGAAGAAGGGTATTTATAGCTAAGGGGGAAATAGAACCGTTGGGGGGAAAAACAGAGCAAATAGCAAGAAAAACGGGCCAGAAAAACGCCCAGGCCGGTGGGCGACCGGCTGACCGGAGCCTGGGCTGGGGAGGCCGGCGGCCCGTCCGGTCCGACCGGCTCAGCAGCCGGGCGGGGCTGGACGCACGCTGTGCGGCGGATAAGGCCCGGGCGCGCGGGGTGAGCTGGGTGGGCCGCGCGGGGGCGAAGGAAGCCCAGCCGGCGGGGAGGCCGGTTCGGCCGGGGCCTGCACCGGGCGGGCCGGTCGGTGGCCGGCACCTGGGCCGGAGGAAGCGCCCAGGCCGGTTTTGACCGGGTGGGCCGGCGCCTGGCCCGATCCGGTTGGCGCCCGGTTGTGGACCGGGTGGGCCGGTGGCTAGGCCGGTCGGCCGGCTGGCCCCTGCCCTTTTCTTTTTCTTCTTTTACCTTTTCTTTAATAACAAATGCTCCCGAACTCCGATTCGAATGAAACCAATTTTGTTTGAGAGATAAGAACAAATGCTATCCTATGGAAAGTGAAAACGCAAGAATCTTTAGGAGGGGATTTTATCATGAATATAAAAGGTAGAACCTTATATCATGAATAACCGATAAAATCACCCAACCTCGAAAACGCAATAGAAGATGCATGCGAACTCCGTTTTCGATGAACTTGGGCTTGTTGTAAAGCTAGCAACAAGCTCAAGAACCTTACACATAGAAACACCAAGAAGCAATAAGGATATGCAAAGTATGCAAGGGATTGAGCTCCCTAAGACGGTGTGATCAAGTTACCCAACCGAAAGCCCCTCTTAATAGTGCGGCTATCTATCCTATAATGCGGTCTCCCATCAACCACCTTGAGACCGGTAAAAGGAAAACCTATCAAGGTCATACCTTTGCCTTGCGCATCCCGCTTGATCTTGATGATAACTCTTCAAGCTCTACACAAGCCGGAATGCCTCACTTGATCAATGTTGCTTCGTGAAGACTCACAAATACTCCCCATACACTATGATGGGAAAGCTCCATTGATGCACATCTTCACATGTCCATTATCACCAAATGGACGACAAGCTTCAAGCATGTGATCCACTCAAGATGCTCATCTTGAACTTGCCTAACTCAACCTTGTATCTTCTCATACTCACATACGATAGAGCATGGCTAATATTGAGTTCCATCTAAGAAATTGATGTCCACAACTGGCGCGTGGTTGACGAGGGAGGAAATGGTGTAGCTTTCCTTCGTTCCCCGGCAACGGCGCCAGAAAATAGCTTGATGTCTACGGGTGCTTCTATTCTTGTAGACAGTGTTGAGCCTCCAAGAGCGAGAGGTTTGTAGAACGAGCGAGCAAGTTTCCCTTAAGTGGATCACCCAAGGTTTATCGAACTCGGGGAGGAAGAGGTCAAAGATATCCCTCTCATGCAACCCTGCAACCACAAAGCAAGAAGTCTCTTGTGTCCCCAACACACCTAATAGGTGCACTAGTTCGGCGAAGAGATAGTGAAATACGGGTGGTATAAATAAGTATGAGCAGTGGCAACGGCACCGGAAAGGTGCTTTGCCCGGGACGAGTAAACAAGCAGTAGTAACGCAACGAGTAGTAACGCGATAAAACGATAAACAAGCAGCGATAGCGATATTTAGGAACAAGGCCTAGGGATTACACTTTCACTAGTGGACACTCTCAACATTGATCGCATAATAAATAACTCTTTCTCATATGTGCTACATACACTCTTTTGTTGGATGATGAACACATTGCGTAGGATTACACGAACCCTCAATGCCGGAGTTAACAAGCTCCACAATTCAATGTTCATATTTAAATAACCTTAGAGCATAATAGATCATTGCAAAATAAACTAAGAACTAACATAGTGCACACACTGTCCACATTACACTATGAAGGAGGAATAGATCACATCAATACTATCATAATGATAATTAACTCCACAATCTACAAGAGATCATGATCATAGCCTACGACAAGAACCACACGGTGCACACACTAGTCACCTTTACACCATGCAGGAGGAATAGACTACTTTAATAACATCGCATGAGTAGCACACAACTAGTAGCGATACAAAGCTCATCATATGGATCTCAATCATGTAAAGCAGCTCATGAGATCATTGTATTGAAGTACATAGGAGAGAGATTAACCACATAGCTACCGGTACAGCCCCGAGCCTCGATGGAGAACTACTCCTCCTCATGGGAGGCAGCAGCGTTGATGAAGATGGCGGTGGTGTCGATGGAGAAGCCTTCCGGGGCACTTCCCCGTCCCGGCGGCGTGCCGGAACAGAGACTCCTGTCCCCCAGATCTTGGCTTCACGATGGCGGCGGCTCTGGAAGGTTTCTCGTACCGTGGTTTTTTCGTATCGAGGTTTTAGGTCCAGGGGCTTCTTATAGGCGAAGAGGCGGCGTCAGAGGGTCGAAGAGGCGGCGGCACCATAGGGTGGCGCGGGCCACACCCAGGCCGCGCCGGCCTATGGTCCAGTGGGCCTGTGGCCCCCCTCTGGTCCTTCCCGGGTGTTCTGGAAGCTTCGTGGAAAAATAGGATGCTGGGTCTTGATTTCGTCCGATTCCGAGAATATTTCCTTACTAGGATTTCTGGAACCAAAAACAGCAGAAAACAGAACTGGCCCTTCAGCATCTCGTCAATAGGTTAGTTCCGGAAAACGCATAAATATGACATATAATGTGTACAAAACATGTAGATATCATCAATAATGTGGCATGGAACATAAGAAATTATCGATACGTCGGAGACGTATCAGAAATCCATCTTCATTTCTTCTTCTTGATCATATCACATATATGTCTTTAAATCGATGATCTTGATGCCAATACATAAGGTGTATCTTTATGTTCATGGCATCCATACTTGAATCCAACACATGGAATACAAGCAGTACCTATGGAATATTCCTTCATATAAACTCAATAAAAACATTAGTCCATAGGGGTTGTCATTAATTATCAAAACCACACATAGGGGCAATGTACCCTTACAATCTCCCCCATTTTGGTAATTGATGACAACCACAATAAGAGAGTTTATATAATGAATATTAGAAACAAGTACGCAACTTATCCGAGAATAAGTTGTATACAAGAGGTTGCATTTGATATGGTCAAGTAACACAAAGCTACTAGCCCATATCAAAACCGGCTCTACTCACACAACTACAACAAATGCAAGAGATGTGAGTAGAACCAATATATATAGAGAAAACTCCCCCACAATGTATGCACGTGTGATGAACATGAATTCATTGCATATATTGTCAAGATTAACCTTTGGGATAGTTTCCACTATATATATACAACCATGCAAGACATATAAATATGGAATGCATGAGAGGACAAAACACTTAAGCACAAACCAAACTTAATTATAAAACCATTCCCTTAAACCCTCTAAACTTCTCCCCCATTGGCATCGATTGTCAAAATGGGTGAAAAATTTAGAAAGCCAATATAATGTGAGTTCCTCCCCAAGGTGTGCACTTCTCATAATTTGAGTGGAATCAAATGCACATATCCAATGATGAATATTTGAAGGAAGTCAAACTATATTGAGGATCAAAAATTGCACAAGAATAACATGGTGAAGGAAGCTTTAACAAATAAAGCATGCAATCAAAGATCCAATTGGACAAACAAAGATATCATGATAAGAGGGATATAGTGTTCTAAATAAAATAAGAAAGCTCCCCAAGGTTCGTACATAATTTATAATGTTTGCATTTGAATACAATATGCACAAACATGGAATCCTCACTCCCTATATATATCATTTAGAACACAACTAAGATAAAGAGAATATGCTTATCAAGAACAACTTGAGTCCAACAATTACGAGATATGAGTGCATGAAGAAAAACAAGTAAACCAAGCACTCATAAATCTTCTTTACCAACACCACTAAAATCAAAAGGATAAGAAGATGGTTGGCAAAGAACAAGGATATCAAGGTGATGGATTAACGCTCTTATGTATATGAGTTTCTATAGTGGACAAAGTGATCCATAAAGAAACATGCACACACAAGAGGTTAACAAAATAGATAAGACAAGATATCCAAGATGAAGTCATAGAATATACCAAAGGATATTTGCTTAAAAAAGCATATATAGCCTATGGCTCCAATTTTCACTAGTGGTACATGAATGAGCTTCAACTAAGAAAATCTCAAAAACATCACAACCAACAATAAGGGAAGTAAAGCTAGTTGGAATGTTTTGAGAAAGGCAACAAGTATCATAAATATGGATTTATTTCGCAATTTCATCAATATTGCACATAAGAGCTCTTTGAGGAATTGATATGCAATAAATTGCTAGAGGGCATATTTGAGATAGGTGAATCATAAACATGATATATATATATATATATATATATTCCTATTATATGCATCTTCTCAAATTACTCAAATGTACAATAAGAAGTTTTCTTTAAAAGGATTTTTCAAGAATCGCAATATTTTCGAGATAAAGAATTTCATGCCAAGATGCAACCTACAAGAGGTTGGATGCTATATGAGTATGAATGAATAAGATACTTGTTACCGAGATAGCAATGGCATGATGTAGTAGATAAGAGTTCATCGATCATCCTAGCTTGACTCCAATTTTCATATGGTGACAACACCTTCCTTATAGATGAGACAAGCCACCATTGCATCTCCAATGTTCCTAAAACAACATTCAAGTACATCTTGGTCCCCAAACTTATTGGGTCCAAAATGGTTAGACTAACCACAATATATAGGACACACTCCATATAAATATGTGCATATTTAGATGAAATTTGAATTTCATGCACATCTTAGCCATTTAGGATTTGATGGAGTATACCCTGTATAATGGATCAAAGAAGGCAAACATGCTACAAATATAAACAAATTACATATAAGCACGCATAAAGACTTTAAAGATCCAAGAAAGATATACTTTGGACAAAACACCAAATGAATTGAAGAAGGCATAAAGGTGTGACCAAACAAATTTGTTGTCCAAAATATATCAAAGACGCAAATCACAAAAGATTTGTTAAACAAAGTTCAAAAAATGAACTAAGAAGAAACCATTGAGCATAAAGGATGAAATAAAGCAAACATGCTCAAAGATTTATCTCATTTAAGCAAATAAAACATGTAAGAAGGAATGAGATAGCAAAACTCCCAAAAGAGCAAGGTTCAAACAAATAAACCAAACCCTCTACAATTTTCACAATGGAACAATGTACCGTAAGGAAAAGGTTTGTCTTCCAAAACAAACACTTGATATGAATTAAGAGAATTTATCAAAAGATTTTTCAAAGGGACAAGGAAGACACACGGGAGCAACGAAGATTTCTTGGAAATAAAACAAGTAAATAAGAAGCAATCCAAGGTGAAGATGATCCATGAATTCAACCACATACAAGGTTATCAATTGTCAAAGACAATGGGTATATTGGAAATAATTTCCGGTGGTGAATTGACAATGATAGTAAGGATCAACTTCACAATAAAAGGCATAGGATAAGTATATAGAATTAAGCACTATGCACGAATGAAGATTCTTGATAGCTTCAACTAGTCAAACAATCACGCACGGCAATAATTAGAATAACTTGAAGCAATCGGTGTCCCAAATAACATATAGAGATATGTATTTGAGGAAAACCGTACCAAGAATTTCTTACTCAAACAAGAATCCATAAGATGAGCAATAAAAGCTTTTTAATAGAAGTGGAGCTTGTTTGAGCAAGCATGCCACCTAGGAACAAGATAATTAAGAGCATCAACTCTAAGTGGCATAACCTCATATATTCATATTTTCTAGGCTTGTGATATGTACAAAACATATTACTCCCCCATAATGTGATAAAACATTTCTTCTAAACAAGAGGCAACTAAAATTCGACTAGAGATGATTAATGGATATTTAGAATTTGAATTTCTCATGAATATGACACACCACATAGTGACTAGATAATCTTGAAATATCAATACTAAGTGGTGGTACCCATATACCCACATTTTATAGAAGGAGAGATGCACAAAGCATATCACTCCCCCAAAATGGGATGTTCCATTAATCACTCAAAGGGAGCCAAATAAGATATCATCAAGATGCATTAGGCTCCAAAACAATACACAAGTATATGATGAGTCAAACAAACATACTTGAATACACAAGATAGGCAAGTAAGACACAACACATACACACAAATATTTGGTACAAAACCAAACATGCAAAGGGGCAAGTAACTTACAATAAATATGATGAGTTGAAGTATAAGTTATCGCAAAGAGGAACATTGGATATAAGATATAGATGATAATCCATACGACTTGGCTTGGTCAAAATATAATATATGAAGATCCCTTAATTCTTAATGAAGTAGCCAAGTCTCCAATGACCTCCATTTGTACCTATTGATCAAGTTTGAGCTTGTTGGTCCCCAACCAAGTTGGGTCCTAAGAGGTTAGTCACAATAGGCTTGGCAACCCAAATGGTTCTTTTCTTGAAACCACTTTGAGTTCCAACAAACTTGGCAAACACATTGCCATCCTTATCCTTCCCTAGAGAATAATCATCATCAACAATTATAGGGTTAGATAAGGTACCACCTAAGCAAGAAGAAGCAAAGTGCCCCTTCTTACGACATAAGTAGCAAGTGTTCCCCTTTTTTTCTTTATTGATTTCTTCTCTTGGGGAACAAAATCTTGATTCTTCTTGGGAAGTGGCCTATCTTCAACTTGAGGTCGAGCATGAGCTTGACCTTGACCTTGTGGCCGTTTCCCTTGTTGTTTCTCACTTAAGTGCTTCTTCTTCTTCAATGGGCATGATCTAACATGGTGCCCTTCAACTTTGCACTTGAAGCAAACAATCTTGGCCGAATCCTTGACTTTGTCTTGGCCCTTCTTCTTGTTGTTCTTGCTCTTGGACTTGTTCTTGTTATTGGAGTTGAATCCAAGTCCACTCTTGTCATTGGGGGATTGTTGCATACTCAACATCTTGTCAAGTGCGGATTTCCCTTCATGACGCTTTTCCAAGTCTTTCTTCAAAGAAAGGACTTGGGCCTCGAGCTCTTTTATTTCCTCTACATGATTAGTAGAAATACAAGTACTAGAGGAAGTAGAAGCTTCATTGTTGGAGCAACAAGGCAAATCAAGTAATCCAACACAAGGTGTATCACTAGTTTGACTAGATGGATTACAAGGACTAGCACATGGCAATATAACATTTTGGGTAGAGGTTGTGCTAATGTCCACATGAGGCTCACAAGATGTTACCTTAGTGATACTAGCCTCATGAGCTAACTTTAGCTCATCGTAGGAAGTTAGAAGATCCTCAAGAGAGTGTGAGAGCGTTTTATTGCTTTCTTCCAATTCCCTACAATTGCTAGTTAGCCAATCAAGTTGAGCCCTTAGCTCAACATTCTCCTTTAAGATAGATGCTTCACAAGAAGTAGAGTTAGTAGCACAAGCATCAACAATGGATTTTTCATTTTCAAGCTCATAGGATTCAATTTTTTGTGTAAGCATAAAGTTAGTATGCTTCTCATCTTTTAGCTCTTGCTTGAGGAGAGTGAATCTCATTTCCCCATTTTCAACATGGGACTCCAACTCCACTATGGTTTCCCTATATTTACTCAAGGTATCCATAGAGTGTTCGAGATTAGCACGAGCTTCTTTATTACCATGAAGAGAAGCATATACCATTGCCATATTATGCACCAAGGTATTATATTCTTCATCATTATCATCATCATCACTCTCATCATTAGAGGAAGTGTTAGGAGTCAAAGTAGGAGATACCTTTGATCCATTTGCCATAAGGCACATGTGCATACCTGGAGGATGAAGATGAAGAAATTCTTGAATCCTCATTTGAAAACATGTCTTGATCCATAGAGTGTTCGGTTTCCTCTACATTGTTAGTCAACAAACAACTAGAGGAAATAGAAGCATTTTGATTATGGGAGCAAGACAAGGCAAGCATATCATCATGGGGTTTATGTAAGCAATTTACACATGATATGCAAGGACTATCAACACAAGCATGTAGATTATTTTCAATGCTAGATGTGTTTAAGTCCAAAGAGGAAGCATTGCAATGGGATAGAGATGAAGAATAATCACTATTGAGCACAATATCAACATTGCAATTTTCCTCACCACTCACCATATCATTACCTCGTGTCTTGCTACACGTTGGTGAAGTGGAAGAAGATGATAACTCATCACGACCGGAGGTGGAAGCAACTTGGAGCTCTTCATGATGTGAAGGGGAAGAGAGCTCCTCGGAGTCACCACCGACCAATTGAGAAGTGGATCCACCAAACATTTCCTTAAGCTTGATCCACATCTCATGAGACGATTTTCGCTTTATATATATCAAGAACCTACGAAAATCGGGTCTCAAGGAGAATAAAAGCTCATTAGATACTTGAGCTTCAAGATGTAAGTTTTTCTCATCCTCTAAAGATAGATTTTGAGAATCCATCGGAGGAGATAAACCGACATCTAGAAATTGCTCTATATGTGGACACAAGGTCCGAAGATTACAAAGCAAGCAATTTCGCCACAAAAGATAATTTGTGCCATTAAAGACAATTGTGTCATTGTGCACTATACTAGCCGACATCTTTACTCTCAAGGCGGTGAAGCCTAAAACAAGGAGAGACCTTGCTCTGATACCAATTGAAAGATCGAGATGTCGCCTAGAGGGGGGGGTGAATAGGCAATTAAAAACTCTTACGGATTTGTCTTGGAATTAAACTATCATTTAGTTTACAAGCACAAACCCTAAATATGCTAAGCTCAACTAAGTGTAACAATAGCAACTAGAGCTAAGCAAGATAGGCACAAGATATATGTAGCACAAGTGATAGCAAGATATATGAACTTCAAGCACGATGGCTATCACAAGGAAAGAGAGCTCGGGTATAGAAATAACCGAGGCACGCGGAGACGAGGATGTATTCCCATGTTCCCTTCCTTTGCAAGAAGGTACGTCACGTTTGGAGGAGTGGAGGTCCCACGAAGGATTCCCCGCGCCACGAAGGCTCACCCTATTCTCCGAACCACACCCACGAAGGATAATGGCCCTTTCCTTATGGTTAGCTTTTCCTCCGCTCCGGAGATGGCAAGATCCACAACCACTTCACAAGCTCCACGAAGGAGAAGCCCGGGCCTCTTCACAATCTTCTTGAAGAGATTACCAGAGCACCAACCGCCAAGCCAACTAGGAGGTCACCCTCCAAGAGTAACAAGCTCACGGTCTCTCACTCGAACTAATCGTGGTGGAGAGCTCAACACTATGCAATGATGCAAAGCAAGAACACTAGAGGTGTTCAAATCTTTCACTCTCAAATCCCACCCAAGCAACAAATGCTAAGATGGTATTGGAGAGGAAGAACAATGGGGAAAGTCAACAAAAGACTCCAAGATCTAGATCCCAAGAGTTTCCCTCACTTAGAGGAGAAATGGATTGGTGGAAGTGTAGATCTAGATCTCCTCTCTTAGATCCCTCAAGAATGAGAAAGAATCATGGGGGGGGGGGGAACAAGAGAGAGAGCAAGTTCTTCAAAGGCAACAATGGAGGTGAGAGAATGGAAGAACTAAGTTAGCTCAAGGTGGAAGAAGGGTATTTATAGCTAAGGGGGAAATAGAACCGTTGGGGGAAAAACAGAGCAAATAGCAAGAAAAACGGGCCAGAAAAACGCCCAGGCCGGTGGGGCGACCGGCTGACCGGAGCCTGGGCTGGGGAGGCCGGCGGCCCGTCCGGTCCGACCGGCTCAGCAGCCGGGCGGGGCTGGACGCACGCTGTGCGGCGGATAAGGCCCGGGCGCGCGGGGCGAGCTGGGTGGGCCGCGCGGGGGCGAAGGAAGCCCAGCCGGCGGGGAGGCCGGTTCGGCCGGGGCCTGCACCGGGCGGGGCGGTCGATGGCCGGCACCTGGGCCGGAGGAAGCGCCCAGGCCGGTTTTGACCGGGTGGGCCGGCGCCTGGCCCGGTCCGGTTGGCGCCCGGTTGTGGACCGGGTCGGCCGGTGGCTAGGCCGGTCGGCCGGCTGGCCCCTGCCCTTTTCTTTTTCTTCTTTTACCTTTTCTTTAATAACAAATGCTCCCGAACTCCGATTCGAATGAAACCAATTTTGTTTGAGAGATAAGAACAAATGCTATCCTATGGAAAGTGAAAACGCAAGAATCTTTAGGAGGGGATTTTATCATGAATATAAAAGGTAGAACCTTATATCATGAATAACCGATAAAATCACCCAACCTCGAAAACGCAATAGAAGATGCATGCGAACTCCGTTTTCGATGAACTTGGGCTTGTTGTAAAGCTAGCAACAAGCTCAAGAACCTTACACATAGAAACACCAAGAAGCAATAAGGATATGCAAAGTATGCAAGGGATTGAGCTCCCTAAGACGATGTGATCAAGTTACCCAACCGAAAGCCCCTCTTAATAGTGCGGCTATCTATCCTATAATCCGGTCTCCCATCAACCACCTTGAGACCGGTAAAAGGAAAACCTATCAAGGTCATACCTTTGCCTTGCGCATCCCGCTTGATCTTGATGATAACTCTTCAAGCTCTACACAAGCCGGAATGCCTCACTTGATCAATGTTGCTTCGTGAAGACTCACAAATACTCCCCATACACTATGATGGGAAAGCTCCATTGATGCACATCTTCACATGTCCATTATCACCAAATGGACGACAAGCTTCAAGCATGTGATCCACTCAAGATGCTCATCTTGAACTTGCCCAACTCAACCTTGTATCTTCTCATACTCACATAAGATAGAGCATGGTTAATATTGAGTTCCATCTAAGAAATCCATCTTCATTTCTTCTTCTTGATCATATCACATATATGTCTTTAAATCGATGATCTTGATGCCAATACACAAGGTGTATCTTTATCTTCATGGCATCCATACTTGAATCCAACACATGGAATACAAGCAGTACCTATGGAATATTCCTTCATATAAACTCAATAAAAACATTAGTCCATAGGGGTTGTCATTAATTATCAAAACCACACATAGGGGCAATGTACCCTTACAGATTGTGAACTAATTCGTTCCCAGTTAGATGATGTTATAAAATTTCAGTTGCAACTTATTGTAGTACATCTCATAACTAGCACGAATCATAATGCAAAATAAATGGTATAAGACTTGACTGAGCATGAATATAATCCGCTAAAATTATAACTAGCACGCTAGCTGGCAAATCCCAAAAACTAATATAGTCCCCCTGGTACAGCCATGGGCGGAGCCAGGATGAGAATTAAGAGGGGGCAAGAATATGCTTATTGAAGAAAAATAATTTTTAAGTGGGGGCAAAGCTCTATTTAAGCTAGACTTTACAAAGAGATTACAAATTTAAGTGGGGGCAGCTGCCCCCCTTGCCAATAGGCTAGATCCGCCCATGGGTACAGCTGCACCGTCATGATTCCTCGGTCCTCCAGATCGAAAACATAGAGAGAGGTGACGTCCACCCGGCCGTTGACCCAGTAAACCAGGTTCCTCCTCATTATGTGTGCCTCTCATCCTCCCTCTCCTGTCCTTTTATAAGGCTGGTACCAATGCACCACAACACTATAGCCTGCCACGTCAGCTTTTTTCCTCACTCTCACCCCACTCTCACCCCACGATGCCAGTGCACGGGCTATAGTGACAGCTCTCACTTCTCTCTCCTCCACATCAGTTTTTCTCTCTCCTCGACATCAGCATTTCTTTTTCAGATTACAACATTAAAAATAATGCAAGGAAATTATTTTATTGAACCAAAATTGTTACCGATTACATCATAAAAAAATTACATAAAAATTTGAAAAGATTACATAAAAATTTGAAAAAATTACATAATCTAGGCATTAGCCCGCACATGCTCAAGCAAATCATGCTGGAGCTGTGTATACATCGGTGAGTCCCTCATTTCGTTGTCCATCTGAATCCTGGCTGCTAGGCTTGGTGGTGCATGGTTGTGTATTGCAGGGCCGACATTGGACTCAACTGTCTCATAGTTGTTCTCCAAATTTGTACCACGCTCATCGTCGATGATCATGTTGTGCAGAATGACACATGCACGCATGATCAACCCAAGAGTACGCCTCGAGTAGGAGCGTCCAGGAACTGCTAGAATGTTGAACCTAGCCTTCAGCACTCCAAAGGCACACTCGACATCTTTGCGCCAAGCTGATTGAGCAGCAGTGAACACTCGCTGCTTTTCACTTTGTGGAAGAGTAACACCTTTCATGAACACCGGCCAGGAGGGGTAGATGCCGCCGGCAAGGTAGTAACCATAGTTGTACTCGTGTCCATTCACCGTGAAGTTCACTACGGGTGCTTCTCCCCTAAGCATATCAGTGAACAACGGCGACTGGTTGAGTACGTTGAGGTCGTTGTTGGACCCGGCCACTCCAAAAAAGACATGCCAGATCCAACGATCATACGACGCAACGGCTTCTAAGATTATGGTAGGGTGTTTGATGTCTCCCCTTGTGAATTGACCGGCATGAGCCACTGGGCAGTTCCTCCACTGCCAATGCATGAAATCGATGCTCCCTAACATGCCCGGAAAGCCACACTCCTCGGCTTTCGCTAACAGACGCTGAGTATCCTCGACATTTGGTCGACGGCAAAACGTCTCCCCGTAACAGTCAATGATGCCTTCACAGAATCTATCTAGACAATCTGATGAAGTTTGTCTAGCTAACTTAAGCCACTCATCTATCGTATCTGCAGCGGCTCCATAAGCTAACAGACACAAAGCCGCAGTATACTTTTGTAGGGGAGAAAACCAGCACGGTTGAGAGCATCAACTCTTTGGGTGAAATACGGAGAGTATTCACCCAATCTATCCACAATGCGCAGAAAGAGGGATCGTCTCATCCGGTACCTTCGCCGAAAGTAGCTCGGAGGATAATTGCAGTCGTCGGCGAAGTAGTCTTCGAAGAGCCGATCGTGGGCACCCAAATGATCACGCCTGATGAACTCTCGGCGGCGTCGCGGCCGTCCTGGCTCCGCCTCCTCGTTGAGCATCTCCTCCTCATACTCCGCCTGGAATGCATCGATCATATCACCCTCCATTCCGTCGCTCGAACTGCTGCTAGACGAAGACATGGCGTTGAGAGGAGTGGAAATGGAGAGTGGAGGAGATGAAGTGAGGTGTGGAATGAGTGAAACCATATGGGGGTATTTATAGGGGGTGGGGATGAATTTTTGGGGTTTTTGGCATTTTTTTCGATTTTTTTGAGCCAGCAACGGCTACCCCAACGGCTAGCTGAGGTGGACGAATCAGATCGCGCCACCTCAGCTAGCCGTTACCCCTCCCTCTCGCCCCGCCTCTCGCCCCGACCTGCCATCGCTGCCGCCCCGCTCTCGCCCCCCTATCGCCCCCCTATCGCCCCCAGCGCGGGCGGCAGCCGGGCGGTACCGCCGGGCGCCCGCGCCACCGCCCCGCGCTCTCGTCTCGCCGCCCTCTCGCCCGCCTCTCGCCCCGACGCCGGCGCTATCGCCCCTGCTCCAGCCCGCGTTGGCACCAGCCTAACTCAAGAGCAGGACCAAGCTGTTTAACCATGGACGGTTATTACACTTAAACACGCTTAGCGCGCGAAAGTAGAGTTCAAAAAGGTAAATACGGAGTACATCACAACCATTGAATAGCTATGAAGATGATCTGGACCGCCCATTGTTGATGAAGCGTCGCTGTCTTGCCTCCTCTTGGATGGGTCACCAGGATCCAGCCGTAGGACGTCGGGAAGTACCTGCCGCTGATCTCCGGTATGTTGACGGCGCGCGAGCTGTTGTTGTCGGAGATGCTGAAAAGCGTCTGGGTGTTGTCGTTGATGTGGTGCATCAGCATGGGGAACGACGCGACGATGATCTGGCTCGATTCTTCAGGGTTCACCATGCGTCATTCTTTGATGGCGTGGGACGTGGGTTTTGCTCGGTTGCCATCCCGACCGGCCGCGTTTCCCTGACTCGCACTCTCGCGCGTCTATATTGCTTTTTTTTTGTTTTTGTTTTGGTTTGCTTACAAAGAGATTTGTGAACGCTCCGATCTGATGTAACTTTCCAAACTCAGACCCAGCCGCGTACGACGCTACTGGATCATCTTGGACATCAGCCAAGGACACCAGTCCGACCTGAACTCCAACATCAAGCGGCACCTAGCTACTCACCCGGCAATAAGTAGCGTCCGACGAACCAGCTCCCGTCGATTGGGAATTTGAGAAAGCACGATGGAGGAGGCAGCATCGCAAAAACGGGACTGGTCCTCTCTGTCGGTGGACGTGCTCGCCGAGATCCTGCGCCGGATCAAGTGGTCCGGCCACCCAAGCTTCGGTCTCGTCTGCCGGCGATGGCAGTCCGCACGGGCCCTGTTGCCCTTCTACCCGGCCTGGATCACCCCGCTCCTGCTCACCGCCGTCACCGCCGGAACCACCGCTAGCTTCCGCTACTACAGCCCGTACTACCACAAGACCTTCAAGTTCGACACGAAGCTCGCGGCGCCCCCCGGCGCCAAGATCTTCTGCGCCACGGGGGGACTACAGCTGACGCTGGGTTCGCGGAAGAAGCTCGTCATCGCCGACCTCGGCACCGGCGCGGTGTGCGAGCTGCCACCGACCTCTCGGACCAAGTTCGATTTCGTGGTCCATGACGACAGCGTAGGCAAGGTGTACAGCGTCAAATTGGCTGACGGGGTCGACGTCTCGCATGCTACCATGCTTAGAAACGGCGAGTGGTCGGTTGGGTGGGAGGTTTGCAATCTCATGGATCAACATAACCACACGTTCTTTGCACCGTCGCCCGACTGCAGCCCGTTCCTCCACGACGGCTCGCTCTACATAATGGGAACAAACGGGCAGCTTCTTGTGCACAACTCGAAACATGGCCGGCGACCTCAGATCTTCAGGAAACACCAGAGATTTCGGTTCAAATTCAAAGCCTGCTACCTCTTCGAGTCTGACCAACTGTTGACTGCCAAAACCCACCGGCGGGCAGCGGCCTTGTCAACACCGTAGAGCCGGGAAGAGCCTAGAGCTGCGGCTGGCTGAGACCCCTCCGAGCGACGGCCCGCAATGCTCTTCTGGGTCACACGCGGCGTTGCGAAGTGCAAGGGCGTGCCACCTGACCTATACCCGGTCGGGGAAGGTGATGAGGATGCCTCGCTTAGTTTCCCCGCGGGCATACATGTAAACGTTAAATACGAGCCTCGATCGGCTCTCGGTAATCCCGTGAATCGGCTCAAAGAGCCGATCCACCCATGATCCGTACGGGGTGCACGGATACTTGGTGGTCCTGCTTGATCAAGATGAAGCTAATGAGATCTACGACGATTTAGGGTTTTCACCGCATAATCGGATCATCCTACTCCAGGTTGGGCCTTGCGGCCACGCACGGTGCTCGTAAGCCGATCCTAAACAAGGCCAAAAACCAACATGAAGTTGATCCTAGGAACATCCCGTTTAGGACTTGCGAACGCCACCCTACGTGCCACCGGATCCTCCCCCTTTGTAAGGCCTAACTATTGCAGATATTAAACTAATCCTTGTAGAACAAGGAGCAATCGTAACGGATCAGATCTACTAAATAATGATCAAGCCGGGTGCCGCCCCCACACCTGAGATAGGCGTGAGGGCGGCTAGATATGCAAGGGTTGCACTACGTAAGCATGCTTAAACGAAGAACAATGCTAACCCTAACACATCTAATGATAACTACGTTGCTCGCCATCAAGAACGCTTCGATACGAGCAACGCATGGAACAACGTGGGGCTTGTGCTGCCTAGATCGCAAGATGCGATCTAGGCAGCATGTCGCTTACCCGATAGAAACCCTCGAGACGAAGGAGTTGGCGATGCGCCGAGATTGGTTTGTTTTGGGGTTGAACGTGAGTTGTTGTTTATTCCATAAACCCTAGGTACATATTTATAGTCCAGGGGACTTTCTAATGCGGGCGTGCACTAAACCGTGCACGAGTAAGATTCTATCTCTAAACTAAAATACGATCTAATATGTTACAGATACACGGGCAATTAAGCCCAACTTGGTATAACAGGCCGATTCATGTAATTCTCCACATATATTTCCTTAAGCCCATCTTGACTGCGGCCCACCTCCGACGCGGTCAAATCTTGGTGATAACACATGCCCCCCTGGTTTTGGAATTGGTAATTCCAAAATCACTCTGCTTTCCTTCGTCGGGTCATGTCGTGGCAGAACCGTCGCAGTATCCCTCATGATGATGCCTTGCCTTCTCAACTTCTCCGCGTGACCTGGCAGTTTTTTTTTTTCTTTTTAGGCACCACTTCCTCGGAAACTGCTGTGGCATTGAATTTCCACTATATCCTCCTTCGATTTAACCGCTCCGAACAGTTCTCCTTTGTATCTCCCCGCATTAGCACTCCAAAAACCCTCCCAGCCACCATGTCTTCCTCCTCCTCCGACCCATCGGATCTTGCCGGCCAATCCTCCACGTCCCGTGAGCCGACGCCGGAGTACGACGCGGCGGCGGTCCACGCGGCCAACACCCGCCGCGCCATTGCGGCGGGGAGGAATCGGACCACGATTTCTCCATCTGGTCCGAGGACGACCAGTCCTTGACGGATGGGGAGAGCGACCTCCGCTTCCTCGCCGTTGGGGAAATAGAAGAGGAGAGTGACGACGACAGCTTCTCCTGCGACTTCACCTCTTCCGGGGAGGAGGAGGAGCAGGGAGGGGAGGAGGAGGACGACGACGAGAGCTCCTCCGACGAGCCGCCGGCCAGCGGTTCCGCCCTTGGCCGGGCAATCTTAGCGACTTCGACAGCGACGAGGACGACGCTGACGAAGAAGATGAAGACAACGAGGGCCCGGTCGGCGGCCATTGGAGCGACGACGAGCCCGCCGGGAGCAGCGCCGATAGTGGCGACGACGGCGACGACGAGGGCAGTGATGGCCCATAGATAGGACCTCTAGAACAGGGCCAGTAGTAGTAGATGGGGCAGTGGATCCCCTAGTATTTCCCTTTTGAGAGCAATTAGCTCTTTATGTAAGAAATCTCATCTTAATCAATGAAGAACTTTTCCTCAATCTTGATTTTGCCGATTCCTTTTAATTGAGCCGATTCTCTCTTCTACTGACCTTGCCGATTCGTCCCCTTCGCCAATGCGTGATGAACCGATCGCACCGCATCGGTCCTTTGAAATTCACCCTTCTCTTCTTCAGCTGATGATTTTCTAAATCTGGTGGAAAACGCCGGATTTTCAGGAAAACCTTCAAACTTTTCCAACCAAACCCAATAATCCTTTTCAGTACCCATCATTGTGAAGAAGGTTGCAATGAAGGATCAGCCGATGGTATCCTCATCGACTCTTTAAACAGAGTATCCACTAGGCCTGCTGCCCCCCGAGCCTTACTCGAGGCGAGAATGTCAGAGAGAATGCGCCACAGCCGATCCTCTTTCTTCCTCCGTCAGCCGATAATCCTTCGTTTCAGCTGAACTAGCCCCCAAAGATTGGAAATCCTTGACGAAAAAGGTTCAGGAACCCGGCTCGGCTCGAAGCAACTGGGGAAGTTTCCATTGTTTTTACTCCCTCGAGGCAACAAAAGGCACCACCGTCGGACTGGATTTGGTGGAGACTCGATAAACATTGCATAATTCCACTAAAGTCGATGGTTGCGCATCGGCTGCTGGCTGCGCATCGGCTGCCTCTCAATTCTAAAGTCGATGCCTGCTGCATCGACTGTGTTCGAAAAAATCTCGAATTTTCACTTTTTATCTATTTTTGTTGTTTTACGGCCGACCTGTGCATCGGCCCCCATATTCCAATACCTATCAACAGAAGATGAGATGCTTCCGTTGTATATCCTCGTATTTTATCTACCTGGGTGCCCCCCGAGCCGATTCTGTCAAGAGAATTGATGGTATCGGCTCGTGTCGGATAACATGTTGAACCCGGGCAGTAATGGTGGGTGAGGATAATTTTGGCCGATTGCTGGAATCGGCCTCCACGCTGCTTGCTCGTTGAAGGTTTTGTAAGTTCCCTTCATAAGTTTTTTGGGGCCGATCACAAGGATCAGCCTCCCCTGGTTTGCTCATTGGTTTGATCTTGCTACTTGGTCAGGCTGGATAAAACCAACCCAACTTCTGACTTGATGCGCTTGCTGTCGTCCACCTTGAGTGCTCCGTAGAGTCGTGGAGCGCTACACTCTGTCGGCAAGACGAGTACCATGTTTGTGCCAGCCGATGTCTCATCATCGGCTTTCCTCTGTTTAGGGCGCCATTCCATTTTCCGTGGGCGACCCTCTTCATCCAGGGTTCGCTGAACCTTTGCAGCCGCATCAGGTCGTGCCTTCCTTAGCGTATGCGGTATAACCTTTCGGCTTCCTCCGGGCCGCGCAATCGCTGAACCCTGCGCTTTTGGGAACGGCTGAGTCCGTCGGAGCACCACCTTGGCCGGTGGTACCTATCTTCTTCCACTTCTCCCTCGTCTTCCGAATCCTCAAGATCTGCCCAACGAGGTGACTCGGCGCGTTTGCTTTGTGGCGGGAGAGGCCCTAGGCGCTCGAACACGGACACGTTGGCTGCCTCCTTCTTTTTCGATTGCATTCGGGCAATTGCCGATTGTGGGCAATCGGCTCATTCCTGAATCCCAGCGAGTGTACCGAAGAAGGGGCAGTCCCAATGCCCGGCGTTGTCACCTTGCTCCCTTGATGCTTCCGTGGCACGGCGCTCGTGCTCCTCCTCATCGCGATCCTGCCGACGATATCTTCTCGGCTTCTCTAGCCGGACGATCTCCTCTATCATCGTAATTGGACCGTCGGCGTTGGTCATACCGACTCACATATTTGTTGAGGAGGTGATCGAGAGAGGGTCGCCGATATCTTATATTCTTCACCTCTCCCTCCGTGACATAGCGCTTGCCATCATGACGGAGCCGATCGCGTGGAGCGGCCTCCTCTCGTATCCTTGCTATGAGAGCAGCTGCCCTCATCTCCATCTTTGCCGAGTGGTTTCCGAGTCCTACCATGTTGATGCTCGAACGAGGGACCTGGCTGGCAACCTTCAGGGTAGGTGATTTCCACCATATTAACGGCGGGGAAGGGTTGGGTGTCGACCTTCATGGCGTACTGGTTGAAAATTAGCCGCCCCTTCTCTATCGCCGCTTGGATGTGCTGACGCCACACCCGGCAGTCGTTGGTGGCATGGGAAAGCGAGTTGTGGAATTTGCGGTACGGCTTTCCGTTTAGCTCCTTCGCCGTGGGGAACTTGAGACCTTCAGGAATCGTCAATCTGTTTCTCCTTGAGCAGGAGGTCGAAGATTTGTTCCGTCTTGGTTATGTCAAAATCAAATCCCCGGGCGGCCCCGGTGGCTTTACCCATTTGCGGGCCACAGGGGTTCCCCCCGAGTCCACTCAGCCCATCGCTATCTCTTGGCCTCCCGCGAGCACTTCATCTTCCTCTCGTATCGACCATAACTATCGCACGCTTGAACTTGTCTTGGTACAGGTCGGGGTGGCGCTGTTCATATGCCGATAGTTTCGAACCATGTGCGCCGACGAGGGATAATCTGCTTGGGAGGCCATGTCCTTGAGCTGTGTTGCAAGGCCTGCTACTGCCAACTCGATCGCTTCCTTTTCAGTTATACGAACCGAATAACATCGGTTCCTAAGATTCCCGAAGCGCTGGATGTACTCGTCACCGTTTCCCCGCGCTTCGACGTAGTTGTGCTAGATCGGCAATGCCGGACTCGGAAGCTTCGAATGGTATTGCATATGGAACTGTTCTTCCAATTGCTTCCAAGACCGGATGGAGTTTGCTGGCAAAGAGGTGTACCATCCAAAAGCCGATCCCGTGAGGGACCGTGAAAAGAGCCTCACGCGTAGCTGATCCGACACCGAAGCCGGTCCTAGTTGAGCCAAATATCGGCTGATGTGCTCGATGGAGCCGGAGCCATCCGATCCACCGAATTTGGAGAAGTCGGGGAGCCGATATTTAGGTGGCAGCGGGATCATCTCGTAATCGTCGTGGTACGGCTTGGAATAGCCGATCGCCCTTCTTTTCGGCATCATGCCGAACCGGTCTCTCGGTATGGTACCGATCTGATCCGCCGTGCTGGCCGTAGGAGTTGCACTCGAAGATTCGCCGGGGTGGCGTACTTGGCCTGCCATGTTTGCTTTTCCAGCTTCGAGCCCTCCGCGAGAGCTGGGCTCGGGAGTTTCGTCGGCGTGGCGTATTTAGTTAGCCACGTCCGCTCCGTCGCCGACGTTCCTCTTGTCTTCGCCGGAGTTCCCGATGTTGTGGCCTGGTTTGTGAGTGCCCAGTCACCACAATCCGGCACGTACATGCACGCGTATCCATGAGGGATCTCCTTAGGCGCCTCCATTAAGAACTGGTAGTCACTAGGGTCGCCACCAATCCTGTAGACGAGGAATGCCGGTGTAGTCGGCACTTCAGCAGGTGCTGCCAACGCAAATGGCAGCGGTGGACGGGACTGGAATGGCAACTCTCCTTGATGAGTCCCGAGAGCTGGTCCTGACGGCGAGTACTAGTGGCTCATGATCTCTTGGATCACGCGCAGAGCGACACGCTCCAACACGTTGACCAAGTTCTCAGAGTGGCGATGTAGTGAGTGAGCCACCAGGTAGTTGATCTCCTGCCGCAGACCCCTGGTGCGTTCCTCCGACGGGGTAGAGAGGTCTATCCCATCGAGCGCACCTTGCGGTGAGAACCCCTTCCATCTGATGCCACCGGAACGGGTTCTCTGAAAAGAGCCGATGAGGTCGGCTTCGAGGGTAGCCTTGATCTCGTTGTATTGCTTCTTAAGGTCGTCGGGCGGATCCCCGTAGGTGACCGGCGTGCCGTCCGCCATCTCGGATGTAGATGGCGATGTGGTTGATGTAGACGATTGTCCCACCGGGCGTGCCGAATGTGTTGACTGCCAAAACCCACCGGCGGGCAGCGGCCTTGTCAACACCGTAGAGCCGGGAAGAGCCTAGAGCTGCGGCTGGCTGAGACCCCTCCGAGCGACGGCCCGCAATGCTCTTCCGGTCACACGCGGCGTTGCGAAGTGCAAGGGCGTGCCACCTGACCTATACCTGGTCGGGAAGGTGATGAGGATGCCTCGCTTAGTTTCCTGCAGGGCATACATGTAAACGTTAAATACGAGCCTCGATCGGCTCTCGGGTAATCTCGTGAATCGGCTCAAAGAGCCGATCCACCCATGATCCGTACGGGGTGCACGGATACTTGGTGGTCCTGCTTGATCAAGATGAAGCTAATGAGATCTACGACGATTTAGGGTTTTCACCGCATAATCGGATCATCCTACTCCAGGTTGGGCCTTGCGGCCACGCACGGTGCTCGTAAGCCGATCCTAAACAAGGCCAAAAAACCAACATGAAGTTGATCCTAGGAACATCCCGTTTAGGACTTGCGAACGCCACCCTACGTGCCACTGGATCCTCCCCCTTTGTAAGGCCTAACTATTGCAGATATTAAACTAATCCTTGTAGAACAAGGAGCAATCGTAACGGATCAGATCTACTAAATAATGATCAAGCGGGGTGCCGCCCCCACACCTGAGATAGGCGTGAGGGCGGCTAGATATGCAAGGGTTGCACTACGTAAGCATGCTTAAACGAAGAACAATGCTAACCCTAACACATCTAATGATAACTACGTTGCTCGCCATCAAGAACGCTTCGATACGAGCAACGCATGGAACAACGTGGGGCTTGTGCTGCCTAGATCGCAAGATGCGATCTAGGCAGCATGTCGCTTACCTGATAGAAACCCTCGAGACGAAGGAGTTGGCGATGCGCCGAGATTGGTTTGTTTTGGGGTTGAACGTGAGTTGTTGTTTATTCCATAAACCCTAGGTACATATTTATAGTCCAGGGGACTTTCTAATGCGGGCGTGCACTAAACCGTGCACGAGTAAGATTCTATCTCTAAACTAAAATACGATCTAATATGTTACAGATACACGGGCAATTAAGCCCAACTTGGTATAACAGGCCGATTCATGTAATTTTCCACATATATTTCCTTAAGCCCATCTTGACTGCGGCCCACCTCCGACGCGGTCAAATCTTGGTGATAACACCAACGTGAGCTCATGGCCGTCATGGTCGGGCACCGGGGAACACCGGTCAACATCGTCAAGCTCAACAAACGTACCATGGATTGGGAGAAGACGGAGAGCCTCCATGGCTCCTCCTTGTTCACCGGCACACCCACAACGATGATGAAGAGGACTAACATCAAATGGATGCAGGACAAGATCTTCCTCCCCAGACTCTTCGATCGGCCCGAGACCATTGTTGTTGACCTTGTTCAGCGAGACAATGAACTCGCGTTTGTGCCAAAGCTGGGATTCACGCATCTCCCGATGGCGAAAGATGAGAACCATGGCATACACATGTGGACTTGTGAATTGGGACACGGTGAGGAGGCTAGGTCAATTTGGGGAGCAAAGAGAGTAGATAACAATAGTATTTGGATTGATTTTGGTAGTAGTGGTAGTAGCAATTGACTTCAATGTTACGATGCATGATTATTGACATAGTACTATGTTGACATGAAAAAGTCTATAAAACCATAGGTACATCAGTTTTATCTTATTTTTTGCCAGGAGTTCGGCGATCTTTATTCATGTAACACAAAGCGTGATTGATCAGCCAAGCAAGTTGGCACAGAGATTAGCCGTCGCTGCTCTTGATACATGTATTGTGAAACTAGAAAATCATAAAGCTAACTCTCATATTTCTTGAAGAATTGGTACCACAGCCGAGCACGGTCCATGTAAGTGTTCTAGAGAGGTTGACAATATCCAAGCAATCCGTATCTCCATCACCAGCTTGCCGAGCCCACGTAATTTTGTGAAGACGATTCTCCATCATGTACTAGAGAATAAGTAATCCCTTGATAGGGTTTACTCCAACCTCCTAGATAGGTGGGACGTGATCTTGCAACACCTCCAGCACCACCTTTCTGAGCTTCCAGGTACATGTGGTAACAAGGATCATCCCATATGATCTCAAGTTTCTCTCTGGTTCACCTCCGAGGGAGTTCCCCCTATAGATCCAGAATCTGCCTAAGTGAATCCCATGTCCGAGAAGCCGGACACACTTGGGGGTAGCATTGGATATAAAACCATCTCAAATCACTCTCCGATCCTCGATTTCTGAGAAAACCCTAGACCGGGGTCCCGGCGGGGGATCTATACCGTACCGGCCTTATACATATATATAGGTTTCTCGCAAAGGGGTTTGCCAAAATAGCAGTGAGAAAGAAATAAACAAAAAAATGATTGGGATTAATAATTATATGGGTAATAATTATCTCTTTGATGCAAAAAAATGGGAAAACAAAAAATGTGCATAATTGGCTGTGCCGACGGCCTTGGTTGTGCCGTGGGTCACCGTCGGCACAGCATAAGGGGGGACCCAGCAGTCAGTCCCTGTGCCGACGGCCGCCGTTGCACCGTGGGCTACCGTCGGCACAGTGCAGACGGCGCCGTGACGGTTAACGGCTGGGCCCGCCTGTCAGCGCGTGTACCGACGGTCGTGGCTGTGCCGACGGTGACCTTCGGGCGCCTACTTCATGTGCCGACGGTCCGGTTTGCGCCGACGGTGGCCGTCGGTGTAGACAGCAGTGTGCCGACGGTGACCTTGCGCCGACGGTCAGCTCCGTCGCCGGTCGACAAGGGCCTCTGTGCCGACGGCCCCGACATTTGGCCGTCGGCACATGGGCTGGCTGTCGGCACATGCCGGCTCTCCCGTAGTGAGCAATCGAACCCCGTCTTTGTTAATTTTGACAGCTTACTGAGGCGGGCGCCATCCATTATCAGGCAAGATGGCCGCCTTTTTTTTTTTTTTTGAGATGCAGCGTATTTCTTTGGAACTTCGAGCATTGCCAATGCTTGCTTGTCCGTTTTCAGACATTAGACCGGTCATAACTTCCCTTTTAATGTGTCCAATTACTATTTCTTAAGCTCCTAATTCCCCACATGACAGTAATAATCTTCCAATGATCCAACTCCGAAAATGAATATATCTTGATCATATTAGTGGATGAAGTCTCGGTAAGGAGAAATCCATCCAAGTTTGTGCCTCCGCCTAGAAGCTATGTGCATGAAACATGGTCACATGTGAGCAAAGCATGTATAAGATCTCATCTGCGGCCAGGCAGATTTTGCATCTACTGATTTGGGAATATGTCTATGCTTCAAAATATGTTCAATAGGGGGTATACCTCGTAATCCTCTACCAATAAACCCTAACTTTGGGCATAACATTCAGTTTCTACAAGGCGGACCACATATTTTTATTGGTAGTAGAGGATTCAGTAATCACCCCTTGGTGTTGAGCAAGCTGCTGTTTGCGACTCACTAGAGCATGAAAGCTGCTCCTTGTTGGATTTAGTGTTCGAATTGGCAGGGTGTACCACAAATAAACACCAGGAAACCAATTCATCTTGGACATCAGCTAGAGGAAAGAGGACACAAGTCCAAAGTGAACACGAGCACCACGACGGAGCATCATGAAACGGCACCGAGTCCGGGATGTTGGGATTTCGCCCACGGATAGATCACATCAAATGGACGAACACACGCTAAATATTTTCCTCTTTATTTCTCTGGTTTTCTCACGTTTACAATTTGTGGTACTACAAGCATCGCATATACTTCCCATATATGTTTATAGGTTAATTAGTTTATTAATCTAATATTTCCATTAAGCAAAGGAGCTAGTCCGGTTGGAAAAACATATAGGAGCAGCTCGATCTGGACTCGGAGACCTATACCAGAACCAGAACTCACGTATGGTACTATTTCAACTCCAATCAAACAGGACTCCTAATTCTATCTAGTACTGCTCGGATACACCAGAAAACTAACGTAAACCTACACTCTTTATTTCAACACGGGACAATCTCGTGTCAGCAAGTGGCACTAACCAGCGCGTGGTGCTCGAGCTCTCTGTCGACAATCTGGCAATGGTGGCGGCGTTGCAAGAACGGGACTGGTCCTCTCTGGCGGTGGACGTGCTCGCCCAGATTTCGAGTCGGGTCAGGTGGTCCAGTCTCCCGAGCTTCGGTCTTGTCTGCCGGCAATGGCAGTCCGCTCGCGCCTTGTCGCCCTTCTACCCAGCATGGATCACCCCGCTCCTGCTCAACGCCGCCAACGTCGGAACCAGCACCAGCTTCCGCTGCTACAGCCCGTACTACCACAAGAACTTCAAGATCGACACGAAGTTGGAGGTGCCTCCCGGCGCAAAGATCTTCTGCGCTGCCGCAGGAGGACTACGCCTAGCGCTGGGGTTGCCGTACAAGGTCCTCAGCGCCGAGCTCGACACTGGAGACATGAACATTCTGCCACCAATTTCAAAGCCCGGCTTCAATTTTGCTGTGTACGACGATGACGCAGGTAGGATGTATGGCGTCGAGACGAGCAGCGGACTCAGTGCCTCACTTGCTATCAGACATAGTAACGGTGAGTGGGGCCAGTGGGAGGAGTGCGATATGATGGATTTTGATCCCCCATTTACGGTGTCGTCGAACTGCAACCCGGTCCTCCACGACGGCTCGCTCTACATACTGGGAGAAGACGGGAGGCTAGTTGTCTACAACAGGGGTAGCCATGACCAGTGGTTTGAAATCCTCGAAAAGCCCCACGGCTTTGGGTTTAAATGCGAGAACAGCTACCTCTTCGAATCTGACCGGCATGAGCTCATGGCCATCTTTGCCGGGCACCACGGGACGCCGGTCAACGTCGTCAAGCTCAACAAACATACGATGGAGTGGGAGAAGACGGAGAGCCTCAAAGGAAGAACGTTGTTCACCGGCACGCTGACAACGATGATGAAGACGACAAACATCACAAGGATGCAAGACAAGGTGTTCCTCCCTGGACTCATCGATTGGCGTGAGACCATCCACGTCGACCTTGTTCAACGCGACAATGAACTCGCCTTTGTGCCGAAGCTTGGATTCTCCCATTCCACTATGCAAGACGATAACTATGACACAAACATATGGACTTATGAACTGGGACAAGGCGAGGAAGCAAGGGCATTTTGGGGAATACATAGGGTAGATCCTAGTATCTGGGTTGATTTTAGTAGTAGCTAACTCCATCGTTGTGATGCATGTTGTTTGACATATAATTGTTTGCAAAAATCCAACTCGTCCTTCACAATGTTGACGGTGTGAACTTTGAGCCTACACTTCTTATATTGACTTGACTCTTAAAAGTAGAACTACGAAACAGTTATTTCGCTGACTCGAGTGCTTGGGAGAAAGTTAGTGACCATCTACCTGCGGTATTATCAAGCATATGACAAGGTAATATCCTATGATTGCAACTGAAATACTCCTCTGTTGGTGGTGTAGTAAAGAAGAGTTCTTACTTAAATTGGTCAGGCCAGCGACATAAAACAATAGGTAGGTGAGTTTTATGTGGCAACTGTTTAGCATTTTTAAATAGTCTGTTTACCGTCGAGAATACGTACATACAAAGTACTACACGTAAGAGTTCAGAAACACAATATACAGTAGCTCTTGGCATATCGGAAACGGCTAGCTCTAAAGAGATCTTACCTTACGGAGGTACAAGTCTCGCGATGCAGGATGCAGACCTGTGCTGCTCTGGGAGCGTCTTCCACCATATCACGAAGGATGAGCTGCTCAGAAACACATCTTTGCCAAGACTTCCAGAGGTGAACCATCCAAGTGCATCGCTCTCCAGTTTACCCACCCTGTCTTTGAGATCCTGGAACGATTTGCCGTTGACCATCTCGGCCTGGAGCTCCTCAGACATTGCCCAGAAGCACGACTCGAGGCTGGAACCTAGTGGGATACGCAGTAACTGCTCGCGCCATTTCTGCGTGTACTTGTAACGCCTTGGCCTCCCCTTGCAGAGGTAGGAGCCGGTGTCCTCGTTCTTGGAATGCCTGTAGTAGTTTGCAATGTCCAAGGGCTCGACCAGCCGGCGGTATGAGGTTCCCAGATTCACCCACTCTTCTCGCCCTTCAAACGCATCCGGAAGTTCACGCCTTCGCAACATCTCAATTATCTCGTCCCAAAGGCCGGCTAGTTCCAACCTACGTACGTTTGAATTGAAGTCATGCACTTCCCGCTGAAGCTTGAAGGAATCGTAGTAACTCACTTCATGGAGCTCGCATGTTCTCTTGTACTCGTTCAGGGACTTGAGGGCTTCCTGAATTTTACTGCAGTTTGCGTCTATCTTTGCTTGGTTTATCTCTCTTTGCTTCTCCCATTGTCCAGCTGCAGCAAGGCTCAGCATAGCTTCCTTACTCTGTAATATGAAAGTGGCCATTATGTGATTGGACTGGTTATCAAATTTACTTTACTAGTATTTGAAACTTGGGACAACGTATGCAAACAGAACTCGTAGAACTGTGTCATTGGGAATGACTGCTGATATAAATTTGATGTGTACACTGCTATTTACTAACCTACAAACATATGTGTTGCCTTTGGCTAAAAACTAAAGTAATGATCTTTAATATGGCAAGCCACAGTTGTTTTTGAAGAAGAGGATTGCTTACCAGTTCAAGTCCACCAATTGCTGTTCCATTCATTGGCCTACCAGGAAGGGATGATGAAATTGCTCCTAGGTAGTCCACACAAGCTATCTCTTGTGTCACACATTGCTTAATCGATTCATATTGCCAGTGAGCACTTAAACTTCTGGCAGCAGCATCAAGCAATTGTTGTTGGGGATCCAATTGAAGGAAGTAAAATAGCAACTGCAATACAGCATCCGAGTTTGTGAGAACAATCAGTTGTTCGGGACTCGTCAAGAAAAGATAAGTCCCACAGGGTCTGTAAGGGGAGAGCTCAATGAAGGACGTAAGTGTTCCTAGGATTGAGCTAGTGCATCCCATGAAAGAGCAGGCCTCATAGCTGGCAATAGATAGCGTGCTTCTCAACAAGGTTTCATAAAACTCAGGAATGACAAGCGAATTCCCAGCAGGTGAGAAGTTTGGACTATGAGGAGATAACCAATCGAGAACAGATTGAATTTGTTCTCTAGAGGATGCAAGGGGGGTCAGTGGTATTCGTGGGATGATGTCTAGTGGCATGATGAAATGCAAGATACACTGCGACCAGCCCTCCCTTCTAACAGCGTGGTTGAAAATATTATCTCCAACAAGAGGTGCCCCAAAGGTCACACAAAACGGTTGTGCTTGATTGACACTTCCCCGTCTGGTACAGTTCTCAAGAAACCATATGGCAGCAAGGGTGGCTACTGAACCCCCTGATGAATGGCCTGTGAATACGATACGTTTCTCCTCTGCCACCGCTCTAGATACCTGTAACAGAAGAAACAGAAATCACCCCTTCATCATTCAGTTGAAAATGCTGTTCGACTAAAATTCGCCATATCAAGAAGACTTTCACTCTATTGATATAAATATAGCAGAGCATGAGGTAAGATTATGAAAGGTGTATCCCCATAACGAGAAAAATAAAGGCTGTCAACAAAAGCGGGGAGTAAATCGGTAGAACTGCTGAAATCACTGTGGTCACTTCATTTTTCTGTCAAAATGATAATAGAACATCTGGTTCATTTTACTTGTTTTCACGGAACATAAATGGCACTAAGCTAAACTACTTTGCAGCCTTCCATCTACTACGAGAAATCTGACACTGTAACCACAGAGTCTAAGCAACTCTCTTGCTCTGTTTCATAGGCTCAAATCAAACTAGTTAAGCCATAAAAGCACTACGAAAACGAAAAACCCACCAAAAAAAGTACTACCTCCGTTCCTAGCATTCTAAAAAGGCTTATATTTTGGAACGGAGATAGTACTTCAAAGGCATTACAACAATACGGAAAATACAAGGAAAAGATGCTCCCTATCACCCGTAGTCCCTCTCTAAAAAACACTAGAGCACTACACTAATCTCCAAATGCTCCAATAAGCATCCCATAGCTCATGCCGGTTCGCATAATATTACGATACAGTTACAGAAGGCAGGCACCAAAATGTTGATCCAAAAGGAGCATTTGAAATATCTTCTATGACAACAGGAATGGAGCTTTTGTTCCAGGAGAAATAAGGTTTCCGTCCTGAAAGTTCTTATTTCCTACATAAGTCTGAAGTAGCAAAGTGCAGAAGGTTCAGAGATAGTTTTAGCGAAGTAGCGATCGAAGAAGGTGCTCACCTCGGACTGGAGCGGCGAGCCGTCGAGCAGGCCTGCGAAGGCGGCCATGAAGGCGGCGCTGGCGCGCGCGGGGACGCCGCTCCCGACGCTGCGGAGCGACGGGAAGACCACGGGGTCGACCTCCGCGTCCCCGAACGGCGCGCGGCCGCCGGCGTCGGGCATCCAGCCGGCGGCGGACCAGGTGGGCGTGAAGACGAAGGCCGCGCAGGGGTACGGGCGGGACGCGTGGTGCACTTGGAAGGAGGAGGCGGCGGCGGCGGCGGAGGTCGGGGAGCGGGAGCCCGAGGGGAAGGAGAGCGCGGCGCAGTGGTCGACCAGCAGGCGGTCGTCGTCGGACAGCGCCGCCGCGCGCCGCGGTGGAGTGTCCATCGGCATCGTGGTGAGCCGGTGGGGCTACAGCGCCGCCCTTTCTCTGCTGGAATTTGATGGTTGAGATGACTGCCGGGTTGACTTGTCGCCGGCGTGTTGACGGCGAAAACTAGTGATGGCAATTGGCAATTTCGGGCCTCGCCGGTGGCTGATACGGTACGCACAATAGCAGCGACTAGCATCCTACTCAGTACTTCTTTAATAAAAAAACACAGTAAATCTCGTAGTACATACTAGTATTTGTCAAATGCAGACGCATGCACGGAAATTCATCTTGGCTCCCGGGAGCATTTGCTCCCGGATTTTTGGGGAGTAAATTTTGTTTTTCAAAACTTTTCAAAAAATTCTGAAAAAAATCATGCACGTACCTGACCATGGCACGCACCACCTTGTGAAATGTCGCTGCGAAATGTCATCGTATGCGTCCTGGGCAAAAATGACAAATTTCCAGATCTGAGATTCATATTTTTGGATCTCATTTCATGTCAGAAATTTGTCATTTTTGTCCAGGGCGCATACAATGACATTTTGCAACGAAATTTTACACGGTGGTGCGTGCCATGGTCAGGTACATGCATGATTTTTTCCGGAATTTTTTAACAAGTTTTTAATTTGTTTTAATTTGTCAAAAAAACCGGGAGCAAATGCTCCCGGGAGCCAAAACGCATGCATGCATACTCTAACTTTATAACTTTATAAGCACTTAAAAAAAAACTAATTTATGATTTGATTCTTGGTGGGTTGGAGGTATCACTGTCGTCTTAAACACTAAAGACTACATCTTACTCTCCGTCCATGAATAAGTAGCATTTGTGTTAAATTAAACTTCTTAAATTTTGACTAACTACATAGAAAAATGTAGCAATATAGTACATAACATAAATAAATATTATGTAATCACATTGCAAGATGGATGGTAATACTACCTCCATTTCAAGGAATAAGGCATCTTCATTTTACGTGTTTTTTGTTTGACCAAGAATTACTTTAAATAGATAAACATTATTTATATGAAATTAGTATCATTAAAAAGTTCTTTTCAATACGAATCCAACGATACTAATTACATATAATATAATCAAAATTTTGTTCCTCAATTTTTTTGGTTAAAATTCGTCTTAGAATACACGTGCGCCTTATTCCTTGAAACGGAGGTAGTACTAACTTAGCGTCACAAGTGTTGCTACTTTTTCCTATAGACTTAGTTAAATTTTAATTTGTTGGATTTAACAAAAGCTAGAAGTACATTTATTCGCGGATGGAGGGACAAAATGTGAGCAAAACATCCAAAAAAAAAACTCGCTAGCAAAAATGTTTGTTTTCCCTAATTTAATTCCTAGATGGTTAGAATGTTGCACTTTTCCTCCGGAGGAAGTTGCATTCTTGGCAAACCAACGGATAAATAAGAATATTTTACTCCCTAACCACAATATAGTGCATATACAATTTTTTTTAAAATCAAATGATGTAAAGTTTGACCATGTTTATTGAAAAGTGTAGCTATATCTACAATATCAATTATACACCTTATATAAATATACATGGCGGTGAATCTAATGTTATTTATTTGGTACCCTAGATGTTGATATTTTTATCTACATACTTGATCAAACTTCAGATCATTTATTTTTTAGAAAAATTTATATACATTATATTTTTGGCAAGGAGTGAGTATGAAACTAATGCAAAAAGTAAGAGCAACCAGCCGACCTATATCATCCCACGATTGTAATATTATTTGCCTCTCTAGACGCAAAGTAGACGCTATATTTTAGCATTCTAATCATTTCTTTGTGTTTTGAAAAAATGCAAGTTATTTGAACTTTCTTAATTTTGTGCCAGGGTAGTTAAATATATTTATCATGTGTCTTCAAAATACCTTAGTTTTTTTTGTATTTAGTCACATGTAATCATGTAAACCTGAAATCTATATGTTTGTCTGTCTGTCTGTCTGTCTGTCATATGACTCATTCTTTAATTCAAACATTAAGTATAAGAGTGCTTATCTATCGATTTCTTTTCATGCATTGGGGAATGGGGAGGGCATTCTGTGGTTATGCCGATTATTAGAAAATGTACCACCAAGATTTTGAAAACTTCTAGAAGTACATGGTTGTTCCGTCATTATAAGAAATGTGTAGTTATTTTTTATCTTTTGTAAGTTTAATGGTAGGTTCCTAGTTCATTTCTCTCTAATTGTTGAATATTTATTATTGGAGTATCTGTTCATCAAGCCTGTCTTTAGGCCAAGGAGTTCCTAGTTTCTTTAATAACTGGATTGTGCTAGGCATTGTTTCTTGCATCATGATAAACAGTTTCAGTGATTGGGCCCCAAATGATCGGTTGATCGATACGATGCATGTGCCCAATGTATGTTTTTTTCACGTCAGAGCATCTCCAGTCGCGTCCCCCAAAGCGTCCCCCAAACCGCGCCGGATTGAGCGTTTGGGGGACGTGTTTCGTTTGTGCCGCGTTTGGGGGACGTCGCTCCCCAGTCGCGCCCCCCAAACGCCGCCCCCAAACATTAAAAATACTTTTTTTTGGCATTTTTATTTCAATTTCCACAAACTAATACATAATTGGGAACGTGGTTTACACGAAGATATAGTTTGGAACATGGTTTTCCACAAACTAATACATAGTTTGAACCATGGTGGACACAAATATAGAATATTGCAAAAAAACTAAACCTAACTAGGTCGTGCATCGAAGGTTTCGTGTGTTCGCTGCCAAGAAAGAACACTCGAGGGCACACCCAGTCACCCAAACTGGAAAATCCAGCTGGTGACGGTGCCCTTGTTGGTTCTACCGAGGAAGAACAGACAGAGACCCTCGTGCACGTATTCGCTGCAAAGAAACAACACTAGTCGTCCTCCTCGTCGGTGCTGTCGCCGTGGTAGTCCCGATGGCAGCGCGTCTCGTCGAAGACCTTGACGCTCATGTCCCTGTCGCCGAAGTAGGAGAACAGGAGGATGAAGCCGGCTTCGAGGCTGTGGTGGCGCGCGAACTTCTCCCAGCCGATGTTGAGGTACATCTTGTCGCGCGCGTCGTAGATCACGTTGACGATCCACCGGTAGTAGCCGCACGAAGCCTCCCGCAGATGCATCGTGCGCGGGCGGTCGTCGCCGGCGACGTACTCGGCAAAGGAGTCCGGCAGCCTGTGGATGCCGCGTGGGTCGCCCTTGAGGACGGGGACGAACTCGAACAGCACGCCCGGCTTCACGTCCATCTCCGACGATGAAGACGACGACGTGGCAGGCGACGACGAGCGTGCAGCTCTGCCGCGGCCACGACCACGACCACAGACGCGAGCTCGGCCTCCGCCTCTACTAGACATGGCGTCGACTCTTGTTGAGATGGTGGCGGCTAGGGTTGGGGAGAGAGGCACTAGGGTTTGTGTGTGAGAGGGACGATGAGAGGCGGCCCTTTTTATAGGCCGGAGGGAGGCGGGGGAGCGGTGGCGCTCATTAACGATGGCACGCAGAGCTAGGCACGACGAGACGCGTCGCTGCGCCTCTGCGGGAACTGCACCGTCGCTGCGTGCCAATAACTTCCATCGCAAGGTAGGCGACGGTTAGGTCAAAATTTATTGTGCCGCTGATGGGTCAGCCCCACCACTCCCCGCCTCGCTTTTCGGTGTGTCCGGCGTCCCCTGTGGGGCGGGGACGGGCTCGGGGTGCCGGACACCGTATCGGGACGCGCCTGACAAAATTGGGTTTTGGGGGACGCGGCTGGAACCGTTTGTTGGTCCGGCGCGCCCCAAATTGCTTTGGGGGACGCTACTGGAGATGCTCTCAGAATAATCAAAGCAAATGCACGCCATGCAACATCTGAAGAACACATGGATTTTATTTCAGGGACATACAATTCATGAAGCAAAGATAAGTCATCAACATCAAGTTTTCATAGCTATGTTCCAAAGTTCTATCTATGCGAGCAAATCCTCGAAGCCAGATTCACATTGGAAGCATGGGTTAAGAACTGCTTCACTAACTGGCAGGAAACTGCGCGCTGCTCTCTGTTACCCGTGTGGAAACAGCCATCTACCAAACAACTATATACAGCATCCTTCATTTACATAACTTAGACAACAATTTACTACAGGAACAGCAGCATCAGCTTATATATGTTGTTTCATGTCAGCAGCGTGATGGCCGCTTGTACGTCGGTGGTAATGATGGGCAGTTCTCGTTCATTTTCGCATACGGCTCTATGGAGTTGTACTCGGGTAGCTCCATCTTGTACTCCCCGAGTATCTGGCAGAAGGGAGGCTTATCTGCCTCAGCATTGCACCAGCTCGGAAGATTCACATGGTTGTCCTCGAAAATCTTGAGCATGTATGCATCCCGTATCTGAGGTAGAAAGTAATTTAGTAACACGAGACCAATCAACCGAAGAACAAGAGTTAATGCATTTCTACATCTAAGATTGGTTTAGAACTTTCAGAATGGACATAAATATATATCATGTGAAAGTATAAAAATGCCTTCAAGAGAAACGTCATAGTTAATGGGATCAAACATTAGTTTGTCTACAATGAGCAGCAAAGAATAGCACGTCCAATTTCAACTATGACAGGTGAAGGGACTTGTGACACTTACAGTGAACTCGGTGACCTGAATCGACTCTGTGAAAGGAGCAAACACTCCAGCCTCTTTGTACATTGCAAGAATGAAGGAAACACAAGTGGTTGATTTGCCATCACTGTATACCCATTCATCTTGCTCAGGGATGGTAAGCAGCTGATCAAAAGACATGCCACGACTTTCAGCCTCAACAATGATACCCTTGAGGTCCAAACCCTGCACAGCACAGATAACATGAATTTGATAACTGAGCCAGGCAGTTAGAAGCAGGCGAACTATTAATAAATCTTTAGTAGAAGAAAATAACAGCCAATCAGGGCAAGCCTATCATTTCAATTTTCATTTAAGCCCCAGAGAAAGCTATGCAATTATTGTATTTAAGTTGCAGTGGAAGGCTAGAGCCTAAAAGTATGCACAGAACCAGAACAGAACTCAGGTGAAAAAAAAACTGTTAGAGTACGTAATGGGCTTGGGCTGGCGGTATAGCCCGTTAGTCTTAGGGTTAATTAGAGATAAGGGTCGTTTCCTTAGGGGTTAAGTAAACCTCTCTACATGAGGAGATGTATCAATCTAATCAAGCAAGAATTAAGAAGGAAATCCCTTCCCTCTTGCCCGGCCGTGGGCAAAAGGCCCCCGGCCGGCCTTCTCGCGCCCTCGCAGCCCTCTCTCTCCCCCCAAACCCTAGCAGCCACATAACACTTGGTATCAGCTTTCCCGGGTTCGATCATGTCCAACCCTCCATCGAGTTCTTCCCACCCGCCGCCGCCGCACTCCGACGTCCCCGCCGTTCTCTCCCCGGCGGAGATCACCACAGCCCTCCGCGATCTCGCCACCGCGGTCCAGGAGATCCACCTTTTCCTGGCCGGTCCCTACGGGCCGCTGCCGGCGGCGGCGCTGCTGCCGTGGCAGCCGACGCACCAGGCGGCCAACGCCGCGATCGCCGGGCCGCTGCAGCCGACGCTGCTGCTGTCATCGCCGCCACCCGACGTCGGGCTGTTGCAGTCCCCGCTGCCGTTGTCCACCATCTCCGGGCCGGGTCCTACCTCGGCGCCGGGCCGCCTTCTTCCCCACCGGGACGCTGCAGCAACAGCAGCAGCTGCCGGCGCCACCAACGCCGCCGCTGCAGCTGCTGTCCTCACCGACGCTGTCCCTGCCGTTCGGTGGGCAGCTGCAACAGCAGCAGCTGCTGCCGTCGCCACCAACACCGCAGCAGCGGCTGCTGCCGCCACCGACGCCGTCCCTGCCTTTCGGCGGTGTGGGAGCGACCTTGGCCCCGGGCTCTACATCGACACCGCCCGGGATGCCCTTCCACCAGGTCCGTTTCCCTCCGTCGCCGTCACCGCTTCCGGCTTGGATCGCTATCCGCCACGTGTCGGCGGCGGTGAGGCTGCAGGCTGCTGCGCGCGGCCTCCTAGTGCGTCGGCGTGTGCGGGAGATGCGTGATCTGCAGCTGCAGCTCCTCCAAGTTGCGCTTCGTTGCGCAACGGACCTCGATCTCGTCCGCTGCGTCGTGGATCTTGGGCGTGCGGTTTCCCCCACGGGCGGCGGACATGCTGTTTTTCCCGCGGGCAGCGACCTCAAAGTCTGCGCCATTGACAGTCATCCAGCGGGGAGAAGGCATGGTGTCACCGACAGGAGCGCACCGCGTAGCACCACTGCATTCCACCGCCGGCCGCCGCGCGGGCTCCTTTTGTCCCGCTGGTTTCCATGGGATCCAGGTGGCTGCACGTCCGACGGGCGGATGGTGTCCACTTTATGTTCAGGGGTCAACAATAAAGCGTCCCAGTCCATTTCAGGTTGAGAGTAATAAAACAAGCCGAGATGTAAAAGGCTCGTTTTTAGGTGTTAGGTTTGTGTTGCGTCGAGTCATGGTTTGTTTAGGTTGCAGCTCGAGGACGAGCTGCATGTCCACGTGGGGTGTAGTGTTAGAGTACGTAATGGGCTTGGGCTGGCGGTATAGCCCGTTAGTCTTAGGGTTAATTAGAGATAAGGGTCGTTTGCTTAGGGGTTAAGTAAACCTCTCTATATAAGGAGAGGAGATGTATCAATCTAATCAAGCAAGAATTAAGAAGGAAATCCCTTCCCTCTTGCCCGGCCCTCTTGCCCGGCCGTGGGCAAAAGGCCCCCGGCCGGCCTTCTCGCGCCCTCGCAGCCCTCTCTCTCCCCCCCAAACCCTAGCAGCCACATAACAAAAACTCGTAAGAAACCGCAACCCTACTTTACCCTTGTGTCAGCTTGAATCACTGCAAACTACCGGGCCCTTTACCTTACCAAACAAAACAAGACACAGTAAAAAGTAGTTTACAAACCTCAGTCCCAAGTCGTTTGTTAAGAGCTTCATTCCACATGTTTGCAGCATAAAGTGGTTGTAATCTAGTCCACATGGACATAACAGCCATTACCTGAAAACAGTATTGAGTAATTCAAACACTACCTGTGATAAAATAGTGCAATACGTGGGAGTAAATTTTTAAGCTATCTAGTCTTCACTGAAAGCTCATAACAGCTAGCATTCTTTTATCTTCAGTATGAAAGGACCGATGCCCTCTATAGATTTATGCTGCTAGCATGGAGTATATCATTCACATGGTTGCCAATTCAGTATCACTTTACCATGCAACTTCAAGAGATCATGTGCTTTCTTCTGCATTGTTACATGTTTCCAAGTATGGTTCCAACCCTTTTAACAAGATAATAAGTAAGAACATAGGTCCAAAGCATGAAACTCGTCCTATTTCTATTAAGATTTAGACAACAGATTTAATATTAACTAACTTGATAAGATGGCTCCCACTATTGGCACAATTTCCTGTCTGATCTGTACAGGTAAACTACATAGGCACTGGAAACATAACAAGCAATACGTCTAAACACTGATAAATCTGGAACTAAACATGTAACATGGTTAAGGTGCAAACAGAAAAATAATGAAGGCTTTGAAAAGGCTTGGGAGAGTTACCAGATTAGCATCAAGGGGAGGTGGATAATTGTCGCCTATAGTATCAATCCAGCTAAATATCATGTTATGATAGCCATAGGGCTTTCCTGCCATGCTCCGGGCAAAATCCCATGCAGCACTTTCGTTGAATCTAGAACGTATATCAGGGTGCAATGGCAAAAGGGCTATCTGAGGATTTGATCCATCCTTGAGTGCCATTTCCCACCACTCATCCCAAGGAACTATAGCAATAATTTCTTCTCCCTGTTATTGCAATTCAGTATAGTCAAGACAAATCAGGACTGCAGTTATTTGCACAGGAAAAACATGCATGGAATACTCATATACAATTGTTTTTGGAAAAGGGAAGTTCTGCTGCTGCCTGCTGGCCTTAACATTGCTCTGCAGCAGATACCCAAGACTGACCAGGCGTTAAAGCCATAAGGACATAAAAATTATCCTTGGAATAAGAGCAATGTAGTATAACCACTGTAAGGCTAGCTTTAGCAAGTAAAGGTTCACTACCAGAGCATAATAAGTTGAATAAATACAATATTTAAACCAAAAGGATGAGCATAATGATAAGAACTGAGAAGTACGAACTTGGATTAATCCTCATTATTTTCAGTATATTCAGAAGGTTAGAAGGATTTGTAACAGTATTGTTTATGTTGTTAATGAACATGATTAGGGTGAAAAGATAAGAAATAAAGTAACAACAGCCGGAGCATGTTATTAATCGATATGTGACACCATACATCACATAAACAAAATGACATGATAAATGAAGATTCAATTCATACTATAGCAAGCTATAGATTACCTTTTCATTCTCAAAACCTGATTCTGCAACCCAGAGTTCACCATTCTCATCTTTCAGGCAGACAGCAGTATGCCCAGCAAATGCACCAGTTACCCATTTCTCTAATGTCTCAAACCCACCCCATCGTCCTCGAATCTTTGACAGAGCCAAAAAGTCACCAGATTGTATATCCTCCTTTCTAATATTAGCAACCCAAGGTTGAGAGCGTTTCTCAAATGTAGCTCCCATATGCTTCTCTAAAAAGGCCAAGTTGGAATTTTGACCCCAGCCAGTGTTTGAAAACAAAGGCAGGACATCAATCAAAGATAACAAAGTCCCAAGCATCCCGGATGGCATGAGAAAAACAGAGATGCCATGCTGCTTAACCTGATAAATACATGGAAATCAATCAGTTCTTACTTACATAGGGTACTGAAACGCTATAGGGAACTTTCAGAAAGAGAACGCACATATTCCAGTTCTGCTTCTTCTTCCCATGACGTTATCTCCAAAGTGTGGTCGCGGGCCGCAAAGTAGTAATCCCATGTTATCCTATATGGTGTTGCAAACACATAAAGATCCATGCATGTCCAGCTCTGAGCAGAAGCAGTCTGCATAACCAGAAGACACGTCAAGTTGTCAACACAAAACCCATGTTTACTCAGATAATCAGACCATCTAAAAACAGCCAATGTTCACGATCACAAAATTGTCCAGTGCAGATAAAGTCAACCCAAATATTGTTCTTATAAAATGGTTGTTGCAGGATCGGTTCAACCAAATACTGAATAGCTAAGATTTTTCTTTTAAAATGGCTGCTGCAAGATAAGTTCAAGCAAATATTTAATAGCCACCGAGAAGCTGGTATGTATATATTACTATTCAGCAGCTGAAGCACAATAGTTAGTGTACTTGTGCATTACCACGGCAAGCAAACGAGGTAACGGAGCGAAAACAAGTTGCAAATTTCAATTTGAGTAGAAAGATGCTACCTTCAGGAACTCTATAACAGGATGCATTTGCATGAAGTAGAGATGATCAAAATTATATAAGAATTATAATGTAATTAGCGATGATGTTGTGATTCCAGAATCAACTCTGCAGAGCTCCTGCCATTTATGATGATGTTACCATGTCTGGCGACTGATTTTGCAGTCATCGTTCAAGAAAAAAAAATATAGACAAATTAGATCAACAAAAACTACTCTGGGAAGTTCATTCATAGCGGAGAGATCCTGGTCCCAGCAAGCAAGGTAGTAGAAATAGAGGGGAGACATCGAAACTAATGTGCGCATTCAAAGCGGAGTTCGGTTATCCCCTTTCTTAATTAAAACTAAGCAGCAATGATGCACTAGAGCAACTCTTCCTAATTTGCACTAGTAGAGCACTCATATACCCTCTCAATTGGGTAGTTCCCAGATGTACCTACTCCTCGTTCTATACGGAACCAATTAGCAGCTACACGCCCAAGCAGCCGCTCCTAATTTCACATAATCGAGCAAAAACTGAGGCAAGGGGATTCGAGGTCTTAGGCGCGGACCTTGAGGCGTAGCACGGCGCCGCCAATCTGGGTCCCGTTGCGGTCGCCCGGGGTGAGCTGGATGGCGGCCTCGTTGACGGCGAAGCAGGAGCCGTTCCAGGCGGCGGGGGCGGGGTCGCCCGGGGCGACGGCGGCGACGAAGGAGGGCAGGAGGTCGACGGCGCTGTGGAGCGTGTTCATGACGGGCCACGCCACCTGGCGCGGCAGGATCGGGAGCACGTCCCCGGGGCTGAAGGGCAGCTTCAGCCCCATCGCCCCGCCCCGCGGCAGCCCCGTGGTCAGCACGAGCACGAGGAGGAGGGCCCAGAGGCCCCTCCGCGGGGCCATCGCCGGCGGCGGCGGTTGGTTTCCCTCCCCTCCCGGCCCGCCGATTTGAGATTTTTTTACTTTCGTTCGTCGCCGAGGAGGCTTGCGCGGTGGGGGAAGGTGCCGTGGACGCGGAGTGGAGTCGCCGGTCGCTGCGAGAGCTTTCAAGGCGGAGGTTGGCGTGGCGTTTGGACTTTGAGTTTGAGGGGATCTGGTTGGGGCTCGACTTCGGGTCCCACTCTGGTGTGGGGACGGTTTCTTCAAGGCTTCCGGTTCTGGTACTAGGGCCCATGCCGTGTTGCTTTTGGATATTGTTTTCTATTGATTTTTGTAGAAGAGAGGTCAAGACAGCCAATACAACGTTAAGAATACAACGTTAAGACTACAACTTCACTTCACGATACAACGTCAAGCGGCAAACAACACACCCTCTACACACCCGACGATAAACGACTGTCCTTGCCCAACATTCTACCATGAATGGCGAGAAGAGGAGCACATGGCTTGAGGACCGCGTCACGGACCAAGCAAGACAACACCGAAGATCGACATCGACTCCAAGGCAGTCCGGACCAACGTACCTCCCCTCTAGCGCCTAGAGGAGTCGGCGGGAAGAAGGAAGGGTCTTGACAGACTTCGGGAAGATGCCGAACGAAGCGTCTGCCACGTCGTACATTGCGCCCCGAAAGCACAAGCCTTGGGCCGCGGCCACCACCTGCAGCACATCACCATCCCCAGTCTCCGTGTGTCGTATCGGTCCCTCCCTGATGGCCTAGACGGCATCTTCAAGAAGATAGGGGCACCTTGGTGCCGCTGCCATCGGGTTTGGGGGACCAAATCTAGGGTTTCCCCCGGTATCGGAGGAGAGGGATGGCATGGTGAAGGCTGTGACCACGCCTTCAGCAAGGTAACGGCGCCCGCAGGCGTCGCCGTTGTCAGCATCGGACACTATCGAGCAAGACTTTCGCCCGGCTATACACGACAACCTCGATGCATACGGAGCAGGTTGGGGATGGGATGAAAGCCGCCAGCTTTAGCCAGCGCTACCCAGATGAGAGGAACATCAAATATGGCGAGGGTCGTGCCCACCACCGGCAGCACCACATAGCCACCAGCCAGATCGGGCACTCAATCCAGCATCTAGCGCCGAGGCCTCGGGTGAGTAGCCACCAGCCGCGACACCACCATGGTGCCCGACCTCAGCAGCTAGCGCCGCCACGCCACTGCAACAACCGCCTCAGCCCCGCATCCCCACCTTGGCCCACGTCTGCCGACGGATCCGAGGCTGCGGACGCCGTCGCATGGCCAATCCGCCAGAGGGGGGCGCAGCCATCGTCACCGTCGAGGCACCGAGTTCGCCGGGGAGGACCACGGTACCACACCGCCGCCACATCACCACCGAAGAACGCCGCCGCGAGTAATAAAGGTCCCCGCCGCCGCCGCCCGGGCTTCGCCCGACGGGTCCTCCGACGGCGACGGGAGGGAGGATAGGAAGAGAGAAGCCCGCTGGTGGCCGGCCGGTAGAGCGGTCGGTTTCAGGGGATTTGGGTGTGGTAGCGGCTAGGGTTTCACGGGAAGAGGAGAAGAGGAGCGGTTCTGATTTCTGAATTGTAAGTTCTTGTCCCTATGCTAGTTAGCCTTCGAAATGATCGTGGATTAGTGGTATCATATATTTTCTATTTTATAATTTTTCTATTCTATGAATCAAATGAACCCTAAAGGACTTCTTCTCGATCATCTTGGTATTGCAACTGTTCGTGGTAGAGTATAATTCTTTGAGTCATATCAAACTTGCAAGTCGGAAATGGAAGTATGCTGCAGTTCTGCCGATTGATCATGTGAGCACACTCTTTCGAGAAGATTGAGTTCGGACATTGCCCCCGAAAGCAAACAACGTGGCGCGTCAATCAATTAGCTAAAGAGGCATATGTGACAAATTCTGTGATAAGTTGGGATGGTGATCCACCCAGTTTTATTTTTCCGCATGTAATAAACATTTAATTAATGATGTAAATGTTGGCTATTGAATAAAACGTGATGTAAAGCTTTCCCCTAAAATAAAGATCCTTGGATGTATTTGGATGGAAAAAGTATATTTCAAACTCTAAAGTTGTACTCCCTCCATCCATAAAAAGATATTGAAGATGTTTCTAAATTTGAATGTATTTATACACTAAAGAGTATCTAGATACATCTAAATTTAGATAAATTTACGATATTTTTTTATAGACCGAGGTAGTAGGTGTTTGATGAAATAAACCATGAACTCCAAATCCTGTCGTTTGTATCATGAACTTAGGAACTCCGGTTCTTAATCAAATCCTGGATTAATTTTGCACGTTAAAAAATAAAAAATCCTTACAAAATAATTGAGTGCTCTCGCTGACAAAGCTGGTCTGGAACAGGAGCAGGCAGAGCATCTCCACGCGGCAGAGCATCTCGAATTGATTAAAATTCTACTCATCAACCACCTAAATTAGGCAATAATTTTGCACCTAGCCGGTCAGACATCCTCTCGCCAGCTGGTAGGTGCACGGAGCGGTTGAATCCCCGCTGACGAGCAACCACGTGGTGGCTATCAGCGGAGGATACCGAGCTCTTAGGCTGACCATAGTGCTAGTATCATAGGTAGTATCATGCATCCTAGGCCCACAAAAATGATGATGTGGCATCTAATTAATGAGGAGAGATAGGATTAGAGTAACATAGGTAGATACTGTATCATAGCGCATGTTACGAGAAAAGCAAATACCAAATAGATCTTGTACATAGATTTACATTGGGATTCTACAAAATAATAAATTTACAAGTTTATGATACTACACTATAATACCACCCACTATAGAGATAGTATCATAGACAAGTATCATATGCATGATACTAGTATATGATACTATGCACTATGACCAGCCTTAGCGGCGGGATGTCATACATGAGACTAGCCCCAATAGGAGTATCATACATGCCATGTTGGCAAAATCTGATGTGTCACATCAATTAATGAGGTGAGAGATAAAAGTAGTACTATCATAATATGATACCGTATCATGACACATAGACCTAGAAAACTTCATGACAAATACATCATGTACACACATTTGCATTGAGATTCTACAAAACATTAAATATGATATAAGTATGATACCGTATTATGATAGTACTATGCATTGTGGATGTAGTCTCATAAACTGGTATCATGTACATGATACTAGTGTATGATACTTCCCATTGTGACTAGTCTGACCCGCGTACCGTTAAATAAAAATTTAGTAGGAGTATGGTATGGGATAAAATATTATTCATGGGTTTGTAGATGGGAAAAATATTATACCCATCGGGTATAGTGGATACGGGTATGGGATCATAGAACTCATACCCGCGTACCCATGTACTCATCTAAAATTAAGAAGTGGGTTAATGTAATATTTTAATCTACTTAATTTTTTTTCCTAATCATGCCTTCATGTTGCTATGATGAATCTCATGATTTCCGGTGTCACAATCGTTGGTAGGCTAGTGAGGATTAGATCTCTATTTATGATCACCTTCTGTCATATTTTTTTGATTAATTTGATGTGTTGTAAGCGCGAGTATTTTTACCCGCGGGTACCCATTTACCCTGTTGAGTGACGGGTATGGGAAAACTTGTACCCGTTGACGGGTATGAGTACGGATGACGGGTAAGATTAAAGGTGACGAGTACGTGTATGAGATGGCTCTACCCGTATCCATACCCTGCGGGTGCCATCCCTAGTAGTGGGAATCGCGGCGGTGCAGCAGCACAGACCACGCGGTGTACGCATCGGTGTCGACTCTCCAGCAGATGGGCTCGCTTTTCGCTCGACAGTATGCCGGCAGTGAACCCGAGAGAAAGCACTTCAGATTCTATAACGCATCTCATCTCCAACTGAGTGACGCATATCGGACGCTGAAACTAGTTACACCCGTTCGTTTTCGTGGTCCCGCAGACACGAAAATAGTCGTTATTTACCACAAGTCCGTTTGCGACTGGGGTGCCCCAGCAGGCCGACGCATATTATTTTTCCAACACTTTTTTCATAGCTCAAATGCAAGAAATGTACATACGAAAAACAAGAAGAAAGAACAAGTCCCTAAACTAGTTGTTGCCCCTCAGGGCGGTTGACGGCCCAGCACCATCATTGCCTCCCTCCCTCCTCATCAGCTTCTCTGCCGCCCGCCGCCCCATCAGCTGTGTGGTCGCCAGAGCTCGGTGGGCCGCCGCATCCTCTAAGCAGCAGCGCCTCGTTGGCAACATTCTCGGCCTTCTTGAGAGGCTCAAAGGACTCGACTAAATCCCTCTGCTCCGTCGCCTTCTCCTCCGGGTCAGGCCCGTCAGAGTCAGATGACCATTCAAATTTGGAGGAGGAGTCCTCTACGGCGGCCGCCTCCCAGCTGTGTTCCTGCTCGACGTCGAACACCGCGTGGGCCGCCGGCTCCTCCTTCGCTTCTCGCTCCGCGTCAGCCATGAACTTCGCGTCCATGGTCGCGTCGATGACGTTGTCCACACTTTTGTCGTTATCCTCATCGGAGCTCTCGACCGGGGGAGGTGGAGTCGCAGGTGGAGGCGTCGTAGGCTAGCCATGTCCGGCGCTGCTCATGGCAAAGGCGAAGGGTTGTGTCGAGGCGGCGCTACAGTGGAGGATGTGCGGCGGCTAGGGTTTGTTTTGGAGGAGATGAGATGCACACGCCCCGAGGCGCATATTTGGGTTGCGTTTGCGTCTCCACGGACAGCCCGGTCACTATGCGTCGGGCCGCTGGGTCTGGTTCCTGACGCATTTTTTGACCGCACGGACGCAAACGGTCACTCAGCATCCGTTTACGTCGTTCAGTTGAAGATGCCCTAACTGCAAAAGATTGGGGAAGATGAATATGACATATGGGTTCCACTTCCACTATCAATGCATTTGCACCTGTGATTTTCAAATACTAGCCAGCAGCACATATGCCACCTACGTATTGGAATCACCGTTTACACATGTCGGTAAAATGTTTCTGAGCGGTCCACACCGGTTGTTCGCCAAACCAACTCCAGTAGGAACAAGAGGAGAGAGCCGAGAGAAGAAGGTGTGGTTCTTCGGAGTTTATTTGAATGTATGTGAAACGTGGAGTAGTTGTTGAGTTGGTGCCAACGCGTCCGATAATACCCCTTCATACAGAATTTCTTTGGGATCGATTTGCTGACGCTTGTATTAAACTCGGGATCGTGTGGATTTTTATTAGAAACATCAGTGTGATTAGTTCCTCACTGAAATCCCCAAATCACTTTCGTCAATGATTTATGCTCGTCCGTGGAGATGCTCTAAGTGAATTAACCTATAATCCTGATCACAGTGTACCTAGCAGCTCTAAAGTTTTATTATACTCCATCCTGCCCAAAATATGTTGTATATAAGATTTGGTCAAAGTCAAACTTCCTAAAGTTTTATCATAAAAATCTAAACATATACAACAAAAAAAAATTAGAATTGTCATGAAATATATTTTTATATTATATGCAATTGTCATAGTAGATGTTTGTATTATTATCTATTCTTGATCAAAGTTTGCGCAGTTTAACTTATCCGAAAAAATATGCGCAACATAAAATGGGCAGGAATGAGTACTAGGATTTGCAAGTTTAGGGTATCAACGAGAAGAATTTGCAGTTTAGGATGGTTAAAAAAATACGCTAGGAAAAGACACCGACAGAGAAGCACATATTTTTGCTACAAAGTATTTGGATACAAAGTACGCCTAAGCTATTACCCGTAACTTGCACCTTTTTTTTTTTTAGAGCAACCACATATTTCATTAATCGAAAACCAAGTTACATAAAGCAACATACCCGTAACTTGCACCTTCTTTTCTACTCTCCCAGTTTGAGTGCATTATTAAGTTTACTTCAGGACACGATTATAGCATCATATGGGTATTTTTCTGCCACCAAATACGCGAAGTGTATGTACCTAGCTACAGACATTTGATGTCAGAGATTTTTTTTATGCATGACTTTATGCATGACGAAATACGTACGTGCACCCTGGCAAATATTTTTGATTCAAAGATACACGTCATGGAACAATTTTAATAAATTTGATATTTTCTGTGGATGAAATATTTTGGATCACAAACATTAAAAAATGGGATATTTGAGAAATCTTGAAATTAATATGCTTTTACTCAAAGATTTACTCCGCGTTGGAGCATACTACGAGCATATATTTTGATGTTTTACAATAAATTATTTGCACACAACAATTACAAGCATCCAATTATTTTTCTGGTATAAAATGGTCCGCTCTCGTCCCTGCTCCCTTCTCCCCAACCCTCCCAGACAATTAGCAGAAGCAATGCCCCGTAGGGGGGAAGGCGAGAGGGAAAGTGAATATCCAGTAGATCATAGACAACAAAAAGCGAAAAACGACGCTTAAGAGGCGCCTCCCTGTTGTCGTGAAGAAAGCCATGGAGCTATCCGTGCTCTGCGATGTCCACCCTCTGCGTCATAGCATACCGTCCTAGCGAGGCCGAGCTAGTGGTTTGGCCTTCACCGGGGACGGCTGCCGATGTCGTGAGGCAGGACGGAGAACTGCCAGAACTGGAAGGTCCAAGAACAAGTTAGAGAGCACGGACTTCATCAAGCAGATGAATGAGAAGTTGAGAGTGAAGCTGTCCAAAGTCCAGCTGAAAGACGAGAGGAGCTGGTTCTATCAACGTCTTCTTGATCTCCACCTCTCGTCTTTGCAGCTAGACTTTGGACATCTTCACTCTCAACTTCTCATTCATCTGGTTGATGAAGTCCGTGCTCTCCAACTTGTTCTTGGACCTGTCCAACTCTGGAAGGTCTCTCTACTTCCTCACGACATCGGCAGCCACCCTCGGCGAAGGCCAAACCACTGGCTCGGCCTCGCTAGGACGGTATGCTATGACGCAGAGGGGGATGTCGCAGAGCACGGATAGCCCCTGGCCTTCTTCACGACAACAGGGAGGCACCTCTTCAGCGCTGTTTTGCGCCTTTTGTTGTCTATGATCCACTGGATGTTCACTTTGCCCCTCGCCCTCCCCCTACGAGGCATTGCTTCTTCTATTGGTCTGCGAGGATTGAGGAGAAGGGAGGGAAGAGAGCGGACCATTTTATAGCAGAAAAATAATTAGACGCTTGTAATTGCTGTGCAAATAATTTATTGTAAAAGATCAAAATATGTGCTCGTAATATGCTCTAACGCTGAGGAAATCTTTGAGTAAAAGGATATTAATTTCAAGATTTCTCAAATTTCCCATTTGTGTAATGTTTGTGATAAAAATGTTCCATCCACAGAAAATGTCAAATTTATTAAAATCATTCCATTGCGTGTATCTTTGAATCGAAAATATTTGCCAGGGTGCATGTACGGATTTCGCCATAATAATGTCATGTATAAAATAAAATCCCTGACATCAAATGTGTGTAGCTAGATTAAAACACTTCGCATATTTGGTGGCAGAAAAATACCCATATCTTAACAATGCACTCATATGGCAGGCAAGCTCCATTCGGCCAAAACCTTGCGTTGTTTTAGAGCCTGTCTACACATGCAGGCAACCAATCATGCTGCAAGTTTCGTCACACAGCTACGCCACGTATGTTTCAAAGTTTCACAAAGGGCTGATGATTTCCCGTGTCCAACGTGAAACAAAACGAAAACGCGCCAACTGGCCAGGGTGTTGCTGAAGAGATAAATACAAAAGAAAAAAACTGCTTCAGCTCTTTGTACTGAGTTAATGCTAGTGGTCACGTGACGTTTGCCAGTGATCCAACCCATCAAAGGCCCGGTGTGTGCAAGGTGACCGGCTGTGTCTGGCCGCGTGTGACGTTTGCTTTCCTAGAGCAGGCCCATCGCTCATGCTTCTTGTGCGTCTGAATAGCCGACCGATCGGCCGAGAGTGTGGAATGGAGTTCAGTCTGCTCTTAGCTCACTAGTCAGCTGAGCGTGGCCGGCTGCACCCTCCCCACCCAAATCTGGGTCTTTTGGGCTTTATTTGGGTCTAGGTGGGCCGCCTCGGGCACGTTGGCGGCTTCACCGGCGGACAGAGGAACAGGTGCTCGTGCTAGGTTGGCGGAGAGGGTGGCATGCCTGCTGCATTGCGGCGGCAGGGTTTTACGAGCCAAGTCGGGCCTATGTAGACCTGGTTTGTTTCAGCTGCAACATCCGGCTTGCTACCACCAACAGTGGTGGCGGTCGTTCCCTCCCGCGCGTTATTGTGTTGTCACCCCTCGCTGGAGTCCCTTCTTCTTGGTCTTGTCAGCCTCACTACATGGGCCACAATGAGACGACAATGGTGATTGCAAGATTGGTGGACCGCTTCGGAGCGTCCGCGGTGTGGTTTTTTGGAGGTCGGGAGAAATCCATGTCGTCTCAGCACTGACACGGTGACGCTTGCAGGTGTCGCCATTCCTTCGTGAAGGGAGTCGAGTGTACCTCTTCCTAATCCACGTAGTGTACCGGGAGAAACCCTAGGATTAGTTCGGGAAGCAACATCAACGCTGTCGCTTTCTTTTTTGGAGGTGTTGCTTGGTGCGCGGTGTTTCAGAGTGCTAGAACCGTGGTGGGAACTCGGAGGGTGCGGCAGTTGAGCATCATCTTCTTTTTCACCGATCCACCGGTGTCAGCAATATTGTTTCTTTTCTTTTAATCTATTCTTTTTTTCGTGTGCGTACTATATTAATATAGCGGGAGTAAAGCCTATTTCAAGGAGTACGGTAGGTGTCGGATTACGAAAGATTGAATTGCCTCCTGAAAAATGCATGCTCTGTTAGAACTTAGGATTTCGTTTGCAAACCAACGTCAGTTTTATTCACTATGCAGTCTAGACTGACTCAAGGATAATAAAGTACATACTCACACTGTTGTTGCCTACATCTCTATTTGATATCTAATAGCAAGCTGCTTATGGCGGACGCTAGAACAACACATCAGGGAGAGCTAAGAAGAAGAGAAGGAGAAAAGACTTGAATCTGAGTGATGCTTTAAACCCAAACAGAGAAAGCAGTGCTTTCTGCTTCTCTCTTCAGATTTAGAGCGGCAGTTAGATTCTAGTCTTGTTTTCTTATCTTCGTCTTAGCTTTTCTTGATGTGTCGTTTTAGCGTCGCGCTATGACAACTTGTTGTCAGATATCAAACGAAGATGCGGGTAGCAGCAGTGTCAGCATGTACTCGTGTGTGTGTCTGTACTGATGACCTACTGGAGCATGTGTCCTTGAGTGAGTCCATATCGGATGGAATAAATAAATGATTGGTCTGTCACGTGACATTTGTTGGTGACAGGAGAGAGAAGGCGGCTGCTCATCATCAGGGATCAAAGTACCGGGATCTGATTGGATCTCACTAAGAACGTATTTTCCCTGTACTTTGCCTTTGCAGACAACATTCTGAGTTTCGATAGAGCATGCATTTTTCTACCAGGCAAGTTCAAGCCATCCGACCCCTACTGAACTACGGTTCAATCTCCATCCAAAGCAAGATTTTCAGCACTTCAATTAGAGTACAATCTACAAATAAGGCATGATATTTTTAGCGCAAATTTTCACGTGTTCTATCAAGATTGTACCCTAATTCAAGCGTTGAAATTGTCTATGTCTTCTATCATGATCCCTAGCTGTGAACGCCTGAAGGAAAACACCTTACTCCTCTCGCTCATGTCTCGCCTCCGTGCAGGCGAGGAAGGGCAAGACGTCACCCGCCATCTCTCCCTCCCCCTATCCAACACCGGCGGCGTGGGCTGTGGGGCGTTGCATTTGCAGTGCCACCGGCGGCGACCGAACCTTCCCCACACGCGTGGGGTGCTGACGCGCACAACGGCCCGTGGCGGTCCGGTGAGGCCCGGGTGGTCATGGTGGCGGTAGAGCAGCCTCTTGGCTTCTATGTGCCATGCTAGCTGGAGCTCGGCGAGCTGGTTGGCTGATCATGGCCGGCTGCACCCTTCCGGCCCAGATCTAGACCTTTTGGGTCCCATCTTGGTCTAGGCGGGCCGTCTTAGGTGCGGTGGTGGTGGCAGAAGAAGCAGGAGCTTGTGCTGGGGTGGTGGAGGGGATGGTGTGCATGTTGCAGTGCGGCGGCTGGGCTTTACGGGCCCGATCTGGGCCTAGCCGGGCCTAGTTTGTCCCTGTAGCAGCATTTTATCGGCTACCGCAGATGGCAGTGGAGGTTGTTCCCTCCCGCGTGCTACTATATTGCAGCCCCTCTCGGGAGTCCCTTCTTCTCGTTTTTGTCTACCTCGTAACTTGGGCCATGGTGAGACGATGGTGGTGATTGCATGATTGTGGTGGTCTGTTTCGGTGGAGCGCAACGGAGCATCCGGTGTGTTTATTTGAGGTCGGGAGAAATCCATGTCATCTCGGCACCAACGCGGTGACGCTTGGGGTTGTCATCGTTCCTTCGTGAAGGGCATCAGGTATACCTCTTCCCCACTCCCCCTAGCGTACTAGGGGAACCCTAGGACCAGTTTGGGAAGTAGCGTCGTTGTCATCGCTTTTATTTTTAGAGGTGTTGCTTGATACGTGGCGCTTCAGAGTGCTAGGAGCATAGTAGGAATTCTCCAGAGCGCAACAGTTGCGGATCATCTTTGTTTCGGCCGATCCATCTTTGTTTCGGCCGATCCGCCAATGTCATTTTTTTTATTTTCTCATGTTTCCTTCTTTTGATCTTGATTGTGTTCTTGCCCTAGCAGACTTATCGTATCGTGTGGCTGCTATATTAATATAACAGGGCACAAGCCTATTTCAAGGAGTTCAGCAGGTTACGAAAGATTTGAACTTCCCCCCTGAAAAAATGCATGCTCTGTTGGAACTTATGAACTTATGCTATCGCAACCCCCCTTGCATATGGACCGAATGTGTCCGTCATGGTTCGTTGAGGACAGATGCGAGGCCACATGGTGTGCCGCATCTAGAAGGGGCCACATTTTCTGTCTGTTTAGCCCGCATCTCTGGCCCAAAATTGGGTCGGGTTTGCGGTGGCCGTGGACACTGCGCGCGTCCATGCATGTCCACTCTAGATCGCGATGGGTCGGCATGTCAGCGACAGGGGAAGGCAAGGCAATGCGAGTCCATGCCGTCTTCTTAAATGACGACCTTTCGTCGTCATCGAACCCACACCCATCCCATAGTTCTCTCTCTCCCTCTCTCCCTCCCTCCAAGGACCATTGAAACCCTATCTCGGTGCCCTAGCTCACAACCATGGCCAAAGGCAGTGGATGGTTCCACCCTAGGCGCAACGATCACAAGGCCGCCGGTGGCGGAAATGGCGGCCGCCGCTTCTTCCACGAGGACGAGGCCTAGAGGCCACCTCGTCCTCCACCCGTGTCGTGCTTAGAGCGGCGCGTCTACGTGGAGGTCGAGACTACCCGCCAGTTCGCGGAGTCCGACGTGCCTCTACCCTAGCCTGACGTCCACCTTCCCCATGGGTGGAATCTAAATCAAGCGCGGGTGCTGGTGCCCACCACCCCCCGCGCGGGCTTGCTCGCTGGCGGGAGATCCTGCGGAGGTGAGCTAACTTGCCGCCCGACCTGAGGTGCGACCCGGCCTAACCCGTGGACTCTCCGCTATGGGGTAGCTGGTTCGAGGTTGAGCATGAGGAGCGGCGCACCGGCATTGATGCATACCTTAAAGACCTCAAGGACGAGGACGTCGACCACGAGGTGCAGGAGGCGGCACACCATGCACCATGCACCGCCACCTCCACCGGTTGCCATGAAGGAGGAGCTATCGGAGTGGCCGCAGCGACATCACTACGATGGCTTTGTCTTCCCCACGCTGCGCCCTGGCGGTCCTGATTGGGGGCAGTAGGTCGAGGCCGTCAGGAACTACGTGGATCCTGTCCCGTGGGTTCCGTCGCTGGCTCTAGAGGCCTACAACCAGGCCGTGAAGTAGGAGGACCCGCCAGAGGAGGACAACAACAGCGGCGGCGACTACAAGCCGATGGAGGTGGCCATCTGTCGTTCCATCCTCGTCTCCGAGGTGGAGGACCAGGTCAAGTCGATTGGCCTCGAGGAAGCCATCCAGTTGTCGCAGAAGGCGGCCGCACCAGCGCCCCCACCTCCACCCGACAGCTGAGCAGCTGCCCCTCCCTCTTCCTCTGCCCGATGTGTGGCTGCCGCCATAGGTCTTCATTAACCTCGGCAACGAGGACTAGATGCCGGCGGCGACTAGAAGCTGTCTCCCCCTTTGTTTTTCTTATTTTTTTAAAGTTGTAAAATGGGCTCCTATATATATTAAACATATGTGTTTTCTTTTTTGGTGGGCTTTTTTTGCGGAGGGGCATTGGGGCCGCTGCCACCCGCATACGGACGCCAGCCTGTTTCGTGTATGCGGACCGCCGCATCAGAACGGACAATTTTGCAGGGTGTTGGAGATGGTGCTGAGCAACCGTTTGCATCCTCGCGGTCGAAAAATGCGCCCGCACCCTGCTCCAGCTGGGCGATGCATAATGATCGGGCCGTCCGCGTCCCAAAAATGCGGCACGTTTACGTTTCCGCGGTCGCGCCAAGTGACCGCGTTGGTTGCATTCGGGCCCGCTAGGCAGTGACTAAGTAAGCAAAATATTTCCTCATTGCTATTGATTGGCCAAAAGGACCATCTTTACAAAGATAGTTAGTCGAGTTAACCTAAAACTACAACGGCCGTACCTACCACGGCCGGGGTTACTCGAAGTCGCGTAGCCTACTACTGGCCGCAAGAGGGGTCGGCGCCGTCGTCGAAGCGCGACCGCCTAACGTACTCGCGCTGCGCACGCCACCGATCGGACATCTCGTCCTGCTGCCTGCGGCGTTCTAGGGCCTCGGCCAGAGAAGAGTCCTAGTGGACTCTCTTCACCGCCGCCATTTAGGCGTGGTAGCGGGCCCTATCCCTAGCCCCTGCCGCCTCTGCATCATCCCTGGCGGCGATGGCGTCCCCTCCGCGCGACCGAATCTAGGTCGGAGTACAGGTAAGCCCGACTCATGGAGATCGCATGGTTGCGAACTTCCTCCTAAACTGCCCGAGTGAGCGGAGCCCGCTGGTCGCCGCCGAACTCGAAGCGGATGTGGTTGTCCTTGTCGTTGGTGGCGATGTCATGGATGGCGACATCTGCGGGTGGGGCCACCGACAACGGAAGAGCCGCCGCAAGGGCGGCACTAGCCGCCGCCATCTCCGCCCACACATCGGAGAGCTCCGCCCTAGAGCTCCGCCATGGCCGCCGCCCGCCGTTGACGTTCTAGCGCACTCCATGCCGCCTCCGCCTCCCGGTCCAGCTGGTCGGCCTGAAGGGCGTTTGCGGCGAGCTGCTCCTCATCGAACGCATCCATCGCGCGGAACTCGGCGAGGTCCGCATCATCCGGGTAGACTTGGCGGGCCATGTGAACAACGCGAGCCTAGGTGCGGTTGTGCTCATCCATGGATGGATGCTAGGGTTTAGGTTGAGGTGTTCCCGTCGGCCCCGCCGGCGCACACCATATATAGGCACGGCGGGGCGGGAAACAGCGTTCGTGCGCAGGTAGTTTCCCGCGCGCGCGAAATGTCGGCGAAACGCACCAATCTGTTGTTGCGCACGGGAACCACCGTCATCGCATGGGAACCGGTAATCGCCGGCGGCATGCCTCGACGGGACGTGAAACCGCCATTACCGAACTTGACGGTGCTAGTGCTAAAAAATGGGTCCGCACTGCTGGGATACCCGACGCAAACGGTTATTTCGGGCTGTATGATGTCCGCGAGCCGACGCAAACGAACAAGCACGAATAATTTGGAACGTCCGAAATGCCCCTTACAACCGTGTGCAAATGCTATGGACAGAACAGAAACTACGCTGTCAGTGAGATCCAATGAGATCCCCATACTTTGCGCCTGACGATGAGCAGCCGCAGGATCTCTTCTCTCTCCTGTCACCAACCAACGTTAGAGGACAATGCAATCATTATTCATTCCATTCCATTTCATCGGATCTGAACTGACTGAAGGACACATGCGCTAGTAAACCATCAGTACAAACACACATAGGAGTACAGACCGATACAGTCGCACACTGCTGCTGCCTGCATCTTTGTTTGTTACTCCTATCTGAGTATCTGACAAGAAGCTGCCCATGGGGAAGCCATGTCTCAGCTCTCGACGCTAAAATAACGGCACAGGAAAAGCTAAGCAGAAGAAGAAAACAAGATTCATCAAATCGGGACCGGCTCTAAACTGAAGAGAGAAAGCAAACGGGGTTGCTGCCGGCATGGACGGATGGTTCATCTAGAAGATCTTCTACTGGGGTGGGCGCGACCGCTTGTTGTACCCCTTGGCGGCGTCGGCGGCCCTGGCGGCGGGGGTGCCCTTGGCGAAGGCGTCCGAGAGGTCGGAGTAGAGGCTGCCGATGCGCGCGATGTTGCTGTTGAGCTCGCGGATGAGGGCCACGTTGCGGTTCAGGTCGCTGTCCTCGCCGGACTCCTGGTTCTGCTTGATCTCCTGGATCAGCACCCGGTTGTGCTCTAGGATGCCCTGCACCTGTCCGGAGCACCGCTCAAACGCCTGCACCGCCTTCCCGTTCTCGGCTCCTCCCCCGTTTGGAACCGCCTCCCCGCCGCCGCTGCTGCCGTTCTCCATCCCGGCCTGCCTCTCTGCCTCGCCCTGATCTAGTTCTGTGTATGGAAGGAGGAAGATGGGTGTTCGGCGTGGGGGGTCGTCACGAGGAGAACGAGAGAGAGACACGACGTGGAGGAGAATTTATCGTCGTGCTCGGGATGCGTGTTGCAACGGGTCCTGAGATCTTTCGACGGGGTGAAACGGGCTTTATTTCAGGGGGAAAGCGCCAAGATTAGGTTTCGCTTTTTCCATCGAGCGGCCCGGCTCATCTCTCTAAGCCTCGTTCAGCAGGCAAGGATAGAAGTGTATGATCTGAAGTGTTTCGGGTGAAGACAAGTGTTTTGGGTGGTATCGCATGAACTCTCTAGCTTTTCAGGGCGAGGTAGCTATCGGGAGGGAGCAAAAACTCGAACTGTAAACCCGGTCTGTAGCTTCCTCTTCGGAATGGCCTGCAGCAGTGCAGCAGCTCGTAGAGCTCGATCACGAGCGCCACAACAGGCCACGCCTGCAGTAAAGTTCGTCCTCATTTTGATCGCGAGAAAAAACGCGAGGGGGGGGGGCTAGCGTTTTTATTCACACTTGTATCGGTAGGTCTTGTACAAATACCTGGGGCTCACTGGTGGAAAAACAGGCTTCCGGGAAGCCCCATAAGTCGCGAAGGTAAAGGAACCGCGACTAATGGGGTCTTTAGTCGCGGTTCGTGTGGCGAACCGCGACCAAAGGCCTGGGCCCAGGGCGCACGGTGGCCAGCTGGTGCACGTGGGGGGCTTTAGTCGCGGTTGGCCAGCCCAACCGCGACTAAAGGTGCCGAAGGCCTTTAGTCGCGGTTGGCCGAGCCAGCCGGGACTAAAGCCCCTCCCCTATATATACCCATCCAGCAGCCAACACTTAGCCATTTGGAGCCATTCTCTTCACAAACTTCACAAGTGAGTGTTAGGTTTGCTTTTGGTTCCTCTTATGCACATAAGGTGTTTGATGAAATGCCCCAAGAGCATGAAACAAACATGATATGAAGTGTTGGAGTCACACTTGAGCTTTCTCATTTATTTTTTCCTCCTCGATCGCGGTTAGCAACTTGAACCTTTGATGTGTCATTGATAAAATATGCATGTGTGTGTAGTTCATTATTTAATTTATATTGTTTGTAGCTAGTTAGTTTAACAAATGCATGATGGTTAATTATATATTTTATATTATAATAATGCAGATGAATCGGCAATGGATGTACGGTAACCGACTCTCCGGCGAGTTCAGTACGGGTTTGAAAGATTTCCTCGTAGTGGCTAATGCGAACAAGCGGGGGGTTTTGTTATCTGTCCATGTGTTAAGTGTAAGAATCGGAAGGGTTACTCTTCCTCAAGAGATGTTCACATGCACCTGCTTCGGCACGGTTTCATGCCAAGCTATAATTGTTGGACCAAGCATGGAGAAAGAGGGGTTATAATGGAAGAAGATGAAGAAGGGGATGATTTCAATGATGAAAGCTATCTTTCTCATTTCGGTGATACTTTCATGGAGGATGCTGAAGGTGAAGGGGAAGGTGAAGAAGAGGCACGTGATGATCCCGTTGATGATCTTGGTCGGACCATTGCTGATGCACGGAGACGCTGCGAAACTGAAAAAGAGAGGGAGAATTTGGATCGCATGTTAGAGGATCACGAGGAAGGCGCTGTACCCCGGATGCGACGATGGTCCGAAAAAGCTGGGCTGCACACCTGGATTTGCTGAGATGGAAGGCACAGGCAGGTGTAGCTGACTCGGCATTTGAAAACTTGCTGAAAATGTTGAAGAATATGTTTCCAAAGAATAACGAGTTGCCCGCCACTACGTACGAAGCAAAGAAGGTTGTCTGCCCTCTAGGTTTAGAGGTTCGAAGATACATGCATGCATCAACGACCGCATCCTCTACCGCGGTGAATACGAGAATTTAAATGAATGCCCGGTATGCACTCGCATTGCGTTATAAGATCGGAGGCGATGACCCTGGTGACGATGTTGAGGGCCGAAACCCAGGAAGAGGGTTCCCGCCAAGGTGATGTGGTATGCTCCTATAATACCACGGTTGAAACGTCTCGTTCGGGAACAAAGAGCATGCCAAGTTGTTGCGATGGCACAAAGAGGACCGTAAGTCGGACGGGGAGTTGAGACACCCCGCGGATGGAACGCAATGGAGAAAGATCGACGAGAGAGTTCAAAGATTTTGCAGCTGACGCAAGGAACATAAGATTTGGTCTAAGTACGGATGGCATGAATCCTTTTGGCGAGCGAGCTCCAGCCATAGCACCTGGCCCGTGACTCTATGCATCTACAACCTTCCTCCTTGGTTGTGCATGAAGCGGAAGTTCATTATGATGCCGAGTGCTCATCCAAGGTCCGAAGCAACCCGGCAACGACATCGATGTGTACCTAAGGCCATTAGTTGATGAGCTTTTACAGCTGTGGGGCAGACCTGGTGTCCGTGTGTGGGATGAGCACAAAGAAGAGGAATTTGACCTACGAGCGTTGCTTTTCGTAACCATCAACGATTGGCCCTGCTCTTAGTAACCTTTCGGGATCTGTCAAATAAGGGATACAATGCATGCACGCACTCGCTTACATGAGACCGAAAGTGTACATTTGCCAAATTGTAAGAAGAACGTGTACCTTGGGCATCGTCGATTTCTTCCGAAAGGTCATCCGATAAGAAAGAAAGGCAAGCATTACAACGGCAAGGCGGATCACCGGCCGAAGCCTGCGGAACACTACTCGGTGCTGAGGTATTTGATATGGTCAAGGGTTTGAAAGTCATCTTTGGAAAGGGTCCTGGCGGACAATCGGTTCCGAAGGGAGCCGACGGGCACGTAGCCATGTGGAAGAAGAAATCTATATTCTGGGAGCTAGAATATTGGAAAGTCCTAGAAGTCCGCTCCGCAATCGACGTGATGCACGTTACGAAGAATATTTGCGTGAACATCCTAAGCTTCTTGGGCGTGTATGGGAAGTCAAATGATACAAAGGAAGCACGGCAGGACCGGCAAAGTTTGAAAGACCCCGATGACAAGCATCCGGAACGGTTTCAAGGTCGTGCCGGCTACGCTCCGACCAAAGAAGAGAAGGTCATCTTTTTTGAATGCTCGAGCAGGTATGAAGGTCCCGTCAGGATTCTCGTCCAATATAAAGGGAATAATAAACATGGCGGAGAAAAAGTTCCAAAACCTGAAGTCTCACGACCGCCACGTGATTATGACGCAATTGCTTCCGATTGCTTTGAGGGGCTCCTGCCGGAAAATGTTCGAGTAGCCATTGTGAAGCTATGTGCATTCCTCAATGCAATCTCTCGAAGGTAATCAATCCAGAAGTTCTACCACGGTTACGGAACGATGTGATCCAATGTCTTGTCGGTTTCGAGTTGGTGTTCCCGCCATCCTTCTTCAATATTATGACGCACCTCCTGGTTCACCTAGTCGATGAGATTTCCATTCTCGGTCCTGTATTTCTACACAATATGTTCCCCTTCGAGAGGTTCATGGGAGTATTAAAGAAATATGTTCGTAACCGTGCTAGGCCGGAAGGAAGCATCGCCAAGGGCTATGGAAATGAGGAGGTAATTGAGTTTTGTGTTGACTTTGTTCCCGACCTTAAGCCGATTGGTCTTCCTCAATCGCGGCACGAGGGGAGACTAAGTGGAAAAGGCACGATCGGAAGGAAATCAATGATATGTATGGACGGCCATTCTCCGATCGAAGCACACCACACAGTTCGACCAATTCCAGCTTGGTGGCTCCGTACTTTGAGAAACACAAGAATATTTTACGCTCGGACAACCCCGGGAAGCCCGAATCCCGGATTAGGAAGGCCCACATGGAGACTTTCGGCAGTTGGTTGAGAAAACATTTAATGAGTGACAATAAGGTTGTAGATCAGTCTGTACATGTTGGCCAAGACACCATCTTCGACTATAACGACTTTCCAAGGGTACGAGATAAATGGGAATACATTTTACACGATCGCCCAAGATAAAAAGAGCACCAACCAAAACAGTGGTGTCCGCTTTGATGCAAGCAACCGAGAATGGGCAAAAGGTCACATATTATGGTTACATAGAGGAGATATGGGAACTTGACTATGGACCCTCCTTTAGGGTCCCTTTGTTCCGGTGCAAATGGTTCAAGCTAACAGGAGGTGGGGTAAAGGTGGACCAGCAATACGGAATGACAATGGTGGATTTCAACAATCTTGGTTACCTTGACGAACCATTCGTCCTAGCGAAAGATGTCGCTCAGGTTTTCTATGTGAAGGACATGAGTAGCAAACCGAGGAAACGGAAAGATAAGAAAACGATCAGTACATCATGCGATGATCCAAAGCGCCACATTGTTCTTTCAGGGAAAAGAAACATCGTGGGAGTGGAGGACAAGACGGACATGTCGGAAGATTATAATATGTTTGCTGAAATTCCGCCCTTCAAAGTGAACACCGACCCAAGCATTAAGTTAAATGATGAGGATGCTCCATGGATACGGCACAATCGTAAGCAAGCAGGGACACAAGGGAAGAAATGATGTGTAATAATTTATTATTGTACCAAACTTTGTTGAATGAATCATGTGAATTATATTACCCGTGATGTGTTTAATTGGTGTCCATTTTCGAATGATTCAATTGACTCGAGATAGCAACGATGATACATGAAATTTGGAGTGACTAAGTCATACTCCTGCATACATGAAATTTGGAGTGACTAAGTCATACTCCTGCATATAGGAAATTTGGAGTGACTAAGTCATACTCCCGCATATAGGAAATTTGGAGTGACTAAGTCATACTCCCGCATACATGAAATTTGGAGTGATTTAGTCATACTCCTGCCTAGGCGTATAATATGCATACTCGTAGTCTTCATAGCCGCCGCCGTTGTACCGGTAGTCGTCGCCTTCTAAGTTGCCGGCGTCGTCGTCCGCTGCTGTCGTCGCTGTCGTCGGGCGGCGCTCGTGGCTCGAACCGAGGGTAGCGCAGGCGGGGGATATCGCCGGCCGTGATGTAGTCCATGACGCCTGCGGAGTCCGGCCGTACCACCATAGCCGACGGCCGGCCTCGTGGAAGTTTCCGGGAGGCGGACCGTCCTCCTCATACTCGGCGAGCGCCCTCTCACGCCGATTGATGAAGAAGGCGTCCCAAGTATGCTGGTTATCGGGATGCCGGCGGGGATTCATCCGCTGCTCCGGCGTGAGGTCGAGGTAGTAGTGATTCGTGATGGCCGCCCGGCGCGCAGCACTCGAGGGACGGGAGGGACCGGCACGCCGCCGGCGCTTAGGCTCCAGCCGGCAGGGACGCGGTAGCCCGGAGGGCAAGGGTAGTTCGAGGCGCAAAGCTCCTCCACCTGCGGGTAGGTTAGAGTGGGTGCGGTGGAAGCCATGAGAGAGTGATGAGAGATTGTAGAGATGTGATGCTGGCCAAGCCGGGCTACCTATATGTAGTGACAAATGGCGGGAAAAATGGGAGCGGGAAGACAGGAGGCGGGAAGAAAGAGGCGGGGAGAAAGTGGCGGGAAGAAATTGGCGGGAAAAAATTTGACGGGAAGAAAGAGGCCGAAGAAATTGGCGGGAAACAATTGGCGGGAAGAAATGGCGGGAAGAAATGGCGGGAAGACGAGGAGGGAAGAGGGGGTCGGCGGAAAGAGGCGGGAAGAGGGGGCCAACGAACTTTTATGAATTTTTTGGTATATTATTTGTATTTTTAACATTTTGAAATGAATTAGTTTTATTTTTCTGAATTTTTTGATATATTATTTGTATTATTAACATTTTGAATTGAATTAGTTTTATTTTTCTGATTTTTTTGGTATATTATTTGTATTTTTAAAAATTTGAATTGAATTAGTTTTATTTTTATGAATTTTTTGGTATATTATTTGTATTTTTAACATTTTGAAATGAATTAGTTTTATTTTTCTGAATTTTTTGATATATTATTTGTATTATTAACATTTTGAATTGAATTAGTTTTATTTTTCTGATTTTTTTGGTATATTATTTGTATTTTCAACATTTTTGAAATGAATTAGTTTTATTTTTCTTAATTTTTTGATATATAATTTGTATTTTTAACATTTTGAATTGAATTAGTTTTATTTTTATGAATTTTTTGATATATTATATGTACTCTCAACATTTTTGAAACGAAATAATTTCGAAAAAGTCTTTAGTCGCGGTTGGCGAGGCCAACCGCGACTAAAGGTCGGTTTCCGCGGGAACCGAAAAGGTGCGAAAGAAGGCTTTAGTCGCGGTTGGGGTTACCAACCGCGACTAAAGCAGTACTTTTAGTCGCGGTTGGTAACCCCAACCGCGACTAAAGCCCCGACGGTATAAATACCGCGAGGGCGGACGGCGGTTCGGTCTTCGTCTTCTCCGTCGATCCGTGAAGCTTCTCCGCACGTCGCCGCCCTCGCTCGCCTGCTCGGCCGACGCCGTCGAGCTGCCCCCGCGCCTCCGCACGTCGCCGCCCTCGCCGCCCGCCGCCATCAACGGCCGCAGCCGCCGCCGCCCTCGAGCGACCTCGCTGCCCCGGCCCGGCGCCCCCGTACGTACGTGCCGTCGACTCGCCGCGCCGCGCGAACTCTCCGGCCGCACACGCGCTCGCCGCACACGCCGCCGCCGCAGTACACGCCGCCGCAGTACACGCCGCCGCGAGTGCACGTCGCCGCCTCTCGAACCGCCGCCGCCCACCGCCGCGCGGGAGAGAGATCGAGGGCGCTGCGCGGGCGTGCCGGCGCCCGGCCCGATCTCATTTTTTTTTGTTTTTTTTTGTTTTTGCTAACTAAAATTGTAAACTAAAATTGGACTTCAAAAGATTTTGGAAAAAAACTAAAAATTGACTTAAACGAATTAACTTGTTGTTAATTAAAATTGTAAACTAAAATTTGCCTAAAAAACTAAAATTTGACTAAAGTGGGCCGGTGAACCAAATTAACTTGTTGTTAATTAAAATTGTAAACTAAAATTTGCCTAAAAAACTAAAATTTGACTAAAGTGGGCCGGTGAACCAAATAAACTTGTTGTTAATTAAAATTGTAAACTAAAATTTGACTAAAAAACTAAAATTTGACTAAAGTGGGCCGGTGAACCAAATAAACTTGTTGTTAATTAAAATTGTAAACTAAAATTTGACTAAAAAACTAAAATTTGACTAAAGTGGGCCGGTGAACCAAATAAACTTGTTGTTAATTAAAATTGTAAACTAAAATTTGACTAAAGTGGGCCGGTGAACCAAATAAACTTGTTGTTTCATCACAATATGTAACTTGTTGTTTCATCACAATATGTAACTAAAGTGGGTGAACCAAATAAACATGTTTGATGAACCAACAAAAAACGAATTACATGTTAGAGGAGACGGGATCCCATGACACGAAAGAAGTCCGGTGGGTTGCATCATGCATATATAAGCTAACGACGGACTAGTCGGCCAATCCCACCACCGCACAGCCACAGCAAACAGGGATGGGGTAATGGGGATAGGAGAACACACGGCACCGCCACTGCGCTTTTGCCACCGCCGCCCTTTCGCCACCGCCACCGCGCGCTACCTTCCGCCGCCCCCCTTTCGCCACCGCGACCCCGCATATACCGCGACACCCTCTCCCACCCTTTCCTCGCCCCCTCCTTTTGGCACCGCCCTTTCGCCACCGCCACCGCCCCCTTCTTCACTTAATTAATTTGTTTTGACTACATGTTTTCGGGACCGACATATGGCGGACGATAGAGGTGACCCGATTCTGGACAACTATGATCCGGACGCTGAAGACCATATGTTCGGCATCATAAAAGGCGATATTCCTTTTGTGCCGACCGGAGAAGAAGAAGATGATATCGCTTCTTATCTGAACTTTGAGTGTGAAGATGAAGGGCGCCGTCAGCAAGCAGATGATGCCGAAGAAACGTCGATAAACGACGATCTTCAATTGGAAGTAGCAACCACCTCCGGCGCCGAGGTATATATATATATATACATATTGAGCGTCTGGTGATACAACTAACTGATTTGAATAAATGTGTGTGTACTAACGCGCGCGACTCTCTTTCTTATTTTAGCCCTCGGCCGGATCGTCTGAAAAATCGAGTACGTCGTCGTCAAAGCGTGGCGCAACCAAGACGATGAAACCAGGAGAAACATGCACCATCGATGTTGTCGACGAAGAAACCGGCAGGCCGCTGGAGCCCAGCAAGAACGCCACCAAGTTTGTCAGCCAATGCGGAGCCGTTGTTAGAGACAACGTCTCGATCACCCGCCAGAGTGGAATGAGCCAAAGAAGGCACGTGTTGGTTTCACTTTTGTCGAACAGAGAGAAAAAAAGATTGCTTCAAAAAGCTTATGGAACATTTCGTTCTACCTCCGAATACCGCAAATACGATGAGGAGGGTAACAAGATTGCGGAAAACAAGAAGAGGCGCAAGCTAGTCAAACAGTTCGCTCTTTCTAGGATGGCCAACGCATTCGGAAATACAAGCAAAATCTAGCCCATGACTTTGTCAACCAGGGCAAGACTCCGGATTTCAAAGGACAATATGAGAAACTGCAACATGATTGGCCAGAATTTGTGAAGCAAAAGAAATCGGAGCAGTTCCTTGAACTATCGAAAAAAATAAGGAAAATGCGGCCAAGAAGGAGTACAATCATAAAATGGGGCCAGGAGGGTATCGCTTTGGCAGCCTAAGTGGGAGAAGATGGAGAACGAGCTGAGGGCGCGAGGAATCTGGTCCAGTACGGAGGGATGGGACCCAAGGGCCAAAAGCTGGTGGTACGGGCATGGGGGATCGGCGAACCCGGAGACAGGGGAGTGTGTTTACCAGGGCAAAATAATTACACCCACCCAAAACCTTATTGAGGCAATGAGGGATGCTCAAGAGGGGAGGATCAGGTTCAACAGAGAGAACGATGCCACGACAAAAGCCCTCGGGAATCCCGAACACGGAGGACGTGTACGAGGCATGCCCGGGGACATTTCGTGGAAACTAGGGTTCCCCGTAAAGATGACCCGTACGGTTACGTAGCCGTAAGAGAAAGATGGATCGGGATGCGGATGTTGTGGCGAAGTTGGTAACGGAAATGGATGTGATGAAGAAAACCGTGAGTGTACTAGTCGCCGAAAGAGATGCAGCTCGGGCGCAGCATGAAGATCATCCAATGGATCTCGGAAGCCAGCCAGCGGAGAAGAAGCGGCGTGGCTTCCACGGAGGCCTCACCGGCTGGTGCACCGACGATCGAAATTACCGCACCGGAGCCTCAGCTGGTGGTCGAGGTTACCGCACCGGAGCCTCCTCGCTACCCCGTGGACGATATAAAGGAGATGAAAGCATGTCATCTCGTATTATCCTATCGGGAACATGTCCATGAAGGTAGCCATCGGCGAGTGCTTTACCACTGGAGCACTCCACCACAACAACCCCATTCAAGATGGCTATGCTCGTGTCACGGTGGAGGAGATAGTCCAAGGGTTTGAGGACCCGGACATTGACATTGCTACACCCGAAGGGGTGAAAAGACTTGGAGATGTCAAGCGCCAGTTCATTCTATGGCAGAAGAAATTTATCAAGTTTCCAGGCGAGGCGCCAACAAGTCCACCCCGTACGGTGGTGGTGGTGGCGGTGGCGGTGACGGTGGCGGTGGCGGTGGCGGTGACGGTGGCGGTGGCGGTGACGGTGGCGGTGGTGCTTCACCTAATACACCTCATTCACGTCAGCCGACGCCGCCCCCGCGTCCTCGTCCGGCGGGTGATCGGACACCGGTACCGCCCCCAATCCACCTCCGGCGAAGAAGCGTAAGCGGTCCTTGGTTATTAACCCGGACCCTTACGTACCTAAGAAAACAAAGGTACCGGAGGTATCATCGAAGCCTCTCCCCGGGAGGTCTTGGGAAAGTAGTGCCGAGGAAGTCGAGGCGGCGCGGCTGCTGATTTAGAGAAATGGAAGGCAAGCGTCCGGAAGAAAATAGAGGGCGAGCCCAAGCCAGTATATTCGACAAGGAAAAGCAAGTGGGCTAAGTCATTTTTGAACACACCGTCCCAAGCCGCGAAGAATCTGCTCGACGACTATTTACGTGAACTTCGTAGGCAAGCACTCGCGTTCAAGAACAGGAAAGAGTTGGCGGAGAAGCAAAGGGGGAAAGAAGTTGCCCAGCTCGGGAAACAAAGTAAACAATCGATCGCCCCGCTCATAGTGCAAGCCGCCGGTCCGGATGCCCCCGATATCATAGCAGCTGCGGCAGCACATGGATTGACTCGTAGAAAGTGCCGGAAAACAAGCGGCCGACTTAGGTATCACTCTTCGTGCAGTGTTAGGCCTTGATGAGGCGCCAATGAAGGACGTAGTATTTACATATGTGAAGAATGGCCCTCTCATCGAGCCTGCGCAGGAAGAGGATCTACCTCGACAAATGCTAGGTCTGCTAAATTGGTACAAGGCTTACATAAAACATGAAAACGCCAAAGACTATATCTATGCGGAAGTTAAATATGAGCATCACTTCAAACGTTACCGGGTACAAATTCCTCCGAGTGAATTGTTCCAGTCTGTTCAATCTGCGCGACCTCGACAAATCTATCATCGGTTGCTACGTTCGTAAGTGATTTATTAATTTCTACCCCATCTCGTTCATTGCCTGCACTATATATATATATATATATATATATATATATATATATATATATATATATATATATATATATATATATATATATATATATTTGTCCTAACTATCTTGTTGTGTACGCTATATATTATGCAGAATGAAGAAGCGGGAAATGCGAATAAGGAACATCCATGATGTTGGGTTCATTGACCCACACATCGTTAATTCATATGTGTTAGAACACCACCCCGCCGACGTGGAGGAAGACCTGTGGCGGTTTATTAGAAAACAGCAACGAGAAAAGTGATATTCTATTTCCTTACCATTTTGGGTGAGTGTTTCGTCTTGAGCACATTCTCTTTTGTTTACTCCATGCATGGTATGTGGCTAATCGATGAGTTATGCATGATCGTGCATGTATCGTGTCCGCAGGTTCCACCGGATTCTTATGGTAATTAAAGTTCAGACCTCCTCGGTTCTCGTCCACGACTCTCTGAATATGGATCCGGCGCTTTGGGGCGACATGAGAAAAATGATGCAAAAGTAATTATTTTCATTCATTTGCGCTCTATATCGATCGGCCTATTTCGTTCATCATTTCCTAATATCAAGTAACTAATTAATAACTCTCTTGTTTATTTAATTTTCTTTGCCTCGTAGGGTTTGGAGACGGTTCGTAGATACCAAGGTCGGTGAATTCAAAAAAGAGCTACATTTTAAAATGGCGAGTGCCGACGTACCGGGGATACTCAGCCACCGGGGACCAATCTATGTGGATACTATGTTTGTGAGAGGATCCGGAGATACTGCAATGAGCGGGACCAGACGTGTGAGAACAACATCCTGAGGAATAACCTCCGGAAGACCCTTAGTCCAGAAGCTCGCTTCCGACCACTTCAAGAGGAACTAGCTGGATGGTTGGCGAGGGAAGTCATCGATCCTAGAGGAGAACACTATTACGATGACGTAGATCTTTATAGGCACCGGAATTAGTAACTAACTTGTTCAAAATTGTATATGGTCATCCGATATTGAATATATATTGTATATGGTTATCCGATATTGAATATATATTGTATATTACTCTTGAATTCTTTTTGGTTCTAATTTCAAATTTGTTTGAAATTGTACATTCATATGCATGTATGTATACAGTACCGTAGAATATGTGAAACTCCTTCAAAATTAAAACCCAAAAGAAATAAAATAATACAAATTAAAAAGAAACCAGATTTAGGGGGAGGGGGGGGCTAAACCCTAAACCCTGCGGAGGCCTTTAGTCGCGGTTGGCCAGAAGAACCGCGACTAAAGGTCCTCCGCCCGGCGCTCGCCTCGAGGCCCACGTGGATGGGCCTTTAGTCGCGGTTCGTGAGGAACCGCGACTAAAGGGGGGGGGGCCTTTAGTCGCGCTACTTTGGTCGCGGTTGGGCCACCGCGACTAATGGCAGTTGCCAACCGCGACCAAAGCCCCTTTTTCCACCAGTGGCTGAACCCTTCCAAATCGGTACATCCCGGCCGGCTGAACAGTTCAGCACGCATTTACGGGAGTCTTTATCTAGCCTGATGAAATTATTACACTCTAATCCCTTGAATACCTGTATGCCGAACGAGGCTTTATGGATTTTAGGATTTCCGGAGATTTCACGCCGGGCCCTCTCCGCTCACAGCCTCTGAGTTTCGATGGATTTCCATACTAGCTTTGTTTGCCAAATTCGTTCTGGAAAATATTTCCTTGTATAGAACTACTATATGCACCGAGTATGCTCAAGAAAGGGTAAATGGTGTTGATAATCTAAGGTAGAACACTTGACATGTAGGGAGAAAAAAAATACAATCAAGCTTTTGGGCCAGGATTACAGGATAAAAATTAATTAAAAAATAAAGAGACGTATTCAAGAAAATAAACACATACCATTTATTGTTGTTGTCGTCGCCGGATCTGGCCACCGAGAAGGATGAGAGGTCAGATCTGGTCACCGAGAAGGTTGAGAGGTCAGATCTGACCATGGGGAGATAGCAAAAGGACCTTCGAGGTTAGCAACAAGGACAATAGTAGAAGGATAATTGAACCTTACCAGGGTGATGATGGAGAAGCGGATCTAGGCTCCGACGACCGAGAAAGATGAGGGAGGCGTCCCTTGTTGCTCGACGAGACCAGATCTAATCATGGGGATGACATGGAAGGCATCACTTCCCACGGTATGAACCGAGCTATATGGAGGAGGAGGAGGAGGATGTCGATCTTGGCTTAACGAGGGAGGATCTATACTTCAGATGATGGTCGACGATATAGAAGTGTTCGTGAAGTTTTGGGGATAGGAGTGGAGAGCGGAGAGAGGGAGAGGCGAGCCATGGTGGAGGGGAACTCTTTGGGCTGAAGGAACTATTCGTGTGAGGGGCTACGGTTCCAACGCAATTTGTAGAGTCCGGCTCTAACCCTTATTCACGTGGTTTCCATGTGTTGCCGTTGTTTTCGTCGCACGTGTCTACATCTCAATTCGCCGCGTGACACACGTCTTGCATTGTCTTCCTGGAAATGGAAAGGAACTGTCCCCATTTTTCTAAGCAATATTACATAAAAATAAAACAAATAATAAATACATACTATTGGTTGTTGATGTCATTGCCACATCTTACCACTAGGAGGACGAAGGAAGGGTGAGAGGTTATATTTGAAGGTGCAACAAAGGAGGAAGGACAATTGGGTTTACCACGAGGACGGTGGTAGAAGGATATGCTTGAGCCTCACATTGGGATAGTGAAGGATGGAGAAGATAAAAATCTAGCCATTCACAAGATGAGAAAGACATCCGATGTCGCCGATGATACCATATCTATACGGTGGATGGCATGGAACGCATCACTTCCCTCAACACGAAGCTTTCTACATGGATGACGAGGATGGAGTTCTTGACGTAACAAGGTAGGGTTGATTCTTCACACGATGGTTAACGGTATAGGAGAGTCTGGGATGTTTCAGAGATCGGAGTGGAGAGCCGAGAGATAGGCGGGCCATGGTGGATGGGAACTCTTTGGACAGAAAGAACTACCCATGTGATTGGATTCCGATGTAATTTGTAGAGGTCAGCTCGAATCCCAGTTTACATGTTTTATTGAAGTTGTCATTGGTTTTTATCACACCTATCTACATCTCAATTCGCATGAAATGAATTTTCCAAATTTTCCTAAGCAATATTACATAAAAAGAAAAAAAACGTACTATTGATTGTTGATGTTACTGTGTAGCATCTTGTGACTAGGATGAGGGATAAAGGGCAAGATGTTAGATTTGACCGTGAGACAAATAAGAAATTACAATTGGTTGGTAGAAGGATGCTTGAACCCCACCATGGTAATTTGGGGATGGTGAAAGATGGAGATACCCAGTTCTAGCAATTTAGGCCGCGATTGGTAGCTCGCAGCCTTTTATGGCTCCCGGGGGCCAGACGCTGGGTCTTGATGGGTGGAGACTGGCAAAAAACTATGTTCTCCATTCGTTTGGTAGCTCGAGTTGTATTTCTTGAGCAACTTTAGCCCATTTGTTTGGTTGCCTTTCTACTCAAGTTGAGTCTCACCACTTGTTTACGTGGTAAGCTTCCCTCACACCACCACACTTGAACTGAGTAACGGTGGCCATCATTGAAAGTAGCCGTCAATGTAGAAGCTCCACTAGCGAGCTCGGTGCGAGAGCGGGGAAATTGATGGGGTGGAACTCGCTGTGAGCTGTGTCGGCATGCTCGTCGCCTTTTGCCGCGCCCGCCACGAGCACCTCCACCACGTTCTATAGCTCCAGGAGCAGGGTACTCTGACTACGTACAAGACACCACCTACTATCACAACCAACACCACGCCAGCGCGCAGAAAGATCACCATGCCAATGTTGTCGGCGGTGGCCAAGGCGGTTACGCTGCCTACATGTAAGACACCTCTAACAACCACAACTAGCACCACACCACCATCTATGAAGCCACACACAAGGCCTACCACGACAGCGCGAAGAAAGACCACTATGCCACACATGTGCATAAGTTGCATTTTACTAGCGAGACACAGGTATATTCGTTTACGTTTGTCTAAATAAAAAATTTACAACACGAGAAGTGTGCAAAACAGTGAGGTGAAGCTACCCGTCAAAGGGAAATTTGAAATGTCGAACCGTGTGCGATAAATTTGATGAAATTCAGTAAAAAATCTTGAAAGAAGAACGCAAAATTGGAGATTTACAACAAACAAAACTCAACACCGATAGTCAGAATGGAATCAACATGTTTTTCATTTACAACTTATTTTGATTTGAAATATCTACTTGTGTTGATTAGAAGTGAGTAAAGGTGAGGGAGATTTAGGGGGTGAGAGGAAGCAAGGTCACCTGCAAGGTTGCATCTAGCAAGAGCTCAATTGCAGCTAGCCAGCCAAGTATCCGAGAAAATGGCCGAGTTGGGCGTGTCCAATGGGCCAGTCCCACCACAACGCAAGAGGAGTTCGACCATCCTATTAGCCCACTTTCTGCTCTCTAGGGCTTGTTTAGAGGTATTGCGACCTACCAATCGTGCCTTTAGAGGTTGAGAAAGACATCCTCCACTGCTGATGAGACTATATCTGAACATGTAGATGATGCGGGCCGGATCTGGTTCCATGAAATAAATCTTGGAAACTCATGCTACGCATACACACATCACTTACATCATATTATTACCTATGCTTTATTAATTTAAAATGTTTTGGCAAACTAAATTAGTTTATTAAAACTTCCTAGTATGAACGCCGAATCTGACATCCCAGGAACCCTAATTTACTAGATCGTCTTCCTCATGAAGAACCCTAACTAAATATCAATCCATGACGAAGGAGCTTCCAGAGAACACACAAAATTCACGCGCAGTAGCGTCGGGGAAACGACAACCCAAATAGTCCAATCAACATTGTCCTCATAAGGACCAACAAAGCGAGCAAGAATACGACCATAGTACTCAACAAAAAGAACATGAGAAGGGTTGTTAGCACCGACATAGCCCCTTGTGGTGGGATCGGGTACTCCACCCCTCCTTGGGTTAGAGTCACCTCCCTCACGGGTGATTCCCGTATTCTCGTTGTTCTTCTTCTTCTTGGTCCTTCTTCTTCTCTTTCTCTTTGGCTTGGTAGCCACACCTCCTTCATTGCTAGAGCCCTCATTGGCTCCATCTTTAGTTTCAATGACTCCTTCCAAGTATTGGGCTTGGATTTGGAGTCTATCAATATTGGCCTTCAAACGATTGACTTCATCTTCATGTTCCGGGTAAGGGTGAGTGATATCAAACACTTGGACCTCCTTCTCCTTGTTCACACAAAAATGCTCTTTCAATGCATCTTCTTGGAGAGAGTTCATCTTCATGAGTAAGCCCTTGTGGCTCTCCAAAGTGGCAATGTCACCTTCATGATTGCAACAAACACGGTCCTTGCACAAGGGAAAGTACTCCTTCAAGGCTTCTTATTGCATGGAATTGATCTCCATGAGCTTGGCCTTGCTCCTCTTCAAAGAGGCAATATCTTCTTCATGATCGCAACAAGTGACCTTCTTTGCTCATGCGGAGGCACTCCATCAAGGACTCTTCTTGCATACCATTCAACTCCAAGAGCTTGGCATTGGTGTTCTCTAGAGCTGCGATCTCTTCTTCATGATTGCAACACGGTAACTTCTCCTTGCTCAGGCAATAATACTCATCCAAGGCTTCTTATTGAAGGGAATTAACCTCCAAGAGCAATGCATTATGCCTCTTCAAGGAGGAAACTTGATCTACAAGCTCGTCACAACAAGAGTTAGGCACTTCAACTTCTTTCTCCTTGTGAGCTTCCCCTTGAGGATGATCACTTGACTTAGAGAGAATTGCAAATTTACTTTCCAAGGATTTGAAGTCCTTGGTGAGGGTTGCAACTTCCTCAAGTAACATATCATGGTCATCCTCAAGAGAAAGCTTCTCCTTCTCGAGCTCACCCACAAAGGCAAGAGCATTATCTCGATCCTTGGTGAGTTGGGAGATGATAGCATTGTTAGAGACTTCAAGGGTAATAACACTTGCTTCAAGAGACATGCACAAGTTTTGCTCCTCCTCATGAGCTTGAGTGAGAGAGGCAATCTCATTTGCCGCCTCCCTCTCAAGCCTCTCCTTCTCCTCTATAAGGTCTTGAGCCACACCAAGTTGAGCCATGAAGGCCTCAACATGGGTCTTGGTATCCCCTTGCAAGTTAGTGAGAAAAGCATCCAAACCCACAACCTCATGCTTTATGGTAAGACTAGTGGCATCATCAATAGATACGACATTAGATGAAGATGTAGGTTTGGAAGGGGATGCTACCTCCGATGATACCTTTGCCGTAAGGCAATGGGAGTTGTTGGCGACGAGGTTCTCATTAGGAGAGTCAAAGAGAGAGTTCGAGGGAGTGGAGATGGCGATGGCGGCCACTCCCTCTTATTCCTTGTTCGAGCTCTTGTCTTCACGCTCTTCACCTTCATCGGAGGAATACTCCTCACAGATAGTGAAAGCTCTAGGCTTCTTGGTGAAGGAGACCTTGGCATCACCGGGCTTGGAGGAGAACTTGGAGAATCCTTTGGAGAGGGATTTGAACTTGTCCTTGCGGAACCTTCCACCATTGTCTTCCCTTCTCTCATTGATACAATCCGTGACAAAATGACTTTTGTCGCCGCGATTGTAGCACGTTATCCCCCTTTGCCCTTCCCTTGGGCTCTTGGAGAGTCACAAGGAGAGTATCTTGAGCTTCCTCTTGGTCTTGAGTTTCTAGTCTTGTTGCCATCCCAAAAGCTCTTGGCGGCGAAAGCCATATGTTCATGATAGTTGATTTTGAGATCATCCGGACCCCACTCCATGTGATCCTCATCACTTTCACTAGCTTCATGTTCCCTCATCTTCAAAGCGAGGTTGGGCTTGCGGGTGTTGTGAGCACGTGCGACAAGATCCTCCGCATTCTTCTTGGAGATGTCGAAAGCGATGACTTTGCTAAGGACTTCATCGGATGTCATAGCACGGAAGAAGGCATTTTGGCGGATGGCCGTCAACTTGACTTCCTCATAGGGGAGGAGAGCGTTGTAGAACTTTCGCTTGATCCAATGGTCATCCACAAAAGTTTCCGCAAGATCTTGCATTTGCACGGCAAGAGCGATGAGGCGTCGGTACATCTCTTCGGGAGATTCTCCTTCAATCATGACGAAGTTGTCGGCCATGTTGTTCACTTCATCGAAACGAGAGCTTTGAATGCTCTCATTTCCGAGGAAGAGCTTGTCGAGTTTATCCCATGCTTCTTTGGCGGTCTTGAGCGAGCGGATATGAGCGCGGTCCTTGCGTGTGACGGCCATGTGGATCATGTTGATGGCAGTGGCGTTGAGTTGGTCATCCATCACTTCTCTTCTTGTCAAGTTTCTTGGGTCTCGTTGTGATTAACCTTCCTCGATGATGCGCCATAGCTCGGTGGATGCGCTGCGCATATGAGAACGCATTAAGAATTGCCAATTTTCAAAGCTATTGGTTTCAAGTAGCGGTGGTGAACCATGAGACAAAATATGAGGCATTGGAATTGGAACATTTATGGTGTAATCACTTGGTGGTGGCACCGCATGATTACCCCTTAAATGTTCTGCAACCGATGGTTCCTCCATCCCTTTTGATGAAGTGCCGACATCCCCAAGCTCCTGCTCTTGAGGAATTTTTTTCGATTGAGCGACAAAGCCAACAAGAGGAATTGGATTAACTTGTGGTGGGGGAACCTCGGCACTTGCCTTAGGATCTATGGCAGGGTTTGGTTTTGGAGCAACCAACTCCATCATCATAGCCTTCATTTGGCTTACGATGGATAACTCCAATTTCTTGAGGTCATCCAAAGTAGCCGTTGTGCTATCGGTGTTTGATGGTGGAGGTGGTTTCAACCCGGGAAGGGACCCATTCCCAAGCACCTCTTGTTCGGCCATTTCTTAGGCGGTAAAGCCCGAGCAAGAAAACCTTGCTCTGATACCAATTGAATGGATCGTTAGCGAACAAGAGGGAGCTAACAAGAGGGGGGGTGAATGGTCGCTACACAAGTTTTATAGCTTTTTCAATTTTTAGGCGCGATGCGGAAGTAAAGGTGGCAACTTTGATGATAGGGGTGTTCCTAGTATGATCCTAGCGATGCAACGAGTAAAGGAACCGAATAACATAGTAAGAGAGAGGGAGCAGGACAACCGGGGTAGCGGAGACGAGGCGAGGTTTATTTCCCGCAGTTCCTCCCACAAAAGGGAGTACGTCTGCATTGAGGAGGTGCGAACCACGAAGGCTCGACGGCCACACATGCCTCACCTTGTTCCTCGAGAAATCCCGACGAAGGAGCTTCCCCTTCTCCACTAAGTAGCCGGTCGAGGCGGCGGTTCCTTCACAAGGTTGGGGCGAGCTCCACAAACATCGGAGGCTCCCAACACCCTATGGGGCTAGCACAACTCCAAGCTAGCCTCCATAGGAGCACTTCTTCCAGGATCCCACCATAGGAACCCTATCTCCAAGATCCACTAAGGATGATATTGGTGAAATCTCTCTTGGTAGAACTATAGATCGGGGTCTCCTCCACCACTCCTCAAAATTTGGGCAAGATTGGTTGGGTAGGGAGGGAGATCCTCAAGGTTTTGAGCTCAGCAACAATGGAGGAGAGAGAAAGAGAGAAGAGTTGTAACGAGCTGGGGAATAAGGGGCGCTTTTATAGATCCCTCCAAATCCAACCGTTATGTGTTGTTCCCGCACGACTGGTATTACCGCTTGTGGAAGCGGTAGTACAGCTCTGGATTTGAAATTCGCTCACAGATCTGCCACATGGGCTCGAAGCGGTACTACCGCTGCCAGTACCACTGAGCGGTACCAGGGCGGTAGTTCTGTATTTCGTGTTTACGGTACCAAAGCGGTACCTTGACGGAACTACCGCTCGGGAGCGGTACTTCCGGTCGAGGTATCGTCGAGGTACCATAACACGTACTGTGAGCGTTTCTTAGTGCAAAGTCCAGAGCGGTACCACTGACCGGTACCAATAGGGTAGGGGTACTATCGCTCTTGGTACCGGTAGTACCGGCCAGGCAGAAACTGTTTTTTCCTCTTTCCCTCTCCAACCACATCACCTCGCAACACACATACAAAACCAGAGAACCTATAAGCTACGCTTGAGTCTTCCGATCCTGATGCGTTCAGCGAGAGTACCGTGCACCTGCAAATCTAATATGTTTGAAATCTGAAAAGTCACTGCCTTGTTATTTTTATTTCAGGTGATCTACAATGAACTAGGGTTTGAAACCAGTGGGGTTTGATTTATAATTTCATAGGCTTTTCAACAATATAAAATTCATCAAATTTGGCTCAGTAGATTTGAAGTTATTCAATTTCTAGCAAAGCACCAGTATTGAATTTGAAATAAACTATTTAAACCAAATTCAAACACATGGGCTCGCGCGGGAAAATGACTGGGCCAGAGGGAGAAAAAGAGTTGGGCCGGCCCAGCAGTGTATCTCGCACACGCGGGCCGTCTGACGAGGGGCTCCACCTGTCAGCGACGTATAAACGCCGAAGCGGTATGGATCAATCTGGGACGCAGGATTAGAATCAGATCGGACGACGCACAGGCATCGTCGTCTCCGACGAGAAGGGGTACTGGCCGCGGAGAGGGTAGGGGGTTGGAGGCTCACCGGCGGTTCGGCGATGATCAGCGACGATGCACGGCGGGGTTGTCGATGACGGCGGTCCTCCTGGTACAAGTGGCGGCTCCTGGGGCGGCGGCAATCGTCTTCTTCGTCTGCGGCGGCTCCGCGGACTCCGGCGATGCAATTGGCTAGCTACGGTGCAAATTGGGAAGAGGGAGAGCTGAGATGAGAGGAGTCGAGTGGTGTGGAGAATTGAGGCGAGGGAGGCCTCCTTTTATAGCGGCGACGAAGTCTGCGGCTCACGGGGCAAGTCGCTCATGGTGTCGTGGCTACAGGGGCGGAGAGAGCTGGGCGATGATGCAACTGTGTTGGCGACGTCAGGGCGAGCATGGAGCGCTTGACGGCACTGAAAACGGTGCGCTGACGCGAGCGGGAGGGTGACGTGAGCTCTCAGTACCGCGGCGGAAGTCTTCGACGGTGACGACGGCGACGGTCCTCTCTGGCGCGAGCGATCGTGTCTGGGAGGTAGAGAGTGACGTAGTGAGTGGGTGTGAGAGAGGAGAGGTCAAGGGGAGGACGAGGCTGACGGTGCACGTGCGTGCTCTGGTGCGCTCCGGGCGTGCACACGTCGGCGTCTGGCGCGCACTGGACGTCACGGGCGCGTCGCGTTGTATAGTCTCCACGACATGGTGAGGGGGACCAGAGAGGGCAGGTGAGAGGGGTTGGCATGGTGAATGCCATGATGGCTCGGCATGGTCTGATACCTGATGAAATCATGAGTGGTCCTTGTCTGGTGCTTGGCATGGTGTAAGGAGTGCATGAGTGAGTTGTTGATGACCAGAGAGGTGAGGGTTTAGTCTAAAACATGCTTGGGTATTAGAGTGTCTAGGGTTGGCAGGTTTGTGCATGCCAAGTGTTCGACACAATGGCCGCATGAAGCAAATTTTTGAATTTGGCCAAAATATTTTATGGAAATGATTCAAATAATGTTTGGCACATAATCGTGGTGTTGGTGGGCAAAATGGATAAAGGCTTGAAGAATCCAAAATGGGTAGGATCTAGAATCTGTTTCAATGTTGCATTTTGGCTTGATCAAAATAAGCAATAAAAAAGGAAGTGTTCAACTTGATGAGGTCTTGGATGAGGTGCAAAGAGTTGGGAGACTTTGGTTTAGAAATTTTTAATACAGAGGGCTCAAAGAGGGTAAGATGTTAAAATTGCCACATGTGACCATTATCACATGTAACTTAAATTTGATTTTTCTTTTGATTTGAAAAGTGTTTCTTTGACTCAAAAGTGATTCTTATTAGTTTAGTAACCTTTCCAAACCATTGCCACAAGGTAGAATAGCCTAGGTCAAAGATTTGCAAAAGTGGCCATAGCCTCATATGTGTTGCTATTTTTATTTTCCTTTTCTTTTTCTTTGCTTCCCTTTGATCCCAAAGAGTATTCATTTGGGTTCATTTAGGGTTAGGTTGGGTTTAGTAATGGTTTCAACCATTTAGGTAAGGTAAATAGGGCATAGGCCATTATTTGTAGAAATGGCCATAAGCCCACATATGCCTCACTTTTTATTTTGTTTTCTTTTTAGTTGTTCCTCTTGGGTTTTGAAAAGGGTAGGGTTTTAGGGTTTAGAACATTTCAAAATACTTCACACAAGCATCATGGCAAACTCACAACAATTGGGCATGAGCACTATGCACATTATTGTAACATCCCAAGTTTCAACAATAATAAAATCAAGAGAGAAGTTTCTTTTATCCAAAATTTGTAACAAACAAAAACTTTTTATATGCATATAGTGCCACATATAGTTTCATGCATTTGAGTGATTTTTCTTTTGTGCAATTGCCATGATGAGTGTTAGTATGATGATCAATTGTTGTTGAACCCTAAACTAAGATCACCTAACCCTAATTTGAGGAGAATAAAAGAAAATGAGAAAAGTCCATTTCTCACACACATACACTAAGGGCAATTTTGCAAATCTTCATATGAGGCCACCATTGCTTGCCCTATGGTTCCTAAAACTCATATATAGCAAAAACAAACCCAAATGCATAAAAGAAACCAGATTCAAATCAAAGGAAATTTCAAATTTCAAACACATATGATAATGGTCATATGTCACCCTTTTATTTTCTTCACTACTTTGCACCTCTTTATCTCTCAAATCCTAAACTAAACTTAGTCAACCAAAGCCATTTCATCCAAGACCATGTCAAGGTCTACAACTTTCATGTTGACCACCCTCCCTAGAGTTGACTAGGTTGACCAGAATATGGGTGCAAAGATGGAACCCGAGAGAGAGAAGAAGATCACCCCACTTTTGAAAATTTGCAATCCTCTTCCAAATTGAACCCCATCACCACCAAACCAACCTATAATTAATATGTTTGAGTTCTACCAAAAAGATTTTCGAAATTCAAATTCAAAGTTCTTGCGGCCATTTGACCGAACACTTGGCAGGCATAGTTTACAATTTGTGTTACATGCTATTGTCCGATGGGTTCTTGCCTAAACCAACTTTCTCTGGTGATCATTAGCTACATCTATGATCCCTGCATCGAGCTTGGTACTGGCTAGGGTTGGAGAAAGTGGAAAAGTGAGAGAAATGCCCATGCCAAAGCACACCCGGCCACCTTTGGGCATCCCTCTCTCTGGCCTCTCCCTCAACCCATCTCCTTGTCCTGGAGCATCTTGGAAGCACAAGGACCGCGCCAGTACCTTGCACTCGATCGCCAACGAACGCCATTGGCCGGAAAGCGCGTGTCCAAAACGATGCCAGGACGTGCCAGCACGCACGCTCACCGCGCTCTGGCCGCGCCAGTACGTCGCGTTCTCGAGCGACGCCGTCCTCCCCCTGCATCCCTACCACTGCGTCGAGCATCTATTCCACGCCCTCTACCACCTAGCCACACTCGAGCGACTGCGGAGGCCTCGTCACCGTCGTCCTCGCCGGCGAAGTACCGCGGGTACCGAAATGATCACCGCACGCACTCGAGCGATTCCGTCGTCCTCTCGCTGCACCCGCTGCACCTAGAGCATCGCCAGGACAACGCCTACACGATGCCGTCCTTCACTTGCCCCTTCGAGCACCCCAAGCACCGCGCCATGGCCGTTCCTCCACAGCACCTCACGGCCACCTCCGGCCGCTATAAATAGAGACGATCGGCTCCTCCTCTCTTCACACAACTCACTCCCCTCTCCTCACTGATTACTCTCCCCCAACCAATTTCACCTCTCACCGCCGGAGCTGCTCGAATTGCGAGCTCGAGTCCGCCGGAGCCCGCGGAAGCTCTGCTTCGACTGGAGCCTCGCCGAGCTCCACCACTGCACCAGGGGCTTCCTCATCGACTACCACTTCTCCGTGCAGCTTGCCCACCACCTGCAACGGCCTGGTAGGCTCTCCGACCCCCCAGTCACGCCGCCGGCACGTCGGGATCCCGTCGGAGACGACGACGATCCCTGGCCGCTAGATCTTTCTCTAATCCAACGTCTCTCAGCGCGCGTACCGCTTCGGCGTTTAAATAGCCGCTGATAGGTGGTTCCCACCTCGTCAGACGGCCCACTCGCATGGCGCGTTGCTGGGCCGTAACGTTTCGTTTAAATCTTGGGCCGTAGGCTTTTCCCGCGCGGCCCAGTTAGTTCAAACTTTGTTTAATTCGTTTAAATACAAAATGCTTACAGATGCCAACTTCAAATTTGAATAGTTTGAAATATACCAAACCAAATCTAGCAAACTTTATACCGTTGGAAAGCCAATGAAATTATCTATCAAATGCCACTGGTCCCATCTCCAAATTCATAGTAGAATTTAAATGCTAAAAATAACAAGTCAGGGACTTTTGCAACTTGAAACTTAATTTAAAATTCAACCAAATTTGATTTTGAGTTGATTCCAACTCTCATAAATCACAATTGATGTTCTTTAATGGTTTATATAATAATATAGCCAAGTTGTTTGCATGATCATGTACTTGGATCAAAATAGTGGCTATGTAGCCATTACTAGTGCATTAAATTTTGGAATTCAAACTCAACAAATGATATGAGAGCTATTCTCTCATTTAAATCTTGATCCTAAGTAATATAACCAGGGGGAAAGACTTAGGCTAATGAACCTCTGATAATTATTACTTAGAGATTTTAATTCATTTACATGATAGTATTAGACTATGTGAAGTGTAGCACCTCAATTAAATTTTACTCACATATAATAGATATGGAATGTTGACTTTAATCAACCTATATTTCATACCTGATTATTATATGAAGAGATTAAATCTTAATGGATGTAATAAGAAGAAATTAATTTCTCTAAGGATCTAAATACCAAATTAAAGAAATAAGAGTAATGAGAGGAAATTATTTATCTCTTAAGTAAGAATCAATCAAGTAACCCACCATGCCATGTTTGATTGATGATAGGATTAGAGTGTGAACTCCTTTGAGTGTTTAGTTTAGTATGTGAGCTTGGTTTAGTATTTATACCTCGTATTCGTATATAGACGCTAGTAACGAGGAGTATCAAGAGGAGGAAGCCTACTCCCAAGAAGAAGAGGAGAACTTCGATAACTACTCTGCTCAAGGCAAGCTAATACTCTTGCTAACCACCATGATGCAAAGCTCTACAAGAGAAAGGCACCATCACCCATTTAATTTTATGTATTACCTATCCCATGTTTTTACCTTGCAATTACTTTTGCTTATTTACTTCAAAGTATTTTTGATTTATGATTCACTTGGATAGAGTAGAACAAGATTAAAGGTTAGCTTAGAAACACTCAAAGCTAGATAGCACCCCTCATGAGATAGTTGCTAGTGCTAATCAAATAAAATTTGACTACTCTAGATGGGAACATGTGACTTTGAAATGAATTTGAAACCTTGGAATGATGATTCATTCCATTGAATGACTTTGAAGGTGAATATGACCAAGAGAAGATGGTGATTTTTGATATAAAACTGATATGGGTTTGAATGCGATACCCTTCCAATTATACAAGTACCCCCACAATACCTGATTATGGGTAGGGCTTAACTAGAAACTTGTGTATTTTAGTATGGGTTCCCTCTAAACAAGCATCATAGGGGTTACGCCGAGGCTGCCTCCGTATATGAGGAATGATGTGAATATGAGGTGAATGTACGACCCAAGCCCTCGTGCGGTTCCCGGGTTAACGGTTGGTTTTCACCGGGAGGCCAAGCTCATGGGGAGAGGTGCCTATACTAGGACATATAAGTGAAAGGTTAATGTTGATGATCCGCGTACTGAGTTACGATGATTCGGGGTTATCCTCGACGGATGTAATCAAAAGTTGTGGCACAAGAGTACAACCTCTGCAGAGTGTTAAACCTATTCGAATAGCCATGTCCGCGGTTATGGACGGTTGGAAAGGCCATACTGTTTCCGTTATCAGAATTTTGAAAAGGAATGATGAATTTGGATGGTGATTTGACTTGGGATCCCAAATGAATTGTGGGAATGACACTAATGTTCCCACTTGAGTTAGTCTAGCAAATGATGGGTTTTTACTAAACGTTTATCAAATTAAAACTTGGCTTTATGCAAATAAACCTAGAGCTTAGCACCCCTTACTACACTTAATATGTTTCTACCTTAGTATTAGTTTGCGAGTACTTTAAAGTACTCATGGCTTTGCCCTGGCTATTCAAATGCCGGACTTTGAAGAGGAGCAACAGTATCAGGATGACGGACAACAGGACGTCTACGATAACTAGGATCGTCTTCTAACGTCAAGCGTTGCCCGTGGAATAGATAGTCCACTACTACTACGCTTCCGCTACTTATTTGTGATGTTGAACAATCTATTTGTGTAATATTGGATCATGTGATCCCTTGTTGTAAGACATTATGTGTTGTAATAAATGATGACTCTGAACTACTTACTATTATGTCTCGCAAAAACAATCTTCCTGGGATTGCGATGTATGATGTAATAGGGCATCCGGACTTAAAAATTCGGGTGTTGACAAGTTGGTATCAGAGCCATTGTTTGACCTTAGGAGACCCTAGTTAGAATGGACGTTTGACAAACTTAGTTTCAAATCTAATGAATTAAATAGTTATGAAAAATACAATCATACCCTTACCTTTGAGATCTTTTTAAACTAGCCAATTCATGTTCTTATTTATAAGTTACTTAAAATTTTGAACACTTGCACTTCTCTAACTTGCTCATCAATCCCTCTACAGATGGAGCCTATCATCCCACTGGAGCCCTTCATCCAGACTCAAGTGTACGAGCTGGCGAACGGGGGAGATCTCATCTTTGAGAGGGATATGTTTGCCCTCTCAGAGTTCCTCGGACGCTCGCCTCCCGTGTTCTACGGGGGCCAGATCGCTGATCAAACCGGAGGCCAACTCCAATGGATCATCATGGCTAACCTCCCCGGACAGCCGGAGTCACCCATGTTCCGCCAGATTCAGTTCTCTCTCCGAGAGAACACCTAGGTGGATGGACTCGCCCGCGCTCTCCGGAGAGGGTCTCGCTCGTCTGTGCGGGCAAAACTCGGTGGCGATTGAAGGGGAACGCTTTGCACACTTTGCAAGGCACTCCTCTCTTGGGCTGCCCATCAGCCTGCCGTTCCACCCCGTGCTGAGGCACCACGTGGATCACCTCGACTTCATGCTGTTCGAGACCCGTGCTGAGCTGGACAACTCCCGCGCTTTCGCCAACAGCACCCACCTCCAGCTGGTTCAGCAGGCGGAGACCATCAAGGTCATCGCCAAGGAGCGTAGGACTCTCCGCCAGCTGGTCTCCAAGAAGGAGTACACCATCAACCGCCTCAAGGCCAAGATCGCCGTCCTGAAGGAGACCATCTCCACTCAAGCGGAGCAACTCCAAGCTCTGGAAGGAGAAGGCGAGGGAGAAGACATCCAAGGGGATGGCTACTCCTACGTCAGCAACGATAATGACTACGAGGAGGACGATGAGGGAGATCTGGACTTCCACCAGCACCTGCCTGCCGGGATGGACACCACCTTCCCGCTCCGCATTGATGGATAGTAGTTCCGTCTGAGCACTTGCGTCTCGTGATATGTATCGGTCCTTTGTACCCGCCCCATGTATCGTAGATTGTTGAAAGGGTTCTTAAAACCCTCCGGATTGATGGCTTGTAATAATTGCTACCTCCATGACTATGTTTGTGTGTGTAATATTATTATTATTTTATGAATCAAGTTTAAATTGTGTGAATTTATCCCAAAATGAGCCATAGAAATTTCCCTCTCGTCTCATTATCCATATCCCTGTTCAGATGGCACCTCCAACTCGCAACATGACTCAAGAGGCGATGATGCAGATGTTGCAACAGATGTTGGCTGATAGAGAAGTTGAGAGAGCTGAACGACAAGCCAACCTAGCTGTAGTTCAACAGCCTTGCACAGTAACAATCAGGGCCACTGAAACCATGACCACCCCGGGTCAAAGCTGAAAAACTTCCGAACACCAATCCACCGGTGTTTAGCAAGACGGAGGAACCCCTTGATGCCGATGATTGGCTCCAGACTATGGAGAACAATCTTGAAGTGGCCGGAGTAGAGGAGAATGACAAAGTACTATTCGCCACCCACTATCTGGCAGGACCTGCACGTGCCTGGTGGACAAGTGCCCACGCATTGAATGCGGGGCAAATGATGACTTGGGCAGATTTCAAGCTCAAGTTTAGCAAGTATCACGTGCCACCGGGTCTCATCAAGAAGATGCGGGACGAGTTCCGCGAACTGAAGCAAGGCCGTCTAACCGTGGTAGAATACCGCGACTGATTCCTCACTCTGTCAAGGTACGCCCCGGATGAGACCGACACCAACGAGAAGAGGAAGGAGAGGTTCCTGAATGGACTGCACGATGAGATGCAGACTGTGCTGATCAACATTCCCTTTGCGGATCTGGAAGACCTTGTTGACTCCGCCATCCAGATGGAGGTAAAGATCCATCAGGCCAATGAAAACCGCAAGCGCCGCATGATGAACCAGAGTGGGCCCAGCAACACCCACAAGTATCGCCCCAGCTCAAGTGGAGGGTTTGCCCCAAGAAACAACAAGCCCCCGATGCAGAACTCACGTCCGGGTTATCAGAACCGGAGTGGAGGAAACCCCAGGCCAGGAGGCCACCACAACAACAGCAACTACAACAACAACAACTTCAACCGCGCTCCACCTCGAGCCCCCAACCACAACAACAACACCTCCAACACTGCTCCAAGGACTGGGAGCAACGCTGTTCCCATCACCCCCAAGGACAAGTCCACCATCACTTGTTACGAGTGCGGAGTGGTGGGGCACTACTCCAACGAGTGCCCCAAGCGACTCGCCAAGACTGCCGCCAACACCTCTGGCCCTGCTCGGCGAGCAGCGCCGTGTCGCCAACAACAAGAAGTTCACCCCCAACAACCCGAACAACCGTAGCGGCCGCCTCTTTCACATGAGTGCGGAAGAAGCTCGGGAAGCCCCGGATGTCGTGCTGGGTATGTTCTCTCGTTAACTCAATACCCGCAAGAGTGCTGTTTGATTCGGGAGCATCGCATTCGTTTGTTACTCGAAGATTTTGCATGCACTAGTAAGATTCAACCTATCGGCTTGAAGCATGTCATGATAGTTCAAATACCTGGATCAACCACTAAAGCTAGAAAATTTTGCAAAGATGTTCCTATCGGAATTCATGAAATAGAATTTTATGCAAATTTGATTGTTCGGGAACAAAAGGTTTGGAAGTAGTACTCGGGTATGGACTGGATGTCGAAACATCATGGGCTGATTGATTGTGCCAAGAAGGCCATCACCATGACTAGTAGCACCGGAATATTAGTCGAGCACATATCCGAAAGACTGCCGTAAAGTTTACTCGCAACCAAAGTCTAGCTAAACCCACCTTGGATCGGATCGGGGTCGTTTGTCGATACCCCGATGTGTTTCACGATGATTTACCCGGTATGCCCCCGGATCGGGATATCGAGTTTATCATTGAGTTAATCCTCGGAACCGGACCTATAGCCCAGAGAGCCTATAGTATGAACCCGGCAGAGTTAGTGGAACTGAAGAAGCAACTGGATGATATGCTATTCAAGGGTCTGATTAGGCCAAGTGCGTCACCTTGGAGATCACCAGTTTTGTTTGTGGACAAGAAGGATGGTGCAAATCGTTTATGTACGGATTATCGTAAACTTAACGATGTCACCATCAAGAACAAATATCCGTTGCCGAAGATAGAAGATCTGTTTGACCAACTGACCGGTGCCAAAGTGTTCTCGAAGATTGATCTGCGAACTGGTTACCATCAATCGAAGATTCGTGCCACCGATATCCCCAAAACTGCTTTCACCACCAGATATGGATTGTATGAGTACAATGTCATGTCATTTGGATTGACCAACGCCCCCGCTTATTTCATGAATCTCATGAATAAGGTCTTCATGAACTTCTTGGATAAGTTTGTCGTTGTTTTCATCGACGACATCCTTATCTACTCCAAATCCGAAGAAGAGCATGAGCAACACTTGGAAGTGGTCTTAGATACCCTTCGGGAGCATCAGTTGTACGCCAAGTTCAGCAAGTGCGAGTTCTGGTTGAAGGAAGTAGGATTCCTGGGACACATATTGTCCGCCGGAGGAATTGCCGTTGACCCCTCGAAGATTAAGACTGTTGAAGAATGGAAAGCCCCAACCACCCAGACTGAGGTCCGTGCATTTCTCGGATTGGCGGGATATTACCGCCGATTCGTTGAAGGATTCTCAAGCATAGCCTGACCGATGACTCAATTGTTGAAGAAAGACAAGAAGTTCGAATGGACGGACAAGTCTGAAGAGAGTTTCCAACAGCTCAAGAGCAGACTGACTTCAGCCCCAATACTGATCATGCCGGACATCACCAAGCCATTTGATGTGTATTGTGATGCCTCCAAGATTGGTCTTGGATGTGTGTTGATGCAAGAAGGGAAAGTGATATCTTACCCGTCAAGACAACCGAAGCAGACATGAGCGGAACTATCCAACCCATGACTTAGAGCTAGCGACCGTGGTTTTAGCACCGAAAGTGTGGCGTCATTACCTCATGAGTAATCGATGCGAGATCTATTCAGATCACAAGAGCTTGAAGTATATCTTCACTCGGAAGGAGCTGAACATGAGGCGAGAGAAGATGGTTAGAGCTAATCAAGGATTACGATATGGAAATTCACTACCACCCCGGCAAGGCCAATGTGGTAGCGGATGCTTTGAGTAGACTGCCGTGCCAGTTGAACTCCATGATCGCAGAAGAGCAACCTAGCCTGTTTCAGGAGTTTGAACAGTTTAGAATGGAGCTTGTGAGTGAAGGATTTCTTGCAAGCATTGAACTTCAACCCACCCTGATTAGTCAAATCAAGGAAGCCCAGAAGGGAAATGCAAGCATTGACGGGATCAAGAGCCAAATAGCTGCAGGAAAGGCACCGGGATTCACTGTTGATGAAGAAGGAGTGCTATGGTACAACGGACGCCTTTGTGTGCCGTGAGATTCAGAGTTGAAGCAAGTCATTCTGAAAGAAGCTCATGACACCCTTTACTCCATTCACCCCGGAGGTACCAAGATGTACCAAGATTTGAAGGAAAAATTTTGGTGGCATGGAATGAAGAGAGAAATAGGGAGCTACATCGCCAAGTGTGACATCTGTCAAAGAGTCAAGGCAGAACATCAACGCCCCGCAGGACTGTTGCAACCCCTACAGATTCCCGAATGGAAGAGGGATTCTGTCGGAATGGACTTCATCACCGGACTACCCAAATCTAGTAAAGGAAATGATTCTATCTGGGTAGTGGTCGACAGGTTGACCAAAGTCGCCCACTTCATCCCCGTCAAGACCACCTATCAAGGACCAAGACTTGCAGAATTATATATCTCACGGATAGTCAGCCTGCACGGAACACCAAAGTCGATAGTATCCGATAGAGGATCCCAATTCACCTCCAGATTCTGGCAGAAAGTACATGAAGGACTCGGAACCCGGCTGAATTTCAGCACCGCCTATCACCCGCAGACGGATGGACAGACTGAACGAGTCAACCAGATACTAGAAGATATGTTGAGAGCATGTGTGCTAGAGTATGGATCCAAGTGGGAAGACTGCTTGCCGTACGCAGAATTCTCGTACAACAACAGCTACCAAGCCAGCTTGCAAATGGCCCCCTTTGAAGCCCCGTATGGAAGGAAGTGCCGTACCCTCTCGAACTGGTCGGAAGTCGGAGAGAGTCAAGTCTTTGGACCAGATATTCTCCGAGAAGCTGAAGAGAAGGTTCACAAGATCCGCGAGTACCTCAAGACCGCTCAATCAAGACAGAAGAGCTATGCCGACAAGAGACGCCGAGAGATGACTTTCGAGATCGGAGATTTCGTATATCTCAAAGTGTCCCCCCTTAAAGGAATGCAGAGATTCCAGCTTAGAGGAAAGCTTGCACCCGATATGTCGGACCCTTCAAAGTCCTGAGTCGCCGAGGAGAAGTGTCGTATCAACTGGAGTTACCGGAAGAAATGTCAGCGGTGCACAATGTGTTTCACATCTCGTTACTCCGGAAAATGTTTAGAGGTACCTGAGAAGACCGAGGTTTTCAAGAACATCGACCATCGAGCTGTGGATATCAACTCAGATCTGACATACCGCGAAGTACCTATTCGCATCCTGGAAGAAGCCTTCAGAACCACCCGTACCCGGAGTATCAAGTTTATGAAGATACAATGGAGTAACCACACCGAAGAAGAAGCCACTTGGGAGAGAGAAGACTTCATGAAGACTGAGTACCCAGATCTCTTTAGTACCTAGTTTTCTTTAAGATCTCGGGACGAGATCTTTTGTAAGGGGGAAGGGTTTGTAACATCCCAAGTTTCAACAATAATAAAATCAAGAGAGAAGTTTCTTTTATCCAAAATTTGCAACAAACAAAAACTTTTTATATGCATATAGTGCCACATATAGTTTCATGCATTTGAGTGATTTTTCTTTTGCGAAATTGCCATGATGAGTGTTAGTATGATGATCAATTGTTGTTGAACCCTAAACTAAGATCACCTAACCCTAATTTGAGGAGAATAAAAGAAAATGAGAAAAGTCCATTTCTCACTCACATACACTAAGGGAAATTTTGCAAATCTTCATATGAGGCCACCATTGCTTGCCCTATGGTTCCTAAACTCATATATAGCAAAAACAAACCCAAATGCATAAAAGAAACCGGATTCAAATCAAAGGAAATTTCAAACACATATGATAATGGTCATATGTCACCCTTTTATTTTCTTCACTACTTTGCACCTCTTTATCTCTCAAATCCTAAACTAAACTTAGTCAACCAAAGCCATGTCATCCAAGACCATGTCAAGGTCTACAACTTTCATGTTGACCACCCTCCCTAGAGTTGACTAGGTTGACCAGAATATGGGTGCAAAGATGGAACCCGAGAGAGAGAAGAAGATCACCCCACTTTTGAAAATTTGCAATCCTCTTCCAAATTGAACCCCATCACCACCAAACCAACCTATAATTAATATGTTTGAGTTCTACCAAAAAGATTTTCTAAATTCAAATTCAAAGTTCTTGCGGCCATTTGACCGAACACTTGGCAGGCATAGTTTACAATTTGTGTTACATGCTATTGTCCAGTGGGTTCTTGCCTAAACCAACTTTCTCTGGTGATCATTAGCTACATCTATGATCCCTGCATCGAGCTTGGTACTGGCTAGGGTTGGAGAAAGTGGAAAAGTGAGAGAAATGCCCATGCCAAAGCACACCCGGCCACCTTTGGGCATCCCTCTCTCTGGCCTCTCCCTCAACCCATCTCCTTGTCCTGGAGCATCTTGGAAGCACAAGGACCGCACCAGTACCTTGCACTCGATCGCCAACGAACGCCATTGGCCGGAACGCGCGTGTCCAAAACGATGCCAGGACGTGCCAGCACGCGCGCTCACCGCGCTCTGGCCGCGCCACTACGTCGTGTGCTCGAGCGACGCCGTCCTCCCCCTGCATCCCTACCACTGCGTCGAGCATCTACTCCAGGCCCTCTACCACCTAGCCACACTCGAGCGACTGCGGAGGCCTCGTCACCGTCGTCCTCGCCGGCGAAGTACCGCGGGTACCGAAATGATCACCGCACGCGCTCGAGTGATTCCGTCGTCCTCTCGCTGCACTCGCTGCACCTAGAGCATCGCCAGGACAACGCCTACGATGCCGTCCTTCACTTGCCCCTTCGAGCACCCCAAGCACCGCGCCATGGCCGTTCGTCCACAGCACCTCACGGCCACCTCCGGCCGCTATAAATAGAGACGATCGGCTCCTCCTCTCTTCACACAACTCACTCCCCTCTCCTCGCTGATCACTCTCCTCCAACCAATTTCACCTCTCACCGCCGGAGCTGCTCGAATTGCGAGCTCGAGTCCGCCGGAGCCCGCGGAAGCTCTGCTTCGACTGGAGCCTCGCCGAGCTCCACCACTGCACCAGGGGCTTCCTCATCGACTACCACTTCTCCGCGCAGCTTGCCCACCACCTGCAACGGCCTGGTAGGCTCTCCGACCCCCCAGTCATGCCGCCGGCACGTCGGGATCCCGTCGGAGACGACGACGATCCCTGGCCGCTAGATCTTTCTCTAATCCAACGTCTCTCAGCGCGCGTACCGCTTCGGCGTTTAAATAGTCGCTGACAGGTGGTTCCCACCTTGTCAGACGGCCCACTCGCACGGCGCGTTGCTGGGTCGTAACGTTTCGTTTAAATCTTGGGCCGTAGGCTTTTCCCGCGCGGCCCAGTTAGTTCAAACTTCGTTTAATTCGTTTAAATACAAAATGCTTACAGATGCCAACTTCAAATTTGAATAGTTTGAAATCTACCAAACCAAATCTAGCAAACTTTATACCGTTGGAAAGCCAACGAAATTATCTATCAAATGCCACTGGTCCCATCTCCAAATTCATAGTAGAATTTAAATGCTAAAAATAACAAGTCAGGGACTTTTGCAACTTGAAACTTAATTTAAAATTCAACCAAATTTGATTTTGAGTTGATTCCAACTCTCATAAATCACAATTGATGTTCTTTAATGGTTTATATAATAATATAGCCAAGTTGTTTGCATGATCATGTACTGGATCAAAATAGTGGCTATGTAGCCATTACTAGTGCATTAAATTTTGGAATTCAAACTCAACAAATGATATGAGAGCTATTCTCTCATTTAAATCTTGATCCTAAGTAATATAACCAGGGGGAAAGACTTAGGCTAATGAACCTCTGATAATTATTACTTAGAGATTTTAATTCATTTACATGATAGTATTAGACTATGTGAAGTGTAGCACCTCAATTAAATTTTATTCACATATAATAGATATGGAATGTTGACTTTAGTCAACCTATATTTCATACCTGATTATTATATGAAGAGATTAAATCTTAATGGATGTAATAAGAAGAAATTAATTTCTCTAAGGATCTAAATACCAAATTAAAGAAATAAGAGTAATGAGAGGAAATTATTTATCTCTTAAGTAAGAATCAATCAAGTAACCCACCATGCCATGTTTGATTGATGATAGGATTAGAGTGTGAACTCCTTTGATTGTTTAGTTTAGTATGTGAGTGATGTCTACGGGTGCTTCTATTCTTGTAGACAGTGTTGGGCCTCCAAGAGCAGAGGTTTGTAGAACAGCAGCAAGTTTCCCTTAAGTGGATCACCCAAGGTTTATCGAACTCGGGGAGGAAGAGGTCAAAGATATCCCTCTCATGCAACCCTGCAACCACAAAGCAAGAAGTCTCTTGTGTCCCCAACACACCTAATAGGTGTACTAGTTCGGCGAAGAGATAGTGAAATACCGGTGGTATGAATAAGTAGTAGCAACGGCACCAGAAAAGTGCTTTGCCCAGGACAGTAAACAAGCAGTAGTAACGCAGCAGAGTAGTAACGCGAAGAAACGAGTAAACAAGCGACGATAGCGATATTTAGGAACAAGGCCTAGGGATTAGACTTTCACTAGTGGACACTCTCAACATTGATCACATAACGAGAATAGGTAAATGCATACTCTACACTCTTGTTGGATGATGAACACATTGCGTAGGATTACACGAACCCTCAATGCCGGAGTTAACAAGCTCCACAATTCAATGTTCATATTTAAATAACCTTAGAGTGCAAGAAAGATCAATTCGACTAAACCAAGTACTAACATAGCATGCACACTGTCACCTTCATGCTATGTAGGAGGAATAATACACATCAATACTATCATAGCAATAGTTAACTTCATAATCTACAAGAGATCATAATCATAGCATAAACCAAGTACTAACACGGATGCACACACTGTCACCATTACACCGTGCAGGAGGAATAAACTACTTTAATAACATCACTAGAGTAGCACATAGATAAATTGTGATACAAAACACATTGCAATCATAGAGAGATATAAATAAGCACTTCACTACGCCATTCATAACAGTGAGTAAGTATTCTGTGAAATATAGCCTAAGAGACCCACACGGTGCACACACTCGTCACCTTTACACACGTGGGACAAGGAGTCTCCGGAGATCACATAAGTAAAACTCACTTGACTAGCATAGTGACATCTAGATTACAAGCATCATCATATGAATCTCAATCATGTAAGGCAGCTCATGAGATTATTGTATTGAAGCACATAGGAGAGAGATGAACCACATAGCTACCGGTACAGCCCCGAGCCTCGATGGAGAACTACTCCCTCCTCATGGGAGCAGCAGCGGTGATGAAGATGGCGGTGGAGATGGTAGCGGTGTCGATGGAGAAGCCTTCCGGGGGCACTTCCCCGTCCCGGCGGCGTGCCGGAACAGAGACTCCTGTCCCCCAGATCTTGGCTTCGCGATGGCGGCGGCTCTGGAAGGTTTTCCGTATCGTGGTTCTTCGTATCAGGGTTTTCGCGACGGAGGCTTTAAATAGGCGGAAGGGCAGCCTCGGAGGGGGCCTGGGGGCCCACACCATAGGGCGGCGCGGCCCCCCTCTGGCCGCGCCAGGGTGTGGTGTGGGGCCCCCAGGGCTTCCCTCTGGCGGCTCTCAGGTGTTCGGAAGGCTCCGGGAAAAATAGGACCCCGGGTCTTGATTTCGTCCAATTCCGAGAATATTTCGTTACTAGGATTTCTGAAACCAAAAACAGCAGAAAACGACAGAATCGGCTCTTCGGCATCTTGTTAATAGGTTAGTTCCAGAAAATGCACGAATATGACATAAAATGTGCATAAAACATGTAGGTATCATCAATAATATGGCATGGAACATAAGAAATTATCGATACGTCGGAGACGTATCAAGCATCCCCAAGCTTAGTTCCTGCTCGTCCCGAGCAGGTAAAACGATAACAAAGATAATTTCTGAAGTGACATGCCATCATAAACTTGATCATACTATTTGTAAACATATGTAGTGGATGCAGCGATCAAAACAATGGTAATGACATGAGTAAACAAGTGAATCATAAGGCAAAGACTTTTCATGAATAGTACTTCAAGACAAGCATCAATAAGTCTTGCATAAGAGTTAACTCATAAAGCAATAAATCAAAGTAAAGGTATTGAAGCAACACAAAGGAAGATTAAGTTTCAGCGGTTGCTTTCAACTTGTAACATGTATATCTCATGGATAATTGTCAACATATAGTAATATAACAAGTACAATATGCAAGTATGTAGGAATCAATGCACAGTTCACACAAGTGTTTGCTTCTTGAGGTGGAGAGAGATAGGTGAACTGACTCAACATAAAAGTAAAAGAATGGTCCTTCAAAGAGGAAAGCATCGATTGCTATATTTGTGCTAGAGCTTTTATTTTGAAAACATGAAACAATTTTGTCAACGGTAGTAATAAAGCATATGAGTTATGTAAATTATATCTTACAAGTTGCAAGTCTCATGCATAGTATACTAATAGTGCCCGCACCTTGTCCTAATTAGCTTGGACTACCGGATCTTTGCAATGCACATGTTTTAACCAAGTGTCACAATGGGGTACCTCCATGCCGCCTGTACAAAGGTCTAAGGAGAAAGCTCGCATTTTGGATTTCTCGCTTTTGATTATTCTCAACTTAGACATCCATACCGGGACAACATGGACAACAGATAATGGACTCCTCTTTAATGCATAAGCATGTGGCAACAATTATTATTCTCATATGAGATTGAGGATGTGTGTCCAAAACTGAAACTTCCACCATGATTCATGGCTTTAGTTAGCGGCCCAATGTTCTTCTCTAACAATATGCATGCTCCAACCATAAAGGTGGTAGATCTCTCTTACTTCGGACAAGACGGACATGCATAGCAACTCACATGATATTCAACAAAGAATAGTTGATGGCGTCCCCGTAAGCATGGTTATCGCACAACAAGCAACTTAATAAGAGATAAAGTGCATAAGTACATATTCAATACCACAATAGTTTTTAAGCTATTTGTCCCATGAGCTATATATTGCAAAGGTGAATGATGGAATTTTAAAGGTAGCACTCAAGCAATTTACTTTGGAATGGCGGATAAATACCATGTAGTAGGTAGGTATGGTGGACACAAATGGCATAGTGGTTGGCTCAAGTATTTTGGATGCATGAGAAGTATTCCCTCTCGATACAAGGTTTAGGCTAGCAAGGTTATTTGAAACAAACACAAGGATGAACGGTGCAGCAAAACTCACATAGAAGACATATTGTAAACATTATAAGACTCTACACCGTCTTCCTTGTTGTTCAAAACTCAATACTAGATGTTATCTAGACTCTAGAGAAACCAAATATGCAAACCAAATTAGCAAGCTCTAAGTGTTTCTTCATTAATGGGTGCAAAGTATATGATGCAAGAGCTTAAACATGAGCACAACAATTGCCAAGTATCAAATTATCCAAGACATTTTAGAATTACTACATGTAGTATTTTCCAATTCCAACCATATAACAATTTAATCGAAGAAGAAACTTCGCCATGAATACTATGAGTAGAGCCTAAGGACATACTTGTCCATATGCTACAGCGGAGCGTGTCTCTCTCCCACAAAGTGAATGCTAGGATCCATTTTATTCAAACAAAACAAAAAACAAAAACAAACCGACGCTCCAAGCAAATTGCATAAGATGTGACGGAATAAAAATATAGTTTCGGGGAGGAACCCGATAATGTTGTCGATGAAGAAGGGGATGCCTTGGGCATCCCCAAGCTTAGACGCTTGAGTCTTTTTAGAATATGCAGGGGTGAACCACCGGGGCATCCCCAAGCTTAGAGCTTTCACTCTCCTTGATCATAGTATATCATCCTCCTCTCTTGACCCTTGAAAACTTCCTCCACACCAAACTCGAAACAACTCATTAGAGGGTTAGTGCATAATAAAAATTAACATGTTCAGAGGTGACACAATCATTCTTAACACTTCTGTACATTGCATAAAGCTACTGGACATTAATGGATCAAAGAAATTCATCCAACATAGCAAAAGAGGCAATGCGAAATAAAAGGCAGAATCTGTCAAAACAGAACAGTCCGTAAAGATGGATTTTATTAGGCCACCATACTTGGTCAAATGAAAATGCCCAAATTGAATGAAAGTTGCGTACATATCTGAGGATCATGCACGTAAATTGGCTTAATTTTCTGAGCTACCTACAGGGAGGTAGACCCAGATTCGTGACAGACAAAGAAATCTGGAACTGCGCAGTAATCCAAATCTAGTACTTACTTTACTATCAAAGACTTTACTTGGCACAACAAAACTCAAAACTAAGATAAGGAGAGGTTGCTACAGTAGTAAACAACTTCCAAGACACAAATATAAAACAAAGTACTGTAGCAAAATAACACATGGGTTATCTCCCAAGAAGTTCTTTCTTTATAGCCGTTAAGATTGGCTCAGCAGTTTTAATGATGCACTCGCAAAAGATAGTATGTGAAGCAAAAGAGAGCATCAAGAGGCAAATTCAAAACATATTTAAGTCTAACATGCTTCCTATGCATAGGAATCTTGTAAATAAACAAGTTCATGAAGAGCAAAGTAACAAGCATAGGAAGATAAAACAAGTATAGCTTCAAAAATTTCAGCACATAGAGAGGTGTTTTAGTAACATGAAAATTTCTACAACCATATTTTCCTCTCTCATAATAACTTTCAGTAGCAACATGAGCAAACTCAACAATATAACTATCACATAAAGCATTCTTATCATGAGTCTCATGCATAAAATTATTACTATCCACATAGGCATAATCAATTTTATTAGTTGTAGTGGGAGCAAATTCAACAAAGTAGCTATCATTATTATTCTCATCAAGTGTAGGAGGCATAGTATAATCACAACAAAATTTACTCTCCATAGTAGGTTGTACCAAAAGACCACTATTATAATCATCATAAATAGGAGGCAAAGTATCATCAAAGAAAATTTTCTCCTCAATGCTTGGGGGACTAAAAAGATCATGAAAACCAGCTTCCCCAAGCTTAGAACTTTCTATATCATTATCAACAATGGTGTTCAAAGCGTTCATACTAATATTACTACCAGCATGCAAATAAGATTCCATAGGTTTTTTAATTTTCGCATCAAACCATCCATGTCTTAAATCAGGAAATAGAATAAGAAGCTCATTATTGTCCATTATGCCAAACTAGTGTAAACAAGAAACAAAAAGATGCAATTGCAGGATCTAAAGGAAATAGCTTCGAGCACACACACAACGGAGCCAGAAAAGTACTTTACCTGAGACCGGAGTATGAGTGCCTTTTACCTTTCCTCCCGGCAACGGCGCCGAGAAAAGTGCTTGATGTCTACGGGTGCTTCTATTCTTGTAGACGGTGTTGGGCCTCCAAGAGCAGAGGTTTGTAGAACAGCAGCAAGTTTCCCTTAAGTGGATCACCCAAGGTTTATCGAACTCGGGGAGGAAGAGGTCAAAGATATCCCTCTCATGCAACCCCGCAACCACAAAGCAAGAAGTCTCTTGTGTCCCCAACACACCTAATAGGTGTACTAGTTCGGCGAAGAGATAGTGAAATACAGGTGGTATGAATAAGTAGTAGCAACGGCACCGAGAAAAGTGCTTTGCCCGGGACGAGTAAACAAGCCGTAGTAACGCAACGGTAGTAACGCAGTAAAACAGTAAACAAGCAGCGATAGCAGTATTTAGGAACAAGGCCTAGGGATTAGACTTTCACTAGTGGACACTCTCAACATTGATCACATAACAGAATAGGTAAATGCATACTCTACACTCTTGTTGGATGATGAACACATTGCGTAGGATTACACGAACCCTCAATGCCGGAGTTAACAAGCTCCACAATTCAATGTTCATATTTAAATAACCTTAGAGTGCAAGAAAGATCAATTCGACTAAACCAAGTACTAACATAGCATGCACACTTGTCACCTTCATGCTATGTAGGAGGAATAATACACATCAATACTATCATAGCAATAGTTAACTTCATAATCTACAAGAGATCATAATCATAGCATAAACCAAGTACTAACACGGATGCACACACTGTCACCATTACACCGTGCAGGAGGAATAAACTACTTTAATAACATCACTAGAGTAGCACATAGATAAATTGTGATACAAAACACATTGCAATCATAGAGAGATATAAATAAGCACTTCACTACGCCATTCATAACGGTGAGTAAGTATTACGTGAAATATAGCCTAAGAGACCCACACGGTGCACACACTGTCACATTTACACACGTGGGACAAGGAGTCTCCGGAGATCACATAAGTAAAACTCACTTGACTAGCATAGTGACATCTAGATTACAAGCATCATCATATGAATCTCAATCATGTAAGGCAGCTCATGAGATTATTGTATTGAAGCACATAGGAGAGAGATGAACCACATAGCTACCGGTACAGCCCCGAGCCTCGATGGAGAACTACTCCCTCCTCATGGGAGCAGCGAGCGGTGATGAAGATGGCGGTGGAGATGGCAGCGGTGTCGACGGAGAAGCCTTCCGGGGCACTTCCCCGCTCCGGCAGGGTGCCGGAACGGAGACTCCTGTCCCCCGGATCTTGGCTTCACGATGGCGGCGGCTCTGGAAGGTTTTCCGTATCGTGGTTCTTCGTATCAGGGTTTTATCGACGGAGGCTTTAAATAGGCGGAAGGGCAGCCTCGGAGGGGGCCTGGGGGCCCACACCATAGGGCGGCGCGGCCCCCCTCTGGCCGCGCCAGGGTGTGGTGTGGGGCCCCCGGAGGCTTCCCTCTGGCGGCTCTCGGGTGTTCGGAAGGCTCCGGGAAAAATAGGACCCTGGGTCTTGATTTCGTCTAATTCGAGAATATTTCGTTACTAGGATTTCTGAAACCAAAAACAGCAGAAAACAGACAAGCTGGCTCTTCGGCATCTTGTTAATAGGTTAGTTCCAGAAAATGCACGAATATGACATAAAATGTGCATAAAACATGTAGGTATCATCAATAATATGGCATGGAACATAAGAAATTATCGATACGTCGGAGACGTATCAGTGAGCTTGGTTTAGTATTTATACCTCGTATTCGTATATAGACGCTAGTAACGAGGAGTATCAAGAGGAGGAAGCCTACTCCCAAGAAGAAGAGGAGAACTTCGATAACTACTCTGCTCAAGGCAAGCTAATACTCTTGCTAACCACCATGATGCAAAGCTCTACAAGAGCAAGGCACCATCACCCATTTAATTTTATGTATTACCTATCCCATGTTTTTACCTTGCAATTACTTTTGCTTATTTACTTCAAAGTATTTTTGATTTATGATTCACTTGGATAGAGTAGAACAAGATTAAAGGTTAGCTTAGAAACACTCAAAGCTAGATAGCACCCCTCATGAGATAGTTACTAGTGCTAATCAAATAAAATTTGACTACTCTAGATGGGAACATGTGACTTTGAAATGAATTTGAAACCTTGGAATGATGATTCATTCCATTGAATGACTTTGAAGGTGAATATGACCAAGAGAAGATGGTGATTTTTGATATAAAACTGATATGGGTTTGAATGCGATACCCTTCCAATTATACAAGTACCCCCACAATACACGATTATGGGTAGGGCTTAACTAGAAACTTGTGTATTTTAGTATGGGTTCCCTCTAAACAAGCATCATAGGGGTTACGCCGAGGCTGCCTCCGTATATGAGGAATGATGTGAATATGAGGTGAATGTACGACCCAAGCCCTGTGCAGTTCCCGGGTTAACAGTTGGTTTTCACCGGGAGGCCAAGCTCATGGGGAGAGGTGCCTATACTAGGACATATAAGTGAAAGGTTAAGGTTGATGATCCGCGTGCTTGAGTTACGATGATTCGGGGTTATCCTCGACGGATGTAATCAAAAGTTGTGGCACAAGAGTACAACCTCTACAGAGTGTTAAACCTATTCGAATAGCCGTGTCCGCGGTTATGGACGGTTGGAAAGGCCATACTGTTTCCGTTATCAGAATTTTGAAAAGGAATGATGAATTTGGATGGTGATTTGACTTGGGATCCCAAATGAATTGTGGGAATGACACTAATGTTCCCACTTGAGTTAGTCTAGCAAATGATGGGTTTTTACTAAACGTTTATCAAATTAAAACTTGGCTTTATGCAAATAAACCTAGAGCTTAGCACCCCTTACTACACTTAATATGTTTCTACCTTAGTATTAGTTTGCGAGTACTTTAAAGTACTCATGGCTTTGCCCTGGCTATTCGAATGCCAGACTTTGAAGAGGAGCAACGGTATCAGGATGACGGACAACAGGACGTCTACGATAACTAGGATCGTCTTCTAACGTCAAGCGTTGCCTGTGGAATAGATAGTCCACTACTACTACGCTTCCGCTACTTATTTGTGATGTTGAACAATCTATTTGTGTAATATTGGATCATGTGATCCCTTGTTGTAAGACATTATGTGTTGTAATAAATGATGACTCTGAACTACTTACTATTATGTCTCGCAAAAACAATCTTCCTGGGATTGCGATGTATGATGTAATAGGGCATCCGGACTTAAAAATTCGGGTGTTGACAATTATAGAACTCAAATAAAGTTTTTGTTGGTTTCAAATTTTTGGAAAAGGAAATTCATTTTCTTCTTTGTTTGGAAATTTGGAATGTTACACCACGGGGGGCGTTCCCATCCACCAGATTCGCTTTCCCCGTCGCCGTCTCCGCTGCCGGCGTGGCTCGCAGCGTCGTCGACTCAGCCGGTCTACACCACCACCGCCGAGCCGCCGATGCCCTCCCTCCCGAGCGCCGCCCCCGGGGGGTATGCACGCCCCCATGAGGCACACCCCATCGCGCACGGCCCCGGCGGGGTTACACAGCCACCGCCCCGCTACACCAAGGTCGACTTCGCCACCTACGATGGGTCGGAGGACCCCCTGAACTGGCTTAGCCATTGCGAGCAGTTCTTCCGCGGGCAGCGCACCCTGGCGTCGGCCCGCACCTGGCTTGCATCCTATCACCTCCGGGGCGCCGCCCAGACGTGGTACTACTCCCTCGAGCAAGACGAGGGCGGCATGCCTCCTTGGGACCGCTTTCGGGAGCTGTGCCTCCTTCGCTTCGGGCCGCCGATCTGCGGGAGCTACCTCCCGGAGTTGGGGCGCCTCCCCTTCACGTCCACGGTGCAGGACTTCGCCGATCGCTTTCAGGCACTCGCCTACCACGCCCCGGGTGTCACGGGGCAACAGCGCGCGGAGCTCTTCATCGGCGGACTCCTGGACAACATACGGGTGGACGTGGAACTCCAGGCCCCCCACGACCTGCAGACGGCGATGCACTACGCTCGGGCATACGAGCGCCGGGCCCAGGCGCCGCAGCCGCCTCCCCCGAGTCGCGGGGCCCGGCCCCCCGCCGGCCGCAGCGCCGCCTACACGGCCAGCCCCGACCGCTCCAGCAGCGACACAACGTACTTTCCGGCGCCTCACCTCGGCGGAGCAGTTGGAGCGCCGTCGCCTCGGCCTGTGCTTCAACTGCGACGAGCCCTACGCGGCAGGTCACGTCTGCCCGCGCCTCTTCTACTTGGATACAGTAGACGACGGCGACGCGGACACGGGCGTCGACACAACGACGGAGACCGCCCCCGACGCCGCGCCAGCCACGGCGTGCGTGGTCTCGCTCCATGCGTTGGCAACGAGCAGACGATGCTCCTGCAGGTGACGATACACGGCGAGCAGCTGGTGGCCCTCCTCAACACCGGCTCCACACATAACTTCCTGCCGGAGGCCACCATGCGTCGCTTGGCCCTCCAGCCGACGGGCGGCGACCTCCGCGTCACCGTGGCCAACGGCGACCGCCTTCGCTGCCATGGCGTGGTGCAGCACATGCCGCTCTTCATCGGCGACGAGCACGTCACCATCGCGTGCGCCGGCATCGACTTGGGCTGCTTCGACTTCATCCTTGGCGTGGACTTCTTGCGACCCCTCGGGCCCATACTGTGGGACTTCGCCGCCTTGACGATGACCTTCTGGCGCCAGGGCCGCCGCGTTCATTGGACGGGCATTGGGGGCACCGCTCTGGCACTGAAGCTCCATCTCACCACGGCCGACCTCGACTCCGAGCACCCCCTGTTGGCCCACCTTGTGCAGCAGCACGGCGACCTCTTCGACGAGCCGCAGGTTCTCCCGCCCGCCCGGGGGTATGATCACCGTATCCACCTCGCCCCGGACGCGGCACCGGTAGCCGTTCGGCCTTACCACTACCCCCAGCTGCAGAAGGACGAGCTCGAGCGCCAGTGCGCTCTCATGCTCGCCGCGGGCATCATCTGGATCTCCACGTCGCCGTTCGCGGCGCCGGTGCTACTCGTCCGCAAGACGGATGGCACGTGGTGCTTCGCATCGACTACCGCCGTAACATCCCAAATTTCAATCAATGAGAAATGGTGATTCCCAAAATTCAAAATTTGCAACCAACAAAAACTTTTATCTTTGCATATAGTGCTATGCATAGTTTTGGTGCATTTGTGTGACATTGCCATGATGTGTGCTTGCAACCCTTACCTTTACACTAAAAACCTACCCTTGATCCCTTGGGATCACAAAGAAAAGCAAAAACAAAAAGAAAAGAATAAAAGTTGGAAATTCACAAAACCCTCACATATGGTTTATGCCATTTTTGCAAATCTTCAACCTAGACCATTTTGGCTTGCACCATTGGTTGGAGATGGTTACTAAACACTTATAAACACTTTTGGAACCAAAGAAACTCAAATGAAATCAAATTTGAATTCAAAATGGGCTCACATGCACTAATGGTCAAATCTGCCATTTTTAACATGATGCCCTCTTTGAGCCTCTGTTTTGAGAGATTCTTAAACCAAACAATTCAAAATCTTTGCACCTCATCCAAGACAACATCAAGGTGAAAAACTTTGCTCAAAACAACCCCTGCAAATTCTTGCTCAAATTCAAATGGTGATCAAGCAAAGTAGAGACATTGAAGCAGATTCAAGATGAGGGGCATTTTGAGATTTTGCAAACCAACTCCAATTTGACCACCACCAACACCAGTAGACTTCAAATATTATATGTTTACAACCCACAAAAATTCAATCAAAATTTCCAAATTTCTTTTCTTGCGGCCATTTCATCAAGCACCTGGTGTGCACAACCCTGCCAACCCTATGCACTACAAAATCCAGTGGATCCTTGCCTCCACCATCAACCCTAGGTCACCATTCGTACCCCTCTGTACCTCTTACACCCTGCCAAGCACCATAGACAAAGTTTGGAGCAGGCCATCATCACCAATTTGACCAGAACATGCCATGCCATGCCATGACATGGACACCCTCATGCCATCCCTCTCTTTGGACCATTCCAACGTGCACAACCATGTCAAGTGTGTTCCTCTCACTTCTCTGCACCTGCTAGACACACTCCTCGACGCTTTGGTGCACCGCAGGCGCCAGAACACGCACGCCCAGTGACGCCCAGGACGTGCTAGGACGCGCACGGGCACGCGCCAGAGTGCGCCAGACGCTGATGTCGCCCCGCTGACCACGGCCACCACTTCCCCTCTCCGCTTGCCAGCAGCTGCGCCACGCCACCAGGAGACGCCAGGACATGCCCACTTGGCCGCGGGAACGCTGTAGACGACGACCACCTCGCCGACGTCCGCCGCGGTGCCCGCCTTCGTCACCCTCCTGCCCGCGTCCTTGCCTCGTTTTCACCACAATCACGCCTGGCGTGACCGCCATGACATCGCCAACTCGCGCGCGTCATCACCAGTCCACCAGCTCCCCTGTAGACGCGTCGCCATGGTCACCACCTCCGCAGCACCTCGGCCCCACCTCGCCGGTATAAAAGGAGGCCTCCCCGCTCCAAATCAACCACACCAACAACTTCTCCTCTCCTCTCTCGCCCTCCTCGACCTCTCTCTGCTTGACATTGCCCACCGTAGACCACCAACTGCATCATCACTGCCCGTGCTCCGTCGCAGAAGCCCGCCGGAGATAGGAGCCGCCGTTTGTTCGAGGAGCCTCGCCGCCGTCGACAACTACGCCGCAGCACGTTGCAGACCATCGCCGCGCCGCCGGTGTGCCTCCGACCCCCTCCCCTCGCCGCGCCAGAGCATCCCTCTCGCCGTCGACGACAATGGCCGTGCGCCGTTGGATCTCCCTCTAATCCTGCGGCGCAGATAGGAGCATACCGCTTCGCGTGTTAAGTTAGACTGACGAGTGGCCCCCACCCTGTCAGGCAGCCCATGCGTGCTGGACGCGTGGTGGGATGGCATGTGCATTTTTAAACGAATTGGGCCCAGTTTCATTTCCCGCCGGCCCGTTTAGTTCAAATCCCAAATTTCCAGTTTAAATCAATTTCCTTGCAGTTGCTATTTTCAAATTTGAATAGATTCAAATCCACTAGGCCAAATTTGATGAATTTGGTATTTTTGGAAAGCTTGTGAAATGATCTATCCAACCCCACTGGTCTCATCTCAAACTTGTTTTTAGAATTAATGTGACAAAATAACAAGGCAGGGACTTTTATAACTTCAAACAATTATTAAAAATCAACCCTAAGTGATTTTGAGTTGATTCCAACTCTCATAAATCGCATTTCACATACTCTACATGTTTATGTAAAAACATCACATAGTTGTTTGTATGATCATGGACTAGAGCAAAATAATGGCTATGTGGCTATTTCTAGTTCATTTAAATCCTCCAAAATTATTTCTCAAATAGTATGAGAGGTTCCCTCTCATTTAAATCATGGTCCTAAGCAATTCAAAGTGATTTGTTGACTTAGTCTATATCATCTCATATTGGATTACTTAGAGACATTAAAATGTTGTAAGAGTAAGATTTAAATGGCATGAGGTTAGTACCTCATTTAAATCATTTTTCCCAAATAATAGATATGAAGTGTTGACCTTGATCAACATGAATTCATACCTTATTATTATTTGAGGAAATTAAATTGTAAAAAGATTCAATGAGAGGAAATTATTTTCTCTTACAAGTTTTCTTAACACACAAGCCAACCCCTTTTGATTAGTGTTATTATGAATGAATAACTTGTGTGAACCATGTGTGTGCTTAGTTTAGCCTTAAGACTTGTGTGGTGATTGTATACCTCGTATTCGATTTTAGACGCTAGTACCGAGGAGTACCAGGAGGAGGAGGTCCTTCTAGGAAGAAGAAGACCACTTTGATCAGTACACCAACCAAGGCAAGCTAATATTCTTGCAAGCTACCTTAGTGCAAAGCTCTCCCTGAGCAAGGCACCATTGCCCTATTAACTTGTGTTCCACTTTACAAATCCCAGTTTTATCTCTCAAAGCTTTACTCTGCTTTACAAGATTTCATTTATAGTTGACTTGAGTCTAGTTGTGAAGTAGTAAAAGAGTATCAAAGTTAGCCTAGAAAGCTACAAGCTAGTTAGCACCCCTCATGCTTAGTTGCTAATGCTAAAGTAAAAATGACTACTCTAGCTGGGAACTTGTGAAACTTTTGAATTCTGAAAACCTTGGAATGATGTGTCATTCTATTGAGAGATTTGGAAGGTGAATATGACTTTGTGATATGGTGTTTTTGATGAAAACTGATGATTGGGTTCGGATGCGATATCATTCCAATTCTTTAGTACCCCCACAATACCTGATTATGGGTAAGGCTTTAGCTGGAAATTTATGTGTCTTAGTATGGGTTCCCTCTAAACAAGCGTCATAGAGGTTATGCCGAGGCTGCCTCCGTTGAAAGTGAAATGACGTGAAGTGAGGTGAATGTACGACCCAAGCCCTGTGCAGTTCCCGGGATAACAGTTGGCTATCACCGGGAGGCCAAGCTCATGGGGAGAGGTGCCTATACTAGGGTGTGTAAGTGAAAGGTTAATGGTTGATGATCCGCGTACTGAGTTACGATTATTCAGGGTTATCCTTGACGGATGTAATCAAATATTGTGGTACAAGTGTGCAACCTCTGCAGAGTGTAAACCTATTCGAATAGCCGCGTCCACTGTCATGGATAGTTGGAAAGGCCATACTGTTCCGTCATCAGAACTTTTACCAAAGTGTGACTTATGGTTTGATTTTGAAATGAGACTTTGTTTTGAATCCCAACAGAGTTGTGGGAATGACACTAATGTTCCCAATTGAGTTAGTTAGCGTATGAGGAGTCTTTTAATAAAGTGTTTATGAACTAAAACTGGCTTTATGCAAATAAACCTAGAGCTTAGCACCCTCTCACTAGAACTGTTAGTACTTACACTAGTATTAGTTTGCGAGTACTTGAAAGTACTCACGGCTGTGTCCCTGGCTATTCAAATGGCCAGACTATGAAGCTGAACAGCAGTATGAAGATGACGGCCAGCAGGACGTCTACGACAACTAGGATCTTCTCTTGACGTCAAGCGTTGCCTGTGAAATAGATAGTCCACTACTACTTCGCTTCCGCTACTTTTTATGTAATGATCATTAGATCAAGTGTTGTAATGAGACTGGATCATGTGATCCTTTTTATGTAATGACTACTATGGTGTTGTAATGAATGATGACTCGGTGATATTCAACTGTTATGTCTCGCAAAAACAATCTTCCTGGGATTGCGATGTATGACATAATAGGCATCTGGACTTAAAAATCCGGGTGTTGACAACCGCGCCCTCGACGCGCTCACGTTGAAGGAGAAGTTCCCGATCCCGGTGGTTGACGAGCTCTTCGACGAGCTCCATGGGGCGCGCTTCTTCACCAAGCTCGACTTACGGTCGGGCTACCACCAGGTGCGCATGCACCCGAACGACATCGCCAAGACGGCATTCCGGACCCATCATGGCAACTTCGAGTTCGTGGTGATGCCCTTCGGCCTCACGATCGCGCCAACGACATTCCAGGCCCTGATCAACGATGTACTCCGCCCCTATTTATGTTGGTTTGTGCTCGTTTTATTTGACGATATTTTGATCTACAGCACCTCGTGGGCGGAGCACCTACATCACGTCGCCATCGTCTTCAACGAGCTTCGAGCGCATCGTCTTCACCTTAAGCACTCGAAGTGCTCGTTCGGGGCGACATCAGTCGCCTACCTCGGCCATGTCATCTCCACCGAGGGGGTGGCCATGGACGCCGACAAGGTGGCGGACGTCGCCGCGTGGCCGCCTCCTCGTTCGCCGCGCGCTCTCCGCGGCTTCATGGGTCTCGCCGGGTATTGCCGGAAATTCATCCGGGACTTCGGCATCATCGCGACACCCCTCACGCGGCTTCTGCGCTGCGACGCCTTCGCCTGGGATGACGAGGCCACCGCCGCGTTCGAGGCCCTGAAGGGGGCCCTCACGACGGGCCCCGTCCTCCAGATGCCGGACTTTGCGTGGCCGTTCATCGTCGACTGCGACGCCTTCGGAGTGGGGTTTGGTGCCGTGCTTCACCAGGGCGACGGGCCGCTTGCCTACTTCAGCAGGCCCTTCGCCGCGCGCCATCTCAAGCTGGCGGCGTACGAGCAGGAGCTCATTGGCTTGGTGCAGGCCGTGCGCCACTGGCGTCCCTACCTTTGGGGCGCTCGTTCCAGATTCGCACGGACCATTACAGCCTCAAGTACTTGTTGGATCAGAGGCTCTCGACCGTTCCGCAGCATCAGTGGATCAGTAAGCTGTTCGGCTTTGGTTTCACCGTCGAGTATCGACCGGGGCACCTCAACACCGTCGCCGACGCTCTCTCCCGCCGCGACGCTGCTGACGAGGATGGCGCACCCGAGGGGATGGCGTTGTGCATCCATTCGGGCCCCTCCTTCGCCAGGTTGCGGCGGCGGCGCCTGACGCCCAGCTTCTGCTGCAGCAGCTGGAGGCGGGCGAGCTGGAGGCGCCATGGCGCTTGGCGGAGGGGCTCCTCTTGCACGGGCGTTGGATCTTCGTGCCCGACCACGACGATCTTCGACACCAGGTGCTCCTACTGGCCCACTCGTCTGGCCATGAGGGTATCCAGAAGACCCTCCACCGTCTCCGCGCCGACTTCTACATCCCCGGGGATCGGGCCTTGGTCCAGGACTGGGTGCGCTCTTGCGAGATATGCCAGCGCAACAAGACGGAGATGCTGCGACCGGCAGGGATGTTACAGCCGCTGGAGGTGCCCTCCCAGGTCTGGGCCGACATCTCCATGTACTTCATCGAGGGCCTCCCCAAGGTGGGCGGCAAGTCCTTCATCCTCACGGTGGTCGACCGCTTCTCCAAGTACGCACACTTCATTGTGCTTGGCCACCCGTACACCGCCGCATCCGTTTCTCGTGCCTTCTTCGACGGCATCGTCCACCTCCACGGTTTTCCCACGTCGATCGTCAGTGATCGGGATCCGGTGTTCACGGGGCACGTCTGACGTGACCTTTTCAGGATGGCGGGCATCAAGCTCCGGTTCAGCACGGCGTTTCATCCTCAGACCGACGACCAGTCCGAGGTGGTTAACAAAGTAATGGCCATGTACTTACACTGTGTTACAGGTGATCGTCCTCGCGCATGGGTGGATTGGCTCGCTTGGGCGGAATATTGCTACAACACCTCCTACCATTCCGCCATGCGTGCCACGCCATTTGAGGTGGTCTACGGTCGCCCGCCACCGCCCATCTTGCCGGTCGATCCGGCGACCGCTCGGACGGAGGCTGGCGGGGAGCTTCTCCGTGACCGTGATGAAATGCTTGCTGAGGTGCGGCAGCGTCTCGTTCAGGCTCAGCAGCTCGCCAAGCACTACTACGACGACCATCATCGCGAGGTGGCCTATGCGGTGGGCGACTGGGTGTGGCTGCACCTTCTTCATCGATCCACCCAGTCCCTCGACCCGCCTGCGAGGCGCAAGCTTGGGCCTCGCTACGCTAGCCCCTTCGTCATCTTGGAGCGCGTGGGAACACTTGGATATCGCCTTCAGCTGCCAGCAGGCTCCCGCATCCATGATGTCTTTCATGTCGGTCTGCTGAAGCCTTACCGTGGGGAGCCACCGGCCGCGCCACCGGCGTTACCACCGATCGCCGATGGTCGTCTTCTTCCGAGCCTGGGAAAGGTGTTACGTGCCCAGCTCCGTCGCGGCATTTGGTACTTGCTGGTGTAGTGGGAAGGCCTTCCGGAGGAGGAGGAGGCCACTTGGGAGAAGCGGGAGGAGTTCAGCCAGCACTACCCCGACTACCAGCTCGAGGACGAGCTGTTTGCACAGGCGGGGAGAGATGTTATGACCGGTCTTAGTTACGTGAGGAGGGGGCCCAACCGTGGGCCCAATTAGGGGCTTAGCCCATTATCAGTTTAGGGTTTTAGTTCTTTATATACTGGTTGTAACGAGACAAACATGCAAGCAATAATAATATTCATTATTGCCGACTCCCTGAGGAGTCGGTCTCCTAACCCTAGCCGCTGCCCCTCCTCTCCAGCCCGCGCACGACGGCGCCCTGCCGCCGGCGTCCGCCGCCTCGTCCGCACGTCTCTCCCTCCTTCCCCTACAAGCTACGCCCTAGGGTGGGTAGAGCTGTTGGTTCTACCAGTTAAGTGTTAACTAAAGAATTCAGTTATATCTTGTTTTATTTTCGTAGAGATGTATTTTAGGTTACACCGATGGGCCGACCTAACATTATATACTGTTGATGTGTTGCACCTTTTGTTTATCTCTACGGCTACTGAGAGTATCAAATTTGCAAATGCCACCAACTTCATATTGGGAGCTATGCCAGTATGTTAATATCTGATATTTATTGGTCTCATCTTCCTTCCTGAAATCAACATTTCCCTATTTGTAGGAGTTTCAGTAAGGTTGCTCATCAATGATCTGCAAGTATTTGTTCTTGGTACTTGCTTGATTGAGGAAGAAATTGGTTATTCCTAAATGTGCTATTGCAGATCCACGGTAAGCTTAAGCTCATCCTATTTTCTTTATTCAATCCTAGGCTAAGATTCATCTCATGTTCACTAGCATTCATTTATGTAATTGTTTCATTGGTCCGTGGCGCCGACCATCCTCTGTGTGAACATTTAGCTTGCTTTGCTACTAAATATCATTTCCTGCATTTGTGTATTTAGCTTGCATTAAAATAATGTAAGCGCCAGTTCATTTCATTGTGGAAGTTATTCCGCTAATCCTTTAAAAATTATATATAATACTGGAGAGTTCTATCACATTGTTAAAACACCTTTACTATACTATCAATTTGAAAAGAAGATCCTTGAAAAGAAGAGGTCTTGAGGTGTGAAACTCAAGCTGGCAACTAGATACCAATTTGTCTACTAATTTATTACTCCAAATATCAGTGCAAGAACCAATGAAGTTATTGTTTCTTAATATCAGTGTTTTATCTCTGAATTTACTGCGACACCTGGCCATTATTTCATGAGGAGGTTTATTTAATAGCTTTATGCAGTATGATCAAGATCATTATTGTGTGACTCAGTTATGACAAATTATCACTTTTCATGTTGTTTCTTTTCTATAATGTCTAAAAAAATGCTAAGCGGTCTAGCTATGTTTTCTAGTTCAAATATTTTCTGAGCCGAGTGTATTTGACTTAGCATGGAACATGATCGCTCCAGATTAGTTTTGGATAACACATGTACTCTGACCGGAATCCATTATTAGGCAGATAATGTTACTGCTATGAATAATTCCTTTCGTTTAGAGTAACGGTGTTTTGTAACTCTCCTAGGAACTATATACTTCTTTATTTATGGTGATACTGAATTTTGAATTCTGAAGGCGCTGAGCGATATGTGTCTGCATTTTGGCGTGGTTGATGTTGAGGTTGTGCTTCTGAAGGTAATTGAATTATTTCACATTGATTGTTTGTTATTCTTTGTCCAGCTTGATATTTTTCAGACATTCCATTGCTGAATACCTTAGCTCTAGAAATAAAAAGAAGCTTGCAGGTTGAGGATCATGTGGTCGTTTCTGATGATGCAGATGACCACGCGGCGACTCATTGGAGCCTTTCTTTCTGCAATGTACTTGATCATCTGCCTGTCACCATGGGTTGAGGATTATGCTAGCTCTAGGCAAGGTACCTAGTGATGCAAATAACCTCACAATAGGTTGAGGATCATGCTACACTTTTGGTTGCTTAGCTCTAGAGTTTGGGAGAACGTGGTCTTAGGATTCTTTTTCTGAATTATGTTAACTGAACATTACATGGAGCGTCCTGGAGGAGTAAACTGCGTTTACATACTGAATTTTGTTTTGTGCAAATTCAGTTTGAATAAGAATAAACTTAAGATTATGTCTCAGAATGATGTATTTGATTCTTCTTTCGGCCCGAAATAACTTATTAAGACTATTACTGGGTGTAAACTTCGTTTGCAAACTGAATTTTGGATCTACACTGCATTTGTAAACTGAATTTTGGATGTGCTTCTGGGGCACGTCTTGGATATGCCCTCAAAACTTTTCGGGGCACATTTTGGATGTGCCATCAAAAGTTTTCGGGGCACATTTTGGATGTACCCTCTAAACTTTTCGGGGCACATATTGGATGTGCCCTCTAAAGTTTTCGGGATATATTTTGGATGTGCCCCCTAAACTTTTCAAAGCACATGTTGGATGTGCCCTTAAAACTTTTAAGGCACATCTTAGATGTTCCCTTAGAACTTTTGGGGGCACAATTTGGATGTGTCCTTAGAAGTTTTTGGGGCATGTCTAAAATGTGCCCTAAAAGATACACCTATGAGTGCATATTTTTGGAGTGCTCTTAATACTTGCCGAGTAGCAAGTAAATTCATCACATTTTATGTGCCTTTAAAAATATTAAGGGCACATTTTATACATTTGAGGGCACTTAAAAGTGCCCCCAAATCCCTACCGTGATGTAGTGATTTGATGTCAGAGATTTTTCTATGCATGACCTTATTATGACGAAATACGTATGTGCACCCTGACAAATATTTTTGATTCAAAGATACACGTCATGGAACGATTTTAATAAATTTGATATTTTTTGTGGATGAAATATTTTGGATGACAAACATTACAAAAATGAGATATTTGAGAAATCTTGAAATTAATATGCTTTTACTCAAAGATTTACTCAGCGTTGGAGCATACTACAAGCATATATTTTGATGTTTTACAATAAATTATTTGCACTGAACAATTACAAGCATCCAATTATTTTTCTGCTATAAAATGGTCTGCTCTCGTCCCTCCCTTCTCCTCAATCCTCCCAGACCAATAGCAGAAGCAATGCCCCGTAGGGGGGAAGGCGAGGGGGAAAGTGAATATCCAGGAGATGATAGACAACAAAAAGCGAAAAACAACGCCCAATAGGCGCCTCCCTGTTGTCGTGAAGAAGGCCATGGAGCTATCCGTGCTCTGCGACGTCCCCCCGAGCTAGTGGTTTGGCCTTCGCCGTGGGCGGCTGCCGATGTCGTGAGGCAGAACAGAGAACTGCCAGAATTAGAAGGTTCAAGAACAAGTTGGAGCGCACGGACTTCATCAAGCAGATGAATGTGAAGCTAAGAGTGAAGCTATGCAAAGTCCAGCTGCAAAGACGAGAGGAGCTGTTGGACATCTTCACTCTCAACTTCTCATTCATCTGGTTGATGAAGTCCGTGCTCTCCAACTTGATCTTGGACCTGTCCAATTCTGGAAGGTCTCTGTACTGCCTCACGACATCGGCCCTGCCCTGCCCGGCGAAGGCCAAACCACTTGCTCGGCCTCGCTAGGACAGTATGCTATGACGCATAGGGGGACGTCGCAGAGCACGGATAGCCCCTGTCCTTCTTCACGACAACAGGAAGGCGCCTCTTCAACGCCGTTTTGCACCTTTTGTTGTCTATGATCCACTGGATCTTCACATTCGCCCTCGCCCTCCCCCTACGAGGCATTGCTTCTTCTACTGGTCTGCGAGGATTGAGGAGAAGGGAGGGACGAGAGCGGACTATTTTATAGCAGAAAAAATAATTGGACCCTTGTAATTGTTGTGCAAATAATTTAGTGTAAAAGATCAAAATATGTGCTCGTAGTATGCTCTAACGCTGAGTAAATCTTTGAGTAAAAGGATATTAATTTCAAGATTTCTCAAATTTCCCATTTGTGTAATGTTTGTGATAAAAAAATGTTTCATCCACAGAAAATATCAAATTTATTAAAATCGTTCCATTGCGTGTATCTTTGAATCAAAAATATTTGCCAGGGTGCATGTACGTATTTCGCCATAATAATGTCATGTATAAATAAAATCCCTGGCAGCAAATGTCTATAGCTAGATTAAAAGACTTCGCATATTTGGTGGCAGAAAGATACCCATATGATGCTATAATCGTGTGGTGAAGTAATCTTAGGGCATGGCCAATGGTATGCCCCAACATACTTTCTCACAAGTCCAGCTAGGCTCGGATACCACGGTGTAGCTAAAAATATGGTTCGGATGTGGAGGTCGCTGCCTGCAGAGGAGGCGGGATCTTCATGCAAAAGCAAGGAGAAAAGAGTGAGAGAGAAGTGAAAAGTGGGAGAGAGAAGGCAAAAGTTAGAAGCAGATTGGACTGGTATGGGCTTTCACATGCTTTATGCCAGCGTCACGAGGCGCGTTGGGCAGCGATCAATCTGCGTGGTAGCCTTGGGTACTCGTGCTGACATGGTTTCGCTGGAGCGACTACTTGTGGTTGCTTCCTTTGTACATGCCCTTAACAATTCACGCATATGGCAGGCAAGCTCCATTCGGCCAAAACCTTGCATTGTTTTAGAGCCTGTCTACACATGCAGGCAACCAATCATGCTGCAAGTTTCGTCACACAGCCACGCCACGTATGTTTCAAAGTTTCACAAAGGGCTCATGATTTCGCGTGTCGAACGTGAAACTAAACGAAAACGCGCCAACTGGCCAGGGGTGTTGCTGACGAGAAAAATACAAAAGAAAAAAAAACTGCTTCAGCTCTTTGTACTGAGTTAATGCGAGTGGTCACGTGACGTTTCCCAGTGGTCCAACCCGTCAAAGGCCCGGTGTGTGCAAGGTGACCGGCTGTGTCTGGCCGGCGCGTGACGTTTGCTTTCCTAGAGCAGGCCCGTCGCTCATGCTTCTTGCGCGTCTGAATAGCCGACCGACCGGTCGAGAGTGTAGAATGGAGTTCAGTTGGATGGCTGTCGCAAACTCGGATGCCACGTACTGTCTGCGCTCAGCTCACTAGTCGGCTGACCGTGGCCAGCTGCACCTTCCCCACCCAAATCTGGGTTTTTTGGGCTTTATTTTGGGTCTAGGTGGGCCGCCTCGGGCACGGTGGCGGCTTCACCGGCGGACAGAGGAACATGTGCTCGTGCTGGCATGGCGGAGACGGTGGCATGCCTTCTGCAGTGCGGCAGCGGGGCTTTACGCGTCAAGTCGGGCCTATGTAGGTCTGGTTTGTTCCAGCTGCAACATTTGGCCGGCTACCACCAATAGTGGTGGAGGTCGTCCCCTCCCGTACGCTATTGTAGTTACCCCTCGCTGGAGTCCCTTTTTCTTGGTCTTGTCGGCCTCGCTTCATGGGCCACAGTGAGACGACAATGGTGATTGCAAGACTATGGTGGCATGCGCGGGGCGAGATTGGTGGAGCGCTTCGGAGTGTCCGCGGTGTGGTTTTTGGAGGTCGGGAGAAATCCATGTCATCTCAGCACCGACACGGTGATGCTTGCGGGTGTTGTCATTCCTTCGTGAAGGACGTCGAGTGTACCTCTTCCTAATCCTCGTAGTATATCAGGTAAACCCTAGGATCAGTTCGGGCAGCAACATCAACGCTGTCGCTTTCTTTCTTGGAGGTGTTGCTTGGTGCGCGGTGCTTCAGAGTGCTAGGAGCGTGGTGGGAACTCCCCGGAGGCTGCGCAGCTGAGGATCATCTTCTTTTTCGCCGATCCGCCGGTGTCGGCATTGTTTCGTTTCTTTTAATCTATTCTTTTTGTTGCTCCCGACTCGTTGTATTGTGTGGCTACTATATTAATATAGCGGGGCGTAAAACCTATTTCAAGGAGTTCGGTAGGTGTTGGATTACGAAAGATTCAAATTGCCTCCTGAAAAATGCATGCTCTGTTAGAACTTAGGATTTCGTCTGCAAACCAACGTCTATGCATTAGACTGACTCAAGGACAATGAAATACATACTGTGTTGTTGCCACATCTCTATTTGATATCTAATAGCAAGCTGCTCATGGCGGACGCTAGAACAACACATCAGGGAGAGCTAAGAAGAAGAGAAGGAGAAAAGACTCGAATCTGAGTGATGCTCTAAACCGGAAGAGAGAAAGCGGAAGCGGAGGAGGTGCTTTCTGCTTTCTCTCTTCAAATTTAGAGTGGCAGTCAGATTCTAGTCTTGTTTTCTTATCTTCGTCTTAGCTTTTCTTGATGTGTCGTTTTAGCGTCGCGCTATGACAGCTTGTTGTTAGATATCAAACAGAGATGCGGGCAGCATCAGTGTCAGCATGTACTCATGTGTGTCTGTACTCTGTACTGACGGCCTACTGGAGCATGTCTCCTTGAGTGAGTCCAGATCAGATGGAATGAATAAATGATTGGTTTGTCGCATGACGTTTGTTGGTGACAAGAGAGAGAAGCGATCCTGAGGCTTCTCATCATCAGGGATCAAAGTACCGGGATCTGATTGGATCTCACTGAGAACGCATTTTCCCTGTACTTTGCCTTTGTAGACAACATTTTTCTACGAGGCAAGTTCAAGCCATCCGACCCCTACTGAACTACGGCTCAATCTCAATCCAAAGCAAGATTTTCAGCACTTCAATTAGAGTACAATCTACATATAAGGCTGCTCATAGTGGGGAGTAACATAAGGTGGTGTCATGCATAAGTTATTAGTTTATGTTACTACCTTCATAGTGCAAAGTAACTTAGAGATTGTATCATGCAAAGTCTCATTTATTTGTTAGTAGATTCATTTTATCTTGGGGTGTGTGATATTATGGTAACATAGCTAGTTACCACCTCCCTCTTTTTCTTCATTTATTACTATGCCATGTCACCAAAATACCTTGAAATGTGTGATGTTACTACCTAAGTTACTCCCACTATGAGCAGTCTAAGGCATGGACATTTTTAGCTCAGATTTTCATGTGTTCTATCGAGATTGTACCCTAATTCAAGCGTTGAAATATTCCATGTCTTCTATCATGATCCCTAGTTGTGAACGCCTGAAGGAAAAAACCTTACTCCTCTCGCTCATGTCTCGCATCCGTGCAGGCAAGGAAGGGCAATACCTCACCCGCCGTCTCTCCCCCCACCCCCTATCCAACACCGGCGGCGTGGGCTGTGGGGCATTGCATTTGTGGTGCCACCGGGAGAAATCCATGTCGTCTCGGCACTAACGCGGTGACGCTTGGGGTTGTCTTCGTTCCTTCGTGAAGGGCATCAGGTGTACCTCTGCCCCACTCCCCCTAGCGTACATGGGGAACCCTAGGACCAGTTTGGGCAGTAGCGTCGCCGTCATCGCTTTTCTTCTTAGAGGTGTTGCTTGATACGTGGAGCTTCAAAGTGCTGGGAGCGTGGTAGGAATTCTCCAGAGCGCAATGGTTGCGGACCATCTTCATTTCAGCCGATCCGCCAATGTCGGATTTTTTGTTTTCTCTTGTTTTCCTTTTCTGATCTTGATTGTGTTGTTTCCCTAGAAGACTTATTGTATCGTGTGGATGCTGTATTAATATAATAGGGCACAAGCCTATTTCGATAAGTTTGGTAAGTTACGAAAGATTTGAACTTTCCTCCTGACAAAATGCATGCTCTATTGGAACTTATGCTATCTCAAACGCCCCTGCATACGGACCGAATGTGTCCGTTGCGGTCGGCGGAGGGCAGATGCGAGGCCAAATGGTGTGCCTCATCTAGAACGGGCCACATTTTCTGTCTGTTTGGCCCGCATCTCTGGCCCAAATTTGGGTCCGGTTTTCGGTGGCCACAAACACTGCGCGTCCACGCGTGTCCTCTCTAGATCACGATGGGCCCGCATGTCAGCGACATGGGAGGCAAGGCGATGCGAGTCCATGCGGTCTTCTTAAATGATGACCTTTCGTCGTCCTCAAACCCACACACGTCCCCTAGTTCTCTCTCTCCCTGTCTCCCTCCAAGGACCATCGAAACCCTAGCTTGGTGCCCTAGCTCACAACCATGGCCAAAGGATACGGATGGTTCCACCCCGGGCGCAACGACCACAAGGCCACCGGCGGCGGCAATGGCGGCCGCCACTTCGTCCACGAGGCCTAGAGGCCACCTCGTCCTCCACCCGTGTCGCGCTTGGAGCGGCGCGTCTACGTGGAGGTCGAGACCGCCCGCCAGTTCGCAGAGTCCGGCGTGCCTCTGCCCTATCCTGGCGTCCACCTTCCCCATGGGTGGCATCTAAATCAAGCGCGGGTGCTGGTGACCGCCATCCCCGCGTGTGGGCCTGATTACTGGCGGGAGATCCTGCGGTGGTGAGATAACTTGCTGCCCGATCTGAGGCGCGACCTGACCTAACCCGTGGACTCTCCACTCTGGGGCTGCTGGTTCGAGGCGGAGCACGAGGAGCGGCACACCAGCATTGTGGCATACCTTATAGACCTCAAGGACAAGGACGTCGACCATGAGGCACAGGAGGAGGCGCACCAGGCACCGCCGCCTCCACCGGTGGCCGTGAAGGAGGAGCTGCCGGAGTGGCCGCAACGGCATCACTAGGATGGCTTTGTCTTCCCCACGCTGTGCCTTGGCCATCCTGATTGGGGGCAGTACGTCGGGGCAGCCAGGAACTACGTGGATCCCATCCCATGGGTTCCGTCGCTGGCTCTAGAGGCCTACAACCAGGCCGTGAAGGAGGAGGACCCGCCAGAGGAGGACAACAATGGCGGCGGCAGCTACAAGCCGATGGAGGAGGCCATCTGTCGATCCATCCTCATCTCCGAGGCGGAGGACCGAGCCAAGTCGATTAGCCTCGAGGAGGCCATCCAGTTGTCGTAGTAGGCGGCCGCACCAGCGCCCCCTCCCCCCACCTCCACCCGACAGCTGAGCAGCTGCCCCTCCCTCCTCCTCTGCCCGATGTGTGGCCGCCGCCGTAGGTCTTCATTAACCTCGGCGACGAGGACTAGATGCCGGCGGCGACTAGAAGCTATCTCCCCCTTTGTTTTTCTTGTTTTGTTGGTTGTAAAATGGGCTCCTATATAGATTAAACATATGTGTTTCCTTTTTTGGTGGGCTTTTTTGCGGAGGGGCATTGGGGCCGCTGCCACCCGCATACGGACGGCAGCTTGTTTCGTGTATGCAGACCGCCGCATCAGAATGGAAACTTTTGCGGGGGCATTGGAGATGTCCTTACGATATACTCCAACGGGGCGACGCAAGACGCTGAGCAACCATTTGCGTCCCTGCGGTCGAAAAATGCGCCTGCACCCTACTCCAGCGGGGTGACGCATAGTGACCGGGCCATCCGCGGAGACGCAAACACGTCCCAAAAATGCGTCACTTTTCGGTCTCTGCGGATGTTGCGCGGTCGCGCCAAGTGACCGCGTTGGTTGCATTGCATTCGGGTCCGCTAGGCAGTGACTAGGGAAGAAAAATATTTCCTCATTACTATTTTTGCCAAAAGGACCATCTTTATAAAGATGGTTAGTCGAGTTAACCTAAAATTGCAACGGCCGTACCTACTCCCCGTCGCGCGGCCTACCACGGCCGGGGTTACTCGTAGTCGCGTGGCCTACTACTGGCCGCCAGAGGGGTTGTCGCCGTCGTTGAAGCGCGACCGCCTAACGCACTTGCGCCTCGCACACCGCCGATCGGACATCTCGTCATGCCGCCTGCAGCGTTCTAGGGCCTCGACCAGAGAGAATCGAGTCCCAGTGGACTCTCTTCGCCGCCGCCTCCGTCGCCGCCATGTAGGTGTGGTAGCGTGTGCCCTGTCCCTAACCGATGTCGCCACCGCATCATCACTGGCGGAGATGGCGTCCGCCAGCTCGCGGTTCTCCTGCTCAACCCGCGCGTGATCCGGTCCCCTCCGCGCGACCGAATCTAGGTCGGGGCACAGGTACGCCCGATTCATGGAGATCGCATGGCTGCGATCTTCCTCCTCCGCTGCCCGACCATGACGACGATCGGCATCCCCAGGTAGGCTCTTGAACGACACGGGCAGAGCCTGCTGGTCTCTGCCGAACTCGAAGCGGATGTGGTTGTCCTCATCCTCGTCGGCGATGTCGTGGATGACGACGTCCGTGGGTGGGGCCGCCGGCAACGGAGGAGCCGCCGCAAGGGCGGCACTAGCCGCCGCCATCTCCGCCCGCACCTTGGCGAGCTTCGCCCTGGCCTCGGCGAGCTCGGCCTGGAGTTCCGCCACGGCCGCCGCCCCCACTGACGCTCTAGCACGCGCCCTTCCGCCTCCGCCTCCTCCTCCGCAGCTACCGCCTCCGTCGCCTCCCGGTCCAGCTGGTCGGCCTGAAGGGCGTCGGCGGCGAGCTGCTCCTTGTCGAACGCATCCGTCGCGCGGAACTCGGTGATGTCCACATCATCCGTGTAGACTTGGCGGGCCATCTGAACAAGGCGAGCCCAGGTGCGGTTGTGCTCGACCATGGATGGAGCTAGGGTTTAGGTTGAGGTGTGCCCGTCACCCCCGCCGGCGTCCACCATATATAGGCACGACGGGGCAGGAAATGCCGACGAAACGCGCCAATCTATTGGCGCACGCGGGAACCGGTAATCGGCGGCGGCATGCCTCGAGGGGACTTTAAACCGCCATTACCAACCTTGATGGTGTCAGTGCTAAAAAAATGGATCCGCACCGCTGGAATACCCCCGACGCAAACGGTCATCTCGGTTGTATGGCGTCCGCAGGCCGACGCAAACGGACGCGCTCGGATAATTTGGGACGTCCGAAATGGCCTTAGGGCATCTCCAACGGGGCGACCCATCCCGCGCCCGCGCGTCCGGATGGGTCCAGCCGGACAAAAACCCGGCCCAACGCGGGGACGCACCGCAAAAGCGGACGGCCGCGGCGTCCGGAACGATGCAAACCCGGCCCAAATCTGGGCCGGGTTTGCGTGGCCGCGGATGGCACGCGGCGTCCTCGCGTGTCCGCCCTGTCCGCGTGGCTAGCCCACCTGTCTGTGCCCCAGTCCTATTAAATGTGGACGGGGGAAGGGGACGGTCCCTATCCAGTCCCCACTTTCCACTCCGGCCGCACGCGCGAGCTCGAAGCTTCCGCGCCGCCATGGCCCCGAAGCGCGAGTTCGAGCCGTCCGCCAACGACCACGAGGCCGGCGGCCGGCCGGCAAGTCGCGCCGCCGGCGTTCGCAATGGGGCCGCCGGCGCCTCCCGGACGCGAGTGGATCTACGTCACCGTAGCGGTGGCGCGGATGTTCCGGGACGCCGGCGTCCCAATGCCGTGGGGGGACGTGCACCTCCCCCACGGCTGGCACCTGAGCCCAGATCGGGTTCCGGTGCCGCCCATCCCGCCGTCAGGCCGCGCCCGCTACGCCGAGATCCAGAGGCGCCGCGCTCAGCTGCCGGCGGACCTCCGGCGACCCCGCGTACGGCGACGCAAGTCCCAACTGGGACTTGTGGTTCGAGGTGGAGCACGATGCGCGCCAGCGCACATGCTTCACATCCGCGACGGCGCGGCCTCGCGCGCAGCCAGGCACAGCTGCTAGGCGGGCTGGCCGCCGCCCCGGCGGCCTCTACATCAACGAGCCCGCGCCCCAGCCCCAGCCGCAGCCGCAGCCGCAGCCCCGGGAGGAGGAGAACGACCCGGAGCTGCGGGCGGCGCTCGCGGCGTCCCGCGAGCAGCGAGGACCTCGACGAGCTGGCCAAAGGCCGCACCTCGCCGAGGCGCTGCGCACCTCCGCGCCGGAGGAGGCGGCCGGGAAGGCCCGGGGAGGATGCCCGGGCGGACGCGTGGGCCTTCCTCGAGCCGGCGCGCCGTCGGGGAGGAGGCTACGCGTCGGGCGGCGCTCCGGGAGGAGGAGGAGCGCCGGGCCGCGCGCCCGGCGCGAGGAGGAGCGCCCGGCCACGCGAGGCCGCAGCGGAGGAGCAGCTCCGACAGGAGTCGGCGCGGAGGGCACGGTTGCGCAGGCCGGCGAGCCCGCCGAACGCGCACTCCGCCTGGGAAAGGGCGCAGTGGGAGCCCTGGCCGGAGTCCCCGGTGCCCTCAGGCGTGTCGAGCCGGAACAGCGCGTCGCCGCCGGGGGGCGTCGTCGTCATCGACGCCGACGATGACGAGTACTACTGGGGGTAGTACTGCCGGCGGCCACCGTGCTCGCAAACCCTGTCTAGGGTTTCTTTTTTTTTTGTTTAAAGCCCATATAGGGTTTTCTTTTGTGTAAAAATTGCCCAAAATAGGGCTAAGTTTAATTAACCACTAGTTTAATGTTTTTTTGGCTGTTTTCCTTTTTTATTTTCATATGCGGTGCGTCCGCGCGTTGGGCGCAGCGTGCGACCCAAACGGACACGCGGACGCGGGGCGCTGTCCGGGTGTCCGTTCGGCCACCAAAACGGCCCAAAATGGACGGCCCAGCGCGTCCGTTTGGGTCGCCCGGTTGGAGATGCCCTTACAACCGTGTGCAAATGCTATGCACAGGAACAGAAAAAAAACACGCTGTCAGTGAGATGATCTAGTGAGATCCCCATACTTTGCGCTTGATGATGAGCAGCCGCACGATCGCTTCTCTCTCATGTCACCAACCAACGTTAGAGGACAATGCAATCATTATTCATTCCATTCCATTTCTCATCGGATCTGAACTGACTGAAGGACACATGCGCCAGTAAACCATCAGTACAAACACACATAGGTGTACAAACCGATACAGTCGCACACTGCTGCTGCCTGCATCTTTGTTTGATACTCCTATCTGACAAGAAGCTGCCCATGGGGCAAGCCATGTCTCAGCTCTCGACGCTAAAATAACGACACATGAAAAGCTAAGCAGAAGAAGAAAACAAGATTCATCAAATGGGGACCGGCTCTAAACTGAAGAGAGAAAGCAAACAGGGTTGCTGCCGGCATGGACGGATGGTTCATCTAGAAGATCTTCTACTGGGGTGGGCGCGACCGCTTGTTGTACCCCTTGGCGGCGTCGGTGGCCCTGGCGGCGGGGGTGCCCTTGGCGAAGGCGGCCGAGAGGTCGCAGTAGAGGCTGCCGACGCGCGCGATGTTGCTGTTGAGCTCGCGGATGAGGGCCACGTTGCGGTTCAGGTCGCCGTCCTCGCCGGACTCCTGGTTCTGCTTGATCTCCTGGATCAGCATCTGGTTGTGCTCCAGGATCTCCTGCACCTGCCCGAAGCATCGCTCAAACGCCTGCACCGCCTTCCCGTTCTCGGCTCCTCCCCCGTTTGGAACCGCCTCCCCGCCGCCGCCGCTGCCGTTCTCCATCCCGGCCTGCGCCTCTATGCCTCGCCCTGATCTAGTTCTGTGTATGGAAGGAGGAAGATGGGTGTTCGGCGTGGGGGGTCGTCACGAGGAGAACGAGAGAGAGACACGAGGTGGAGGAGAATTTATCGTCGTGCTCGGGATGCGTGGTGCAACGGGTCCTGAGATCTTTCGATGGGGTGAAACGGGCTTTATTTCAGGGGGAAAGTGCCGAGATTAGGTTTTGTTTTTTCCATCGAGCGGCCAGGCTCATCCCTCTAAGCCTCGTTCGGCAGGCAGGGATAGAGCCATAGAGGTGTATAATCTGAAGTGTTTCAGGTGAAGACAAGTGTTTTGGGTGGTATCGCATGAACTCTCTCTAACTTTTCAGGGCGAGGTAGCTACGGGGAGGGAGAAAAAACTGGAACTGTAAACCCGGTCTCTAGCTTTCTCTTCGGAATGGCCCGCAGCAGCTCGTAGAGCTCGATCACGCCGGCAGTAAAGTTCGTCCTCATTTTGATCGCGAGAAAAAAACGCGAGGGGGAGCTAGCGTTTTTATTCACACGTGTATCGGTAGGTCTTGTACAAATACCTGGGGCCGAACCCTTCCAAATCGGTACATCCCGGCCGGCTGAACAGTTCAGCACGCATTTACGGGAGTCTTTAGCTAGCCTGATGAAATCATTACACTCTAATCCCGGGGATTTCACACCGGGGCCTCTCCGCTCACAGCCCCTGAGTTTCGATGGATTTCCATACTAGCTTTGTTTGCCAAATTTGTTCTGGAAAATATTTCCTTGTATAGAACTACTATATGCACCGAGTATGCTCAAGAAAGGGTAAATGGTGTTGATAATCTAAGGTAGACACTTGACATGTAGGGAGAAAAAAAATACAATCAAGCTTTTGGGCCAGGATTACAGGATAAAAATTAATTAAAAAATAAAGAGACGTATTCAAGAAAATAAACACATACCATTTATTGTTGTTGTCGTCGCCGGATCTGGCCACCGAGAAGGATGAGAGGTCAGATCTGGTCACCGAGAAGGTTGAGAGGTCAGATCTGACCATGGGGGGATAGCAAAAGGACCGTCGAGGTTAGCAACAAGGACAATAGTAGAAGGATAATTGAACCTTACCAGGGTGATGATGGAGAAGCGGATCTAGGCTCCGACGACCGAGAAAGATGAGGGAGGCGTCCCTTGTTGCTCGGCGAGACCAGATCTAATCATGGGGATGACATGGAAGGCATCACTTCCCACGGTATGAACCGAGCTATATGGAGGAGGAGGAGGAGGACGTCGATCTTGGCTTAACGAGGGAGGATCTATACTTCAGATGATGGTCGACGATATAGAAGTGTTCGTGAAGTTTTGGGGATAGGAGTGGAGAGCGGAGAGAGGGAGAGGCGAGCCATGGTGGAGGGGAACTCTTTGGGCTGAAGGAACTATTCGTGTGAGGGGCTACGGTTCCAACACAATTTGTAGAGTTTGGCTCTAACCCTTATTCACGTGGTTTCCATGTGTTGCCGTTGTTTTCGTCGCACGTGTCTACATCTCAATTCGCCGCGTGACACACGTCTTGCATTGTCTTCCTGGAAATGGAAAGGAACTGTCCCCATTTTTCTAAGCAATATTACATAAAAATAAAACAAATAATAAATACATACTATTGGTTGTTGATGTCATTGCCACATCTTACCACTAGGAGGACGAAGGAAGGGTGAGAGGTTATATTTGAAGGTGCAACAAAGGAGGAAGGACAATTGGGTTTACCACGAGGACGGTGGTAGAAGGATATGCTTGAGCCTCACATTGGGATAGTGAAGGATGGAGAAGATAAAAATCTAGCCATTCACAAGATGAGAAAGACATCCGATGTCGCCGATGATACCATATCTATACGGTGGATGGCATGGAACGCATCACTTCCCTCAACACGAAGCTTTCTACATGGATGACGAGGATGGAGTTCTTGACGTAACAAGGTAGGGTTGATTCTTCACACGATGGTTAACGGTATAGGAGAGTCTGGGATGTTTCAGAGATCGGAGTGGAGAGCCGAGAGATAGGCGGGCCATGGTGGATGGGAACTCTTTGGACGGAAAGAACTACCCATGTGATTGGATTCCAGTGTAATTTGTAGAGGTCAGCTCGAATCCCAGTTTACATGTTTTATTGAAGTTGTCATTGGTTTTTATCACACCTATCTACATCTCAATTCGCATGAAATGAATTTTCCAAATTTTTCTAAGCAATATTACATAAAAAGAAAAAAAAGAAACGTACTATTGATTGTTGATGTTACTCTGTAGCATCTTGTGACTAGGATGACGGATAAAGGGCAAGATGTTAGATTTGACCGTGAGACAAATGAGAAATTACAATTGGTTGGTAGAAGGATGCTTGAACCCCACCATGGTAATTTGGGGATGGTGAAAGATGGAGATACCCAGTTCTAGCAATTTAGGCCGCGATTGGTAGCTCGCAGCCTTTTATGGCTCCCGGGGGCCAGACGCTGGGGTCTTGATGGGTGGAGACTGGCAAAAAACTATGTTCTCCATTCGTTTGGTAGCTCGAGTTGTATTTCTTGAGCAACTTTAGCCCATTTGTTTGGTTGCCTTTCTACTCAAGTTGAGTCTCACCACTTGTTTACGTGGTAAGCTTCCCTCACACCACCACACTTGAACTGAGTAACGGTGGCCATCATTGAAAGTAGCCGTCGATGCAGAAGCTCCACTAGCGCGCTCGGTGCGAGAGCGGGGAAATTGACGGGGTGGAACTCGCTGTGAGCTGTGTCGGCATGCTCGTCGCCTTTTGCCGCGCCCGCCACGAGCACCTCCACCACGTTCTATAGCTCCAGGAGCAGGGTACTCTGACTACGTACAAGACACCACCTACTACCACAACCAACACCACGCCAGCGCGCAGAAAGATCACCATGCCAATGTTGTCGGCGGTGGCCAAGGCGGTTACTGTCAACACCCGGATTTTTAAGTCCAGATGCCTATTATGCCATTCCTCGCAATCCCAGGAATATTGTTTTTGCGAGACATAATAGATTGATATCACAACACATCATTTATTACAACACATAATCGTCTTACAAATAAAGGATCACATGATCCAGTCTCATTACAATAATAGAAGTTCTATTTATTCATTACATAACACATAGCGGAAGCGAAAGTAGCGTAGTAGTAGTCCATCTATTCCACGAGCAATCGTTGACGTCGAGAGTGATCCTAGTTGTCGTAGACGTCCCGATGTCCATCTTCCTCGTACTCGCTGTTCACCTTCATAGTCTGGCCATTTGAATAGCCAGGGACAAAGCCATGAGTACTTTTAAAGTACTCGCAAACTAATACTAGTGTAAGCACCATCAATTATAGTAAGGGGATACTAAGCTCTAGGTTTATTTGCATAAAGCCAAATTTATTTCATAAACATTTAGTAAAGATGCTTGAATCACTATACTAACTCAAGTGGGAACATTAGTGTCATTCCCACAACTCTGTTGTGATTCAATTCAAAGTTCACCATTCACCTTTCAAAATCAAATCACAAGTCATGTGTCACATTTTTGAAAATGGTCCGATGACGGAACAGTATGGCCTTTCCAACCGTCCATAACCGTGGACGCGGCTATTCGAATAGTTCTACACTCTGCAGAGGTCGTACACTTGTGCCACAATATTTTCAATAATCCGTCAGGGTTAACTGGCCCTGATGTATCATACTCCGTATGCGGACTACCAACCATAACCTTTCACTTACATACTCTAGTATGAGCACCTCTCCCCATGAGCTTGGCCTCCCGGTGAAAACCGCAGTCAACCCGGGAACTGCACAGGGCTTGGGCCGGACATTCACCTCATTCCACATCATATCGCATCGTTTTGTTTGTTGTAGAGGCAGCCTTCGGCCTAACCCCGATGACGCTTGTTCGGAGGGAACCCATACTAAAGCACATAAATTTCTAGTTAAGCCCTTACCCATATTGGGTATTGTGGGGGTACTTTCAAATTGGAATGGTATCGCATCCGAACCCAACCATCAGTTTTTGTAAAATTCACCAAGTCATTCACCAGTCATATTCACCTTCAAAATCTTTCAATAGAATGAATCATCATTCCAAGGTTTTCAAAGTCATTTCATTTCACAAGTTCCCATCTAGAATAATCAATTTTATTTATTTAGCAATAGCAACTAGTCATGAGGGGTGCTAACTAGCTTTTCTTGCTCTAGGCTAACTTTGATGCTCTTTTTCTACTCTATATCTAAACCAAGTGAATCATGAATCAAAAAGTAAACTTTGATAAACAAAATTTAGAAAAGCTTGTAAAGTAAAAACTTGGGATAGGAGCATTAAGCATAAAGTAAAAATAATGGTGCCTTGCTCTTGTAGAGCTTTGCACAAGGGAACCTTGCAAGAGTGTTAGCTTGCAAGAATATTAGCTTGCATTAGTCTAGCTTGCCTTGATTGGTGAGGTGATCAAAGTTTTCCGGCTCTTCCTCCTGGTAGAATACCTCCTCCTCTTGATAGTCTCCGTACTAGCGTCTATAGATGAATACGAGGTACACAATCACCAAACAATACTTACATGCTAGACTAAAACACAAAAAGGGTTCACACAACTTATTCTAACCTCACTTCTAGCATGGTATGGTGAATTACTTGGTTTGTTCTTATTTAAGAGAAAAATAATTTCCTCTCATTATAAGCATTTATTTGATTTGCTATTTAAGTCTTTGGAGAAAATAATTTCCTCTCATTAAATCCTATCAAGATTTAATCTCCACAAATAATAATAAGGTATGAAATATAAGTTGACCCAGGTCATCCTTTCATATCTATTATGAGGGAGTAATAATTTAAATGAGGTGCTACACCTCATATTATTTAAAACTAACATCTAAATGATTTAAAATCTCTAAGTAACCAAGCATGAGGCTTATCAGGCCAAGGTCAGTACCTCTATTTTAATTACTTAGGATCACAATTTAAATGAGAGAGAAGCTCCCATACTATTTAAATAAGTTTATGTGTATGTGTTAAATGGACTAGAAATGGCTCCATAGCCATTATTTGAATCTAGTCCATGATCATGCAAAACAACTAGGCTATATTTTTGCATAAACAATTAGATTATGTCAAATGTGAATTATTAGAGTTGGAATCAACTCAAAATCATTTATAGATAATTTTTAGTATTTATTTGAAGTTAGAAAAGGCCCCGCCTTGTTATTTTTATCATTTGAATTTAATTACGAAATTGGACATGAGGCCAGTGGCATTATTTAGATAATTTCATGAGCTTTCCAAATATATAAAATGGGTTAAATTTGGTGTAGTAGAGTTCAAACTATTCAAATTTGAAGTGGGCAGCAGTATTGGATTTGAACCAAATAGATTAAATCGAATTTGAATGACCTGGGCCGCGCGGGAAAACCTAACGGGCCGAAACGAAGGGGAAAGGACTGGGCTGGCCCAGCTAACATGCCACGCACACAGCGGGCCGCCTGACCGTGGCCCCCACTCGTCAGCGGGCCTTAACACCGAAGCGGTATCATCTATCGGGAGCCGTAGGATCATAAGACGATCAAACGGCTCACGCTCGTCGTCGTCGACGGCGAGCACACCTCATCGGCGGCGAGCACCAGGGGGTCGGAGGCTTACCAGAGCTCCGGCGAGGGTCGAGGAGGGTCGCAGACGAACGAGGAGTCGACGGCGAGGTCAGCGATGGTCGGGGGAGGGCTTGAGGTGGTCGGAATCGCCGTCTTGATCTGGCCACGGAAGCGACGATCTCCGGCTAAATTCCGGCGAAGGAAGGCTCAATCGAGGAGGGGTAGGGGTATTGGCGAGCTAGGAGTAGAAGGGGTGTGCGATGGTGTGCTGAAATCATCCAGGGGAAGCCGGTATTTATAGGGGCGATGGATGGCCGAGGGCGCAGGGCAGGGTCGACGATGGCGTGGCGTTTCTGGATGGCGAAGGGGCAAGCTAGGGGGTGCGTAGCGTTGCAGTCATCCGAGGGGTGCTAGTGAGCTTGACGGCACGGCTAAAGGGGGTCTGAGGCGAGCTGGCGATGATGGCGTCCGTGCAGTACCGTGGCGGTAGGGAGTTGATCATGGCGAGGGCTAGGGTGCACGCGCAGGCGTTCTAGCATGTCTAGGGTGTAGCTGGGGTGGTGATGAGCGAGCGTGCTCAAGTGGAGGGGAAGAGAAGGACGACCGAGTCCAGGCGAGGGCGTGCACTGGCGCGTCCAGGGCGTCGTCTGGGCGCGCTCACCGCGTGTCTGGCACGCTTCTGGCGCGTCTGGGCACGGCTTGCCTGGCCAATGGCGCGCAAGGGTGAGGCTCGGCCGTGCACAGGTAGTGTCCTGGTGCACCAAAGAGGCTAATTGACATCGTGTAGGAGAGAGTAGGGGCTCAGGTCGCTCGAGTGTACGGTGGCCGGCATGGTGGTGTCCTTGGGCTCGGTATTGTGAAGTTTTTGATCATGCCACCACTCCACTCAGTGCAAACTGGCAGGGCTTGATGCAGGGGAGGTACAGGAGGTTGATGATCACATATGAAAAGGGGTAGAGGCTAAAAACCAGAGGGTAATAGCATGTGTTGTAATTCTGAAACTATGCCTGCCATGTGTTTGATGAAATGGCCGCATGAAAATTCTTTTCAAATTTCGAAATTCTTTTTGGTGCAATTCAATTATATAAATAAAGTGATGGAATGGTGGTGTTGGTGTCCATTTTGATGAAGGTTTGCAACATTTCAAATTTGGGGGTTATCTTCTCATTACTTCAAAGTCTCCACTTGTCACCTCTTTGCTGGTCAACCTGGTCAACATCAGTGATGATGGTCAACATAAAAGTTGTTCACTTTCATATGGTCTTGGATGACATGACTTTGGTTGACCAAGGTTAGTTGAGAAATCGAGAAGAAAAATTGGTGCAAAGTGGGGAAGAAAATAAAATTGGGACATGTGACCATTATCACATGTATGTGAGTTTTGAATTTTCCTTTGATTTGATTCTTGTTTCCTTGATGCAATTGTGTTTATTTATCATATATAAGAGTTTTACAAGCAAGGGATCAAGCAATGGTGGCCTTGGTTGAGGATTTGCAAATTTGGCTAAGTGTATGTGAGGGAATTTTGGGGATTTTCTCACTATGTGATTTCTCTCCATTTGATTTGACTTTGGTTGACTCTAATGTGATTCTTATGGGTTTAGAAACATTTTAAAATCATTGAAACCAATTCAAATGGTCTTGTTCAAAGATTTGCAAATTTGGCCTTAATACATAAGAGGCACTACTAGGGAAAGGCCCATTGCCGGCGCACCTAAAACCCCCATTGCCGGCGCACCACGAGCCCGCCGGTGCGAACGCGCCGGTGATAAACGGACACTGCCGGCGCACCAGGTAGTGCGCCGGCGATATCTCTGCTACTGCCGGCGCACCACCCTGCTTCGCCGGCAAAGATCTATTCCACCGGCGCACTATCGGTGCGCCGGAAGTAGTGCTTCCAAGCATCGGCGCATGCCACGTGCGCCGGCAATGTGTCATTTAGGTGCGCCGGCAATTAATTCGAAAATTCTTTTTTCCCAAAGCATATTACAATACAATTTTGACAGCATATTACAATACAATTTTGACAAGCAGTATATATTTACAACGCAGTTCATATTTATACGAGTATTACATGCAATATGAGAAGCACATAGAGAGCCAAGTTTCATTTCGGTATCGGTACACAAATACGCAAGTCTCGTTTCGGAATGTGTTGATTCATACAACACATGTGCATATGCAACACCGAACGACGAAGTTTCACAAAGTTAGAAGTCTTGGTACATAGTCGTCACAAGTATCGTCATACACCTCACAATGTAGGTCCTAACCTAAACTAGAATCACATAGAACATGACCAACATGGTCATGACCATCATCACGAAGGCCATGGTCTTCATCCGGTTCCTCCTCATGTCCCTCATCTCTCCCGCTAGATAACGGGCGTATCTTCCTTCCGCCTCCACCCTAGTGGGGTATCCCTTGTAGCTGTTGCCGCTGAAACGGTGCACCTGTCTCCGACAGTCCTCCAGTCGTCGTAGACTCCAGGAACCCTCCCCTTGTACACGACATATGTCGTCGGCATCTCCATTCACAAGACAAGTAAAACGTTAGTACCAATGCAATGAACAAGTGCCAACTCAAATAAGAGACAAGTAGTATGAACTAAATAGCATGTGCCTCATACTTTGTTGGTCGAAATAAATAATAACATACAGGGATGGGGTCAGTGAGGCTAGGTAGGATGCACAATAGATTGATATTTGTGGCCTTCACACCAAGCCTCACTGGCCCCACCCCGGAGTGTACAAGTGACCGAACATTTTAATCATCGGCCAATGCAATTAAGAAGTGCGAACTCAAATAGAAGACAAGTAGTACGAATTAAATAGAGTGCCTCATACTTTGTCGGTCGAAACAAATATTAACATCCAGGGATGGAGTCAGTGAGGCTAGGTAGGATGCACAATAGATTGATACTTGTGGCCGTCGCACCAAGGCTCACCGGCTCCACCCCCGAGTGTACGATTGACCGAACATTCTAATCATCGGCGAACTCCAAATACGAGGCAAGTAGTGGTCGAGTAAATGCAAATAATTATTAAGCTATGTACGCCATAATCTTGAAATATATAGCAAAGTAAATGAAACTACAGACACATGTTCACATGCACATTCATACAACTAAATAAAAGCAACTAGTCGATTCTATGGGAATATATAACAATTATTACAGTACGGAAGTTCAAGGACATATCGTTCAAGCTTTAGCAAGTGTTCCCGTCGTAGGATCAGGTTGTACGCCTAGGGGGAATGGACGGCAGCCCTCAAGCGAGTTGAACGGCCTCTCATCACGCGACATCTCCAAGCGGAGGTCTATCTCGTCATTAGGTGGTAGACCATAGCCGTAGAAGAACTCGCCAGACCTATTGTTGACATCCTGCAGGATTATCGTGCAAATGAACCGCTGGATGCGACCCCGGCTCTTTCTAATCTCTCTATCGGGGACATCCGCCATGTTTGCAAACCTGTTTCGAGATTATCCGGCAGCAACATGTCATCTGCGTACTTTATGTACTCCTGCATCCGAAGGATGGCGTACCACGCGTCCATCCCATTGTCGGGCGTCGATCGCCCGAGGCAGGGGAAGTTGGTTGTGTGGGTTAAGACGAAGCCTCCTCGGGATTTCCTCTCTACTTTGAGGGGGCCTGCCTTGTTGGCGAAGCCGGTGAGAGCATCATTGAGAAGGGCCCCGATGTGGGAGTAGTCTTTCTTGCGGTCCCTATCCGAGTCGAGATAGACCGCATGCGAGTGTTGCGGGTGCACGACGATGAGGGTGCGTAACTTGTCTCTCGCGGAAAACACACGGATTAACCTTTGGAAATGCAAATGGAGATATAGGATAGAATGGTGATGGGGGACTAGCGAGTGATTACTTACTCGGGAAGTAAGGGATGAGAATGGCGCCCTTCTTAATGTTCGCCGAGCATGAAATCCTCGACCTGCTGGGTGGCAATCGCGCGATCCCCAGGGTTGCATATGATGCTCTCCCGCATATAGAAGGGGTCCATGATCGCGATGGTCGGCGTCCCCTCCTTAACAATCTGGGAAGACATGCTAAGAGCAACTAGGCGAACCACACTAAAGTGGAGCGCTTGCATGCGATAGATGCTCGAAGATGTCGTTGAACCGGATGAAGCACAAGTCCGCGGGGTACTTCTCGACGAAGTTCATGCCAGCTGGCACCTTCGCCACGAAGAGAGGGTAACCAGGATCTTTTGATTTGAGAAGAAGGTTCTCCACATGCAAGACAGTCTCATGCAAGCTCCTCATATCCGGGGTGAGTTTCTTCACGACATGCTCCGGCAGCATCGGTTGACCCAAGTGATGCAGAGGTCGCCAATTGTTTGGCAACTTGTCAAGGAGTGGGACCTTGTCCTTGGATTTGGCCGCCGCCGCCTTGTCTTGGGCGTCCTTCTTATTTGCCCTCTTCCTCTTCTTGGGTTGTAGTGCTGGACCATCCATCGCCGTAGTGGCCGTAGCACGGAGTGTGTTTGGGCTCAACATATTTTTGACGGCGGCGGTGGCGACCTCCTCGGGATTTTCCTCCTCATCGGCCGTTTCTTGAGAATCGAACAGACTTCTTGGAGCACACATATTTGAAGCCCGGCGCATCCTCATGGACAACTTGTGAAGACGTAGGAATATCCCATTGGAAGTTGTCACGTTCATATTCCTCGGCCTCCGGCGCAGCTGGCTGTTGTGGTGGGGCGCCGACCTCCGGCGCAGCTGGCCGTTCGGTGGGGCGATGACCACGGGCGCCGCCGGGCCGTCGTGGAGGGACGCCGACATGTGGCGCCGCAAGGTGCTTGTCTTTGCTTGCCGTCGACCCCGAGTAGGTGTTGATCCGAATTAGGGTCTTCGGCCATAGCAGTAGCCAACCCTTCGGTGAGGCCGGATTCAACGGGCTATCGTCATCGGCACCATGCGGTTGATTAGGAGGAAACAAATCCTCATAGCCCGGTAACGCCCGATCCACTTCAACCCGGTAAACGTCATCCGCCATATCTCGTGTGTGCCACTTCTTATCCAGGGGCCGAATGATGGACCCCCTCGCGACGTCTTTGAGTTCGTCGTTTACTCTCATCAAAAAGGTGCATGGCGTCGAGAGCGCCTGCGAGAACATGTGTATGGCGTTAGAGAGAGGGCAAGGATGACGAAACTAATATATTAACTTGATGTACACATTAGTTAATTACCGTGAGGGCGTTGAGCTCGGCTAATGTCGACGGGCCAGCACATGCGGCGGCGGGCGTGCAAGTGACGGAGGGGCTGCTACCCGGCATGGACGGTGAATCCCTAGAACCGGCGACATTGCCGGCGGCCGGAGGAGTCTCCATTATAACATTGTCATTGCCGGCGGACGGCGGCACCATCGAGTTGCTGCCGTTGAAGCTAACCACTTGCATTTTCGGGGGGGGGGCCTTGTTTGCCACCCTCATACCACGCTTGCATAGCGTTGAAATCTGCTTGGACTCCGGCGGCGACTTCAGCTTTGACTTCGAGTACGAGTGTAGCTTTGAGTTGCGGTACCGGTTGCGGTACCAAACCAGCTTGGACTTGGGCTAGGATTGACTCCCTCATTTCCTCCGCCTCCCGCTGCTTCCTCTCATTACGCGCATTTTTATCGGCCGCAGACGACAAGCCATAGTGACCATGCTTGTAGCCTCGTACCGGCGCCAGCCACACGACCTCTATGCGGCCTTCTCGTCGGTGAATGCTCATTAACGATGTTTAGCGCCCGTACGAGAGGCTTGTCCCAGAGCTACCCTGCCCGTCGACGCCCGGGACGAGGAGCCTTCGTCACCTTGGGAGGCTTGAGAAAGTCTTTGTCTTTCTTCTTCCTGCGGAAGAAACGCGAACCATTTAGAAATGTTGCTACTATTATATGAACGATACTTGATCTAATAAAACCGGTAAATTGCTTACCAGTTTTTTCTCCAACGCCAGGACCTTCCGGTCGTTCGTGAACCAAATTATGTCGGTTACGACCTTCGGGTCCGTGACAAGTTCCCCGGTTAGTTTCTTCTTATGGTACCGGGACCTCGATGAATCTTCTTTCAAGCGGGTCCTTGTACTTGAGCCAGGGGTTCTCAATGCCGGCATTTACATACGCCTCGTCCTCCTTCGCCCAATAGGGCTCCTTTCCCTCGTACCCACGGCTCCCAAGGTTGTGGTTGCCGATGTTAAGCTCCCGCATTTCCTTCCCCCACAACTTGCGATTCTTGGTTGCTTGTAGCTCTTCATTGGCCACAAAAGCATCAAAGTCCGCCCGGGTGACATGCGGAAAGGCGGAGTGGACCTCTTCGAAACCTTTGCCCTCAGCAATCAGCCTCCGCACCATGTACTTATAGCTGCTGAGGTGTTTGGTGAACTTCGGGAGGGCTTGTGAGTTCACAATGTTGTTGGTTTGATGACCGGAGGCGTAGTCGCCTAGGAACTTGTATCGTGCGTGCAACCTCGCAATGAGCTGGGCTCGCAAAGGCGCTTTGCTCTCAGCTCGGAGGTCCGTCTCGTTGAGATTGACGACCTCTCGGAGGATACATGCCGCTTGGTTGCCGTACCCCTTGGCAACATCCTTAGGCAACACCGGCAAACCACCGGCGGGGTCCACCTCTCGTGATCGTGTCTCTCGCCGGTGCCGACCGTGTTTTGGCGCCTTGCCTTCCGCGGCCTCTTGGCTCCACTTGTCCCGGTGCCACTACTCCCGGCGGCGGCGCTAGGATCGTCGCCGCTTGTCTCGCCGCCACCCCGGCGGCGCCGGTTGCCTCATCGCCGCTAGGCTCGTAGGTACTACCCCCGGCGGCGGCGCTTGCCTCGTTGCCGCTCGGCTCGTCGGCACTACCCCCCGCGGCATCCTCCATCTCATGGTCCTCGTCGCCGCCAACACCTGCGGCCTCGGCATCCTCCTCCGTCCTAAAGAAGTGCCTATTGTAGTGCTCCTCTAACTCTTCTTGAGACGACATGGTGGCTTGCACTAATAGAAGATGAAAAAGAGTTAGAATTCACGGAAAAATTCGGCATGACCTTTGCTAAAAATTGGTCATGCCGAGTGCTAGAATTGCCGGAACGGAAATGAATCGACATTCCGGCACTCAATAGCAACTCAATCCCCGTAACAGAAATGCAAACATAGAAATGCCATAACCATAACCATAACCATCTCCATAACCATGCCATCACCATAACCATCACCACATAAATTACAGTAGCTAGCTTTTTAGCATATACATTACAGTGGCATTTTACATCAGCATAAAAATAACACTTGACAACCTCCATTTAAAACCAGAGAATGAACATAGTGAATAACACTTGACAACCTCCATCAAACTCTGCTTAGCAGCATCATACACTCCAGCTAGGCTAATTCCAAATTCAACCGAAGTATGGGAACAATCAAATAAGACCACAAATTGCATAGCTAATCAAGTATGGGAACAATCAAATAAGGCTCAACAGCAGCATCCCAATAGAATTTGAAGGTTCAACAGTTCTGCGGCACCAAGTGCACAGATGTCCAACATGACAACTTAGGAATAGACATCCCAGGTGTCCTACTAACAACAATAGGATGTTACTAAACAACAGTCTAAGAATGAATTTAAAAGAATGAATTGAACCAGAATTTTAGCCAGCAAACATCTATAGAATTTATAGAATAGCACTTGTTCTTTTTAAACCAACCAGAGAACAAATTTTATCAACTAAACCAACTAATACTAGCTATTTACATTTTTTCATTTAGTTATTCCTATATCACAATTTCCAACCGAGAGAACAATTTCCAACCAGAGAACAATTTTTAGCATTTAACTAAATCAATTAAATGAAACCTACTGCTAGCATTCAAAATTTTATGTATAACTTATAATGAAAAATTGAAACCTACTGCTAGAATTTGAAACCAATTTTTAGCATTCAAAAATTCAAACCAGAGAACCCTATTTCCAATTTGAACCCTATTTCTTGCAATGTTAACCAAAGGTAACCAAGCAGTAAATCCAAGGGATCATATTGACTTGCACTAGTTCTCCGAATGAACATAGCACTTGTTCTTTTTAAATAAACCAGAGAATGAACATATCACTTGTTCTTTTTAAATAAAGTAAACCTACCTGCTAGCATTCTTGGCAGTAGGCATTTAAATGAAGAACCACTACTCGCTAGCATTCTTGGCTAACCCTAACCCTAGCATTCTTGGCAGTAGGCATTTAAATGAAGAACCACTACTCGCTAGCATTCTTGGCTAACCCTAACCCTACCATTCTTGGCTAGCTACTTCATTTGCATTTCATCTAAACCAACTAAACCAACATATATAAAGTTCATTTTCAACTTGATTCCAGTAGCATAAGCATGAACCAGAGAACCATGTACATCATTTTTATTTTGTTTTAAATGAAACACAGAATGAATTGAACCCTAAAGTGTTCATTTCATCATTTTTTAAATGAACCAGAGAGCATTATTGCTATATCAACCAGCCAACATCTAGAGAATGTATAGAATTTAAATGAACCAGAGAGCATTGTCATAGAAGGCACTACATTTATAGAATTTCAGGCAGCCAACATTTAATAGCATTGCCATAGAAGGCACTACATTTAAATGAACCAAGTAGCAATTTATTTTAGTGCTCTCTCAAAATTTCAAACCAGCAGAATGAATATGAGTGCATTTCATCATTTTCTATCGCATTTCATCATTTGGTACCGCATTTCATCATTTTATGAACCCCGATTACTCGCATTTCATCATGAGCACAACATTGAGTAAAACTAACTAATCAACCTAAGTACTTAACTCATATAGACAATGATGTGCTTAATTTTTCAAATTTGAACTTCAAAATTGACTCTTTCACCTCGCTATTGCATTTATTTAATTCTTTAACATGAATATATAGCAAATTGAGTATGAGCAGTAGCAAATTGAGCATGAGCAAGTAGCATTTGAACCAATGAATAGGGCAGTACAGTGGCCAACCAGGGCATCAAATTTGCAAGGGTACAGGGCATCAAATCAAATTTTCTATGAGTAATACAAGAATCGGCGCAAGATCGAATTCAACTACGGCAAGAACAACGGCGCAGAGAGAGGGAAGGAAGAGGGGGATGGAGAGGGAAGGAAGAGGGGGATGGAGAGGGGAAGGAAGAGGGGAAGGGAGAGAGGTTCTTACCAACGGCGATGGCCGGCGACGCCCTGCTGCTCCTCTCCGCGACGGTGGCCGGCGATGGTGGCGCGCAACGGCCTCCTCCTCCTCTCCGCGACGGTGGCCGGCGCGTAACGCCCTCCCCCTCCTCTCCGCGGCGACGCCCTGCTCCTCCTTGCGTGGCGGCTCCGGCGTGCTGCGAGGTCGACGACGGCGCGAGGGCGTGCGGAGGTCGACGACGGCGCGGCGGTGCTAGGGTTCGGCGTGTGCTAGGGCGCGTGAGATTGTGACTCGGTGGGAAGAGGATCGACACACGCGCGCGTGCGGCTAAGTCCCACGTATAGCCGGACCCATGTTATTGCCGGCGCACCATCCGTTTGGTTCGCCGGGGACAACCCTACCCCCGGCGAACCAAACATGTGGTGCGCCGGCAATAACATGGGTCCGGCTATACGTGGGACTTAGCCCCCACCAGCCCTCGGCTGGCCATTTCCTTTTCTATTTTACTTTTACTTTTTCTTCATTTCTTTATTTGTTTTCACTTTATTTTATGTTTATTTTCTTTCCTCCCAAATCATATACAAAAAATGAGTTATGCATTATATTTATGTTCTTATCTTTTTAAGATAATAACAAAGCAATATGCATGAGTTATGTAAAAACATGAAGATATGAGTTATATATACATGCATGCATAAAATATGAGTTATATATACATACACAAAATATTGACCAACACAATATTAATTAGTCATACATAAAATATTGGCCATGACCATATGAGTAGTTATGAATTACACAAAATATGAGTTATAGTTTGCAAATAAATTTTTACATCATCGATTGAGAAGAGTGTTTCGCTTTCTTCTTGCTTTTCTTGCTCGTCGTTGAATAATTTAGCCCCGTGTCGTGACTTCTTCTTTTGAAGGGTCGACCCGACCTCGGTAGCGTGGTCCTCGCTTCTTCTTGTGGTGTATGTTGTGTCTTCATCCTCGGATTCTTCCATCATTGGGTCTCCGACTTGTCCTTCGAAGTCTTCCTCGTTGGCGACTCCATCCATTCCGACGATGGTCCTCTTGCCTCTCCTCACGATAACACGGCTAGGCCTCGGATGGGTCGGTTATGAAGAAGCATTGGTGCACGTGTTCTGCCGGCACCCATGGCTCATTCTGCGCGGTGGCGTTCGTGGATTTTGATTTGTTGGCTTCGGGTAGAAACATGGTGGTGAAATACCGGTCTTCTTTTCGACGCTCTTAGCCCATCCGATACGGAACATCGGCACTTTCTCCCCGGCCGTAGCTAAGCTCCCGGATTTCCGCGATTCTTCCGTAGTATCTAGTCTTTACGTCACCCGTCCAGGAATCCATCGTTACCCCCGAGTTCGGTAAACACTCGTTCTTCTCTTTTTCTTCCGTGTAGAATGTGTACCCGTTGATATCGTACGCTTGGTAAGTCATGATGTTGGGCGCGGGGCCATGTGACAAGGCCAATACTAGTTTATCCTTGTCGGAATCCATTGGTGGGGGATTAGCAACAATGTGGTCTTTGAACCAGCGCGCGAAAGAGGAGTTGTGCTCTCCGTATATTTCTGCTTCCGTCATCATCGGCTTGCCACTCGTTCTCTATCATGGTTTTGTGCTCTTTCAACCAAGGATCGATCAAGTCAATGTGTTGTAGCGCTACTAAGTTGGCCCCGTCAAAGTCGGAACTCCGACCGGACATGTGCACGTGCGGTTCCTTCCTTCCATTTTTGTGGCCTACTCCCTCGAACCTACGGAGGTACTTGTTTTGAGGCAAACCAACAGGGTCCTCGATGTCTAGATAATTCGTGCGTAAAGAGATGCACTCTTCGGTGAGCCAGCCCCGTACGATGCTTCCATCTGGATGTGACCCGTTACGAACGTATCCTTTAATGACCCCATTCATTCTTTCAAACGGCATCATGTTGTGTAAGAATGCCGGCCCTAGACTAACGATATCATCCATTATATGGACCAACGGATGGACCATCACGTCAAAGAATGCGGCGGGAAGTACATCTCCATCTCACATAGGATCACCACGATCTCTTCCCGGAGCCTTGCGAGTTTCTTCACGCTTATCGACTTCCGAGTTATGACGTCGAAGAAGTTACGGAGCCCGGTCAGCGTTGCACGGACATGGTCATCCATTATACCTCGGATTGCAACCGGAAGAATCTGCGTCATCATCACGTGACAGCTCATGAGACTTCATGCCGCTGAAGTTTCGTTTCTTGGGGTCCATGTATCTGCTTATTACCCCGGAGTAACCGAAGGGCACTCCGACTCCTACAAGGCAATTGAAAAATTGATCGACCTCGGCCGGACTAAAAGTGAAGCAGGAGGGGGACGAGTAATAGTCCGGCTGCTTAATCCTTTTGCGCTTCCGACCGCCGTCCGCCTCCTCCTCCGATCTGTCCCTCTTGGGCCGGCGGGATCCGAAGCTCTTCCCCGATGCCCAAAACTTTCAGGTCCTGTCTTGCTTTCGGCCCATCTTTGGTCCGGTCCGGCATGTTGAGAAGAGTGCCAAGCAAGCTCTCGCACACGTTCTTTGTAATATGCATGACATCAAGGCGGTGAGGTGTATCGAGAATTTTCCAAGACGGCAAGTCCCAAAACACGGACCTCCTTTTCCATACACCAATGAGCGGCGTCGTTTCCTTTTTCTTCTTCTTCTCTCCGGGCTTTTGACGAATCTTTCCCGGTGCGGGGCACTCCTTCCAACCTTTCGGTAATGTATCGATCTCTTCGCCGCTCTTCTTACGTGGAGGTCCTCGGGGTTCATTTGTACCACCGAACGGATCTCCACGCTTTCTCCACGGGTCGGTTTTCTCGTAGCCACCTTCGATGCCCCATGTAAACTCGTTTTCGAAGAGCCATCCTTACCAAGCTGCAAAAACATCGTCTCTTCCATGCACCCGACACATGCCTTGTGTCCATGGCACACCCGGCACGAAATGTAACCGTATCCGAGGTAGTCCCGCACCGTCGTGATCAACGCGGCTCTCAAAGGGAAATATTCTTCCGCGACGGCGTCCCATGTATCTACCCCTTCCTCCGCCCACAACGTTTCAAGCTCCTCCTTTAATAGTTCGAGATACATGTTGATATCGTTTCCTGGCTGTGTCGGCCCTTGAATTAGCATACTCATCCGTATGTACTTCCTCTTCATGCACAGCCAGGGCGGGAGGTTGTAGATCCATACAAACACGGGCCATGTGCTATGTGTGCTGCTCGGTTTCCGAACGGATTGAATCCGTCCGTGCTCGCACCCAACCTGATGTTTCCGGGATCTGCCCCAAAACTTCCGAATTCATTGTCTAATGCTTTCCACCGGCTTGCATCCGAAGGGTGCGTCGACCACCGGGTGCTCAATCCGCTCTTTATCATTCAACACCGCCTCCTTTCTTTTCGCGTGCCGCCGCATGAGCTTTGCTTCCTTGCGGTCCGCGTAGAACCGTTGAAGCCGGGGGCGAGCGGGAAGTACCACACAACTTTCCGAGGAGCTTTCTTCTTCCCTTTCTTGTACCGTTCAGCTTCACACACAGGACATTTGGTCTTGTCCATGTGCTCCTTGCGATACATGATACGGTCGTTGATGCAGGCGTGATACTTTTCGTGGGGTAAGTCGAGAGGGCACGTGATTCTCTTGGCCTCGGCTAGACTACCAGGACACGTGTTCCCGGCAGGAAGGAGATCTTTCACGTATTCCAGGATGTCGTCGACGCTTGTGTCCGTCCATCCGTGTTTCGCCTTCATCCGCAGCACATCGAGAGCTACTCTCAAGCGAGACTCCCCCAACCCGCGACCTGAGTCGTACAACGGAGTATTCGAGTCTATCTCGAGTTGCTCAAGCTTTGCTTTCCGCTTGGCGCCTTTCGTCTTTTCGAGAAGCAGCATCTTGAAGATGAGGGTCCCGCACGACCGAAGCTAGCGGCACCTCTTCGTCGTCGTCAAGGTTATTGTCGTCGTCAAGGTTATTGTCGTCGTCAAGGTTATCGTCATGTGCGACAAACTCTTCATCGTCATCAGTATCATGATGCCCTCCTTCTTGCCGGCCATTTTTACCAACCGCCGCCGTCGCCCCATTGACCTCCGCGCCATCATCACTCATCCATTGAGTGTGTCCATGCATGAAACCATTAGTGAGCAGGTGCCCCTGCAACTTGCCTGAATACGGGTCAAACCATTTCCCTCGTTTGCATCTCTGGCACGGACACAATACCTCCGTGCGGTTATTTTCATACATGTCGATGATCGCGTGTTTCAGATATCTCATCATGATGCTTTCACTCATCTCGATAACCATTATCGCTTGCATGGTAAGATTACATAATTCATTAGAACCATGCATCCGTCGGTAGTTTTCACGGAAAATTTCGGCATGACCTTCCTACACGGTAGGACATAGGAGCGCCAGAAATGTGCCGAAACGGAAACTTGAAGAATCAACATTTCGGCGCAACGTTGGCAACTCATTTTCAACGCCAACACACACACAAGCACAAGCACAACATATATATATGCCACACACGAGAGCTTTTCTTCAAATGTCCAACATACATCGATTTCATTCCTTAATTTGTTCATTAATCACCTATTTGTTTGATATATTCGTCGATAAGATCGAGACGACGCGCCGCGACAATGGCGTATGGAAGCCGACTTTCTAGATCTAGATCTAGATTGAGCGGTCAATGCGGGATAGTAGATCTAGATCTACATAGGGGGATGTGGGAGATGCATGTAGGAAGGGAAGATTTGCTCAAAAATTTTGATTTTGTTTGGTCAAATTGGTGAAATTGGGGATAGAAATGGGCAAAAATGAGCTGGGTTGGGAGAAGGCTCGGGTTTGTGTGGAGAAGTGGAGTGTAGTGAGTGTGTGAGTGAGTGGGCTGGTTGGTGGCTGAAATAACTGCCGGGTTATTGCCGGCGCACCTGGACCATGGTGCGCCGGCAACATATACCCCTTTCGGCTATATCACAACCGGGCCAGGCCCAAGAATCATTGCCGGCGCACCGGCCCGGGGTGCGCCGGCAATAGCAAACTTTCCACCGGCGCACCACCGGGCCGGTGCGCCGGCAATGATTCTTGGGCCCGGCCCGAATCGGCCGGGGCCATGCCAGGAAATATCGCCGGCGAGCCTTTCCCCGAGGTGCGCCGGCAGTAGCCCTTCATCGCCGGCGCGGCTGAAATGTGGTGCGCCGGCAATCCTTTCCACCGGCGCATGCACAAGGTGGTGCGCCGGCACAACTTGCCTCCACCTATAGGCTTTTCCCTAGTAGTGAGGTGAGGTGTCAAATTTTACTAAACTTGTAAATGGGTGATCTTGCTTTACTTAGACATGGGTTAGGGTCAATTTAGTGTTATATTAGGTTGAGAGATGGTTTCCCATCCTTTGGTCAAGGTTTAGAGTCATAGGGAAAAAATTGATGACATGGCTAGGTGCCACATATGCCTCTATGCATATGTTGCATTTAAAATTTAATTTGACTTGGATTGGCCCAAATGGTGTTGTTGAGTGTTGAAATGGTATATGGAAGTGATCCAACCATTCACAACAAGTATTAGGGTCAAGGTTCTTAAATTCACATATTTGCATTTTACTCTCATATGCCTCTATGGCATTTTTAGTTTCTTTTTATTTTCTTTGGAAACAACTTGGATTAGGTTTGATAAGTACTAGGTAAGGTGTGTGAAGGTTTTCCAAACCTCTAAACAAAGTGGAAAGTTCTAGGGTAAAGATTTATAATTATAGCCATAGGCACATATGCCTTTTTCTTATTTAATTTCCTTTTATTTTATTTTAACTAGGATGGTGAAAAGAGGGGTGAGGTTTAGGGTTTTAGATCACTTCAAATACTAATAACAAGCAATCATGGCAATTGCACAAGAATTAAGCAAGATCACTAAGTATCAAACTTAATTTAATAAAAGTTTTTGTTGGTTCCAAAATTTGGAACTTGTGAAATTCATTTATTTTGTTTTGAATTTTTGGGATGTTACAAACCCTTCCCCCTTAAAAAAATCTCGTCCCGAGATTTTTAAGAAAAGTTAGGTTCCTAAGAGAGATCGAGCATTTTATTAACAGGAAGACATACTTGGCATGGTCTGGGGTGCTTCCTGAGCTTCAGTGGCAGTCATGTGGTAGAGGCGGCCGTTGTTGTTGCTCTGGTTCCTTCTACCGGCGAAGCGACGCCGTTGCTTGGGCAGGTGCGGCGGTGTTGGCGGCAATCTTGGCAAGCTTCTTGGGACACTCATTGGAGTAGTGGCCCACAACTCCACATTCATAGCAGTTGATCGTGGATTTGTCCTTGGGGTTGACGGGAGCAGTGTTGCTTCCAGTTATTGGGGCATTGTTGGTGTTGGTGTTGTTCCCATTGTTGCTGTTGTTGTTGTGGTGGCTGTTATTGTTGTTGTTGCCTCCGGGCTTCGGGGGTCCTCCGTTGTTGTTGGCGTAGTTGGGGCGATAAGTCTGAGCAGATGGCCTGTTGTTTCGGGGGTGAATCCTCCGGAGGAGTTGTTGCGGTACTTCGGGTATGGTGGGGCCCATTCTGGTTCATCATTCCGCGCTTGCGGTTCTCATTGGCCCGATGCGGCTTTCCTTCCATCCGTATGGCTGAGTCCACGAGGGCTTCTAAGTCGGCGAACGGAATGTTCACTAACACGATCCGCATCTCGTCGTGTAGTCCGTTCAGGAATCTCTCCTTTCTCTTCTCATTGGTGTCGGTCTCATCCGGGGCGTACCTTGACAGAGTGAGGAATCTGTCGCGGTATTCCACCACGGACATTCTTCCTTGCTTGAGTTCGCGGAACTCGTCTCTCATCTTCTTGATCAGTCCTTGGGGCACATGGTATTTGCTAAACTTCAGCTTGAAGTCTTCCCATGTCATCATCTGTCCCGCATTCATTGCACGGGCTCTTGTCCACCAGGCTCTGGCAGGTCCTGACAGGTAGTGGGTGGCGAACAGTACTTTTTCTGCGGCTTCTACTCCCGCAACTTCAAGGTTGTTCTCCATGGTCTGGAGCCAGTCATCAGCATCAAGGGGCTCTTCAGTCTTGTTGAATACCGGAGGGTTGGTGTGCTGAAAGTTCTTCAGTTTGGATCCAGGGTGATCATTGTTTCCGTGGCCTTGATTGTTCTGAGCTATCTGTTGCAGTGCGGTAATGTTGGCTTGGCGTTCAGCTCTCTCGACTTCTCGGTCTGCCATCATCGTCTGCAGCAGTTGCATCATGGCATCCTGGGTGGTGTTGCGGGTTGGTGGGGCCATCTGAATATTGAGGTAGATGATAAGATAAGAGGGAAATTTCTAGGGTTTGTTTTTTTAAAATTTGAAAAGTTCATAACTTGAAAATTTGAGTAGTGTTGCGGGGGTAAAAACCAACAACACTTTTTCATTCATACCAAATATCACATATTACAAAGCTAACACACCGTTGGTTTGAAGAACCATTCATCGCTCTACGATACAAGGGGATCCTGATACAACTCACAGATACGAAGGTGCCTTAAATGATACTACTCTTTAGGGTGGAATTCTTCGTCTTCACGGGTAATGTGCTTGGCGAGAGGCGAGGGCGTTGTCCAAATCCCTGCGGGTTTTGTACGTCCTGAAGTCCTGGTGTGCTACATAGGGGTTCATCTCCGTGTGCGGGGGCAGGGTCATCGGTCTTCCCATGGGGTCATGTCTTGGGTAGTAGATGAAGCGAGTGTTCTTGATCTTGTCCTCATTTTGTCCGCACAGACGGAAAATTGCTTCTTGCATAGCTCTGACTAGTCCTTCCTTCCAAGTGTTTCCCGTTACAGAAAACCAGATGGTTTCCCATACCGGGGCTCCAAGCTTTCTTCGTAGATCAGTAGAAACTTCCCACCGAGGTGGTTCTCCGGAGTGGTTTTTGAGGGGTATTCCGAAGAACTCGGGATACGGGTGTCCTAGATATTCCACTAGTTGCTTCAAATCCTTTTCGAACCTGAGGTTGCCTCCGGGACCAAGCTGATAACACTCCCATTGGTACTCCATCTGTGAGCAATTAGGATAAGTAAGTTAAAGAAGTGATCAAGTGTGCAAAATTTTATGTACAATTACAAAGAAAAGTAGAGCATGGATTTATTCTTTTGAAAAGATCTTAAGATAAGGGTGAGAATAAGTTTTCAGAAATATTCACTTTCTTTGTTTTGAATCTAAGTTTTTCGGACGTCCATTCTAACTAGGGTCTCCTAAGGTCAAACAATGGCTACGATACCAACTTGTCAACACCCGGATTTTTAAGTCCGGATGCCTATTATGCCATTCCTCGCAATCCCGGGAATATTGTTTTTGCGAGACATAATAGATTGATATCACAACACATCATTTATTACAACACATAATCGTCTTACAAATAAAGGATCACATGATCCAGTCTCATTACAATAATAGAAGTTCTATTTATTCATTACATAACACATAGCGGAAGCGAAAGTAGCGTAGTAGTAGTCCATCTATTCCACAGGCAACTGTTGACGTCAGAGTGATCCTAGTTGTCGTAGACGTCCCGATGTCCATCTTCCTCGTACTCGCTGTTCACCTTCATAGTCCGGCCATTTGAATAGCCGGGGACAAAGCCATGAGTACTTTTAAAGTACTCGCAAACTAATACTAGTGTAAGCACCATCAATTATAGTAAGGGGATACTAAGCTCTAGGTTTATTTGCATAAAGCCAAATTTATTTCATAAACATTTAGTAAAGATGCTTGAATCACTATACTAACTCAAGTGGGAACATTAGTGTCATTCCCACAACTCGTTGTGATTCAATTCAAAGTTCACCATTCACCTTTCAAAATCAAATCACAAGTCATGTGTCACATTTTTGAAAATGGTCCGATGACGGAACAAGCATGGCCTTTCCAACCGTCCATAACCGTGGACGCGGCTATTCGAATAGTTCTACACTCGCAGAGGTCGTACACTTGTGCCACAATATTTGCAATAATCCGTCGTGGTTAACCGGCCCTCGATTTATCATACTCCGTATGCGGACTACCAACCATAACCTTTCACTTACATACTCTAGTATGAGCACCTCTCCCCATGAGCTTGGCCTCCCGGTGAAAACCGCAGTCAACCCGGGAACTGCACAGGGCTTGGGCCGGACATTCACCTCATTCCACATCATATCGCATCGTTTTGTTTGTTGTAGAGGCAGCCTTCGGCCTAACCCCGATGACGCTTGTTCAGAGGGAACCCATACTAAAGCACATAAATTTCTAGTTAAGCCCTTACCCATATTGGGTATTGTGGGGGTACTTTCAAATTGGAATGGTATCGCATCCGAACCCAACCATCAGTTTTTGTAAAATTCACCAAGTCATTCACCAGTCATATTCACCTTCAAAATCTTTCAATAGAATGAATCATCATTCCAAGGTTTTCAAAGTCATTTCATTTCACAAGTTCCCATCTAGAATAATCAATTTTATTTATTTAGCAATAGCAACTAGTCATGAGGGGTGCTAACTAGCTTTTCTTGCTCTAGGCTAACTTTGATGCTCTTGTTCTACTCTATATCTAAACCAAGTGAATCATGAATCAAAAAGTAAACTTTGATAAACAAAATTTAGAAAAGCTTGTAAAGTAAAAACTTGGGATAGGAGCATTAAGCATAAAGTAAAAATAATGGTGCCTTGCTCTTGTAGAGCTTTGCACAAGGGAACCTTGCAAGAGTGTTAGCTTGCAAGAATATTAGCTTGCATTAGTCTAGCTTGCCTTGATTGGTGAGGTGATCAAAGTTTTCTGGCTCTTCCTCCTGGTAGAATACCTCCTCCTCTTGATAGTCTCCGGTACTAGCGTCTATAGATGAATACGAGGTACACAATCACCAAACAATACTTACATGCTAGACTAAAACACAAAAAGGGTTCACACAACTTATTCTAACCTCACTTCTAGCATGGTATGGTGAATTACTTGGTTTGTTCTTATTTAAGAGAAAAATAATTTCCTCTCATTATAAGCATTTATTTGATTTGCTATTTAAGTCTTTGGAGAAAATAATTTCCTCTCATTAAATCCTATCAAGATTTAATCTCCACAAATAATAATAAGGTATGAAATATAAGTTGACCCAGGTCATCCTTTCATATCTATTATGAGGAGTAATAATTTAAATGAGGTGCTACACCTCATATTATTTAAAACTAACATCTAAATGATTTAAAATCTCTAAGTAACCAAGCATGAGGCTTATCAGGCCAAGGTCAGCACCTCTATTTTAATTACTTAGGATCACAATTTAAATGAGAGAGAAGCTCCCATACTATTTAAATAAGTTTATGTGTATGTGTTAAATGGACTAGAAATGGCTCCATAGCCATTATTTGAATCCAGTCCATGATCATGCAAAACAACTAGGCTATATTTTTGCATAAACAATTAGATTATGTCAAATGTGAATTATTAGAGTTGGAATCAACTCAAAATCATTTATAGATAATTTTTAGTATTTATTTGAAGTTAGAAAAGGCCCTGCCTTGTTATTTTTATCATTTGAATTTAATTACGAAATTGGACATGAGGCCAGTGGCATTATTTAGATAATTTCATGAGCTTTCCAAATATATAAAATGGGTTAAATTTGGTGTAGTAGAGTTCAAACTATTCAAATTTGAAGTGGGCAGCAGTATTGGATTTGAACCAAATAGATTAAATCGAATTTGAATGACCTGGGCCGCGCGGGAAAACCTAACGGGCCAAAACGAAGGGGAAAGGACTGGGCTGGCCCAGCTAACATGCCACGCACACAGCGGGCCGCCTGACCGTGGCCCCCACTCGTCAGCGGGCCTTAACAGCGAAGCGGTATCATCTACTGGGAGCCGTAGGATCATAAGACGATCAAACGGCTCACGCTCGTCGTCGTCGACGGCGAGCACACCCTTACCGGCGGCGAGCACAGGGGGTCGGCGGCTTACCAGAGCTCCGGCGAGGGTCGAGGAGGGTCGCAGACGAACGAGGAGTCGACGGCGAGGTCAGCGATGGTCGGGGGAGGGCTTGAGGTGGTCGGAATCGCCGTCTTGATCTGGCCACGGAAGCGACGATCTCCGGCTAAATTCCGGCGAAGGAAGGCTCAATCGAGGAGGGATAGGGGTATTGGCGAGCTAGGAGTAGAAGGGGAGTGCGATGGTGTGCTGAAATCATCCAGGGGAAGCCGGTATTTATAGGGGCGATGGATGGCCGAGGGCGCAGGGCAGGGTCGACGATGGCGTGGCGTTTCTGGATGGCGAAGGGGCAAGCTAGGGGGTGCGTAGCGTTGCAGTCATCCGAGGGGTGCTAGTGAGCTTGACGGCACGGCTAAAGGGGGTCTGAGGCGAGCTGGCGATGATGGCGTCCGTGCAGTACCGTGGCGGCAGGGAGTTGATCATGGCGAGGGCTAGGGTGCACGCGCAGGCGTTCTAGCATGTCTAGGGTGTAGCTGGGGTGGTGATGAGCGAGCGTGCTCAAGTGGAGGGGAAGAGAAGGACGACCGAGTCCAGGCGAGGGCGTGCACTGGCGCGTCCAGGGCGTCGTCTGGGCGCGCTCACCGCGTGTCTGGCACGCTTCTGGCGCGTCTGGGCACGGCTTGCCTGGCCAATGGCGCGCAAGGGTGAGGCTCGGCCGTGCACAGGTAGTGTCCTGGTGCACCAAAGAGGCTAATTGACATCGTGTAGGAGAGAGTAGGGGCTCAGGTCGCTCGAGTGTACGGTGGCCGGCATGGTGGTGTCCTTGGGCTCGGTACTGTGAAGTTTTTGATCATGCCACCACTCCACTCAGTGCAAACTGGCAGGGCTTGATGCAGGGGAGGTACAGGAGGTTGATGATCACATATGAAAAGGGGTAGAGGCTAAAAACCAGAGGGTAATAGCATGTGTTGTAATTCTGAAACTATGCCTGCCATGTGTTTGATGAAATGGCCGCATGAAAATTCTTTTCAAATTTCGAAATTCTTTTTGGTGCAATTCAATTATATAAATAAAGTGATGGAATGGTGGTGTTGGTGTCCATTTTGATGAAGGTTTGCAACATTTCAAATTTGGGGGTTATCTTCTCATTACTTCAAAGTCTCCACTTGTCACCTCTTTGCTGGTCAACCTGGTCAACATCAGTGATGATGGTCAACATAAAAGTTGTTCACTTTCATATGGTCTTGGATGACATGACTTTGGTTGACCAAGGTTAGTTGAGAAATCAGAAGAAAAATTGGTGCAAAGTGGGGAAGAAAATAAAATTGGGACATGTGACCATTATCACATGTATGTGAGTTTTGAATTTTCCTTTGATTTTATTCTTGTTTCCTTGATGCAATTGTGTTTATTTATCATATATAAGAGTTTTACAAGCAAGGGATCAAGCAATGGTGGCCTTGGTTGAGGATTTGCAAATTTGGCTAAGTGTATGTGAGGGAATTTTGGGGATTTTCTCACTATGTGATTTCTCTCCATTTGATTTGACTTTGGTTGACTCTAATGTGATTCTTATGGGTTTAGAAACATTTTAAAATCATTGAAACCAATTCAAATGGTCTTGTTCAAAGATTTGCAAATTTGGCCTTAATACATAAGAGGTGAGGTGTCAAATTTTACTAAACTTGTAAATGGGTGATCTTGCTTTACTTAGACATGGGTTAGGGTCAATTTAGTGTTATATTAGGTTGAGAGATGGTTTCCCATCCTTTGGTCAAGGTTTAGAGTCATAGGGCAAAAATTGATGAAATGGCTAGGTGCCACATATGCCTCTATGCATATGTTGCATTTAAAATTTAATTTGACTTGGATTGGCCCAAATGGTGTTGTTGAGTGTTGAAATGGTATATGGAAGTGATCCAACCATTCACAACAAGTATTAGGGTCAAGGTTCTTAAATTCACATATTTGCATTTTACTCTCATATGCCTCTATGGCATTTTTAGTTTCTTTTTATTTTCTTTGGAAACAACTTGGATTAGGTTTGATAAGTACTAGGTAAGGTGTGTGAAGGTTTTCCAAACCTCTAAATAAAGTGGAAAGTTCTAGGGTAAAGATTTATAATTATAGCCATAGGCACATATGCCTTTTTCTTATTTAATTTCCTTTTATTTTATTTTAACTAGGATGGTGAAAAGAGGGGTGAGGTTTAGGGTTTTAGATCACTTCAAATACTAATAACAAGCAATCATGCCAATTGCACAAGAATTAAGCAAGATCACTAAGTATCAAACTTAATTTAATAAAAGTTTTTGTTGGTTCCAAAATTTGGAACTTGTGAAATTCATTTATTTTGTTTTGAATTTTTGGGATGTTACAGTTACGCTGCCTACATGTAAGACACCTCTCACAACCACAACTAGCACCACACCACCATCTATGAAGCCACACACAAGGCCTACCACGACAGCGCGAAGAAAGACCACTATGCCACACATGTGCATAAGTTGCATTTTACTAGCGAGACACAGGTATATTCGTTTACGTTTGTCTAAATAAAAAATTTACAACACGAGAAGTGTGCAAAACAGTGAGGTGAAGCTACCCGTCAAAGGGAAATTTGAAATGTCGAACCGTGTGCGATAAATTTGATGAAATTCTGTAAAAAATCTTGAAAGAAGAACGCAAAATTGGAGATTTACAACAAACAAAACTCAACACCGATAGTCAGAATGGAATCAACATGTTTTTCATTTACAACTTATTTTGATTTGAAATATCTACTTGTGTTGATTAGAAGTGAGTAAAGGTGAGGGAGATTTAGGGGGTGAGAGGAAGCAAGATCACCTGCAAGGTTGCATCTAGCAAGAGCTCAATTGCAGCTAGCCAGCCAGTATCCAGGAAAATGGCCGAGTTGGGCGTGTCCAATGGGCCAGTCCCACCACAACGCAAGAGGAGTTCGACCATCCTATTAGCCCACTTTCTGCTCTCTAGGGCTTGTTTAGAAGTATTGCGACCTACCAATCGTGCCTTTAGAGGTTGAGAAAGACATCCTCCACTACCGATGAGACTATATCTGAACATGTAGATGATGCGGGCCGGATCTGGTTCCATGAAATAAATCTTGGAAACTCATGCTACGCATACACACATCACTTACATCATATTAATACCTATGCTTTATTAATTTAAAATGTTTTGGCAAACTAAATTAGTTTATTAAAACTTCCTAGTATGACCGCCGAATCTGACATCCCAGGAACCCTAATTTACTAGATCGTTTTCCTCATGAAGAACCCTAACTAAATATCAATCCATGACGAAGGAGCTTCCAGAGAACACACAAAATTCACGCGCAGTAGCGTCGGGGAAACGACAACCCAAATAGTCCAATCAACATTGTCCTCATAAGGACCAACAAAGCGAGCAAGAATACGACCATAGTAATCAACAAAAAGAACATGAGAAGGGTTGTTAGCACCGACATAGCCCCTTGTGGTGGGATCGGGTACTCCACCCCTCCTTGGGTTAGAGTCACCTCCCTCACGGGTGATTCCCTTATTCTCGTTGTTCTTCTTCTTCTTGGTCCTTCTTCTTCTCTTTCTCTTTGGCTTGGTAGCCACACCTCCTTCATTGCTAGAGCCCTCATTGGCTCCATCTTTAGTTTCAATGACTCCTTCCAAGTATTGGGCTTGGATTTGGAGTCTATCAATATTGGCCTTCAAACGATTGACTTCATCTTCATGTTCCGGGTAAGGGTGAGTGATATCAAATACTTGGACCTCCTTCTCCTTGTTCACACAAAAATGCTCTTACAATGCATTTTCTTGGAGAGAGTTCATCTTCATGAGTAAGCCCTTGTGGCTCTCCAAAGTGGCAATGTCACCTTCATGATTGCAACAAACACGGTCCTTGCACAAGGGAAAGTACTCCTTCAAGGCTTCTTATTGCATGGAATTGATCTCCATGAGCTTGGCCTTGCTCCTCTTCAAAGAGGCAATCTCTTCTTCATGATCGCAACAAGTGACCTTCTTTGCTCATGTGGAGGCACTCCATCAAGGACTCTTCTTGCATACCATTCAACTCCAAGAGCTTGGCCTTGGTCTTCTCTAGAGCTGCGATCTCTTCTTCATGATTGCAACACGGTAACTTCTCCTTGCTCAGGCAATAATACTCATCCAAGGCTTCTTATTGAAGGGAATTGACCTCCAAGAGCAATGCATTATGCCTCTTCAAGGAGGAAACTTGATCTACAAGCTCGTCACAACAAGAGTTAGGCACTTCAACTTCTTTCTCCTTGTGAGCTTCCCCTTGAGGATGATCACTTGACTTAGAGAGAATTGCAATTTTACTTCCCAAGGATTTGAAGTCCTTGGTGAGGGTTGCAACTTCCTCAAGTAACATATCATTGTCATCCTCAAGAGAAAGCTTCTCCTTCTCGAGCTCACCCACAAAGGCAAGAGAATTATCTCGATCCTTGGTGAGTTGGGAGATGATAGCATTGTTAGAGACTTCAAGGGTAATAACACTTGCTTCAAGAGACATGCACAAGTTTTGCTCCTCCTCATGAGCTTGAGTGAGAGAGGCAATCTCATTTGCCGCCTCCCTCTCAAGCCTCTCCTTCTCCTCTATAAGGTCTTGAGCCACACCAAGTTGAGCCATGAAGGCCTCAACATGGGTCTTGGCATCCCCTTGCAAGTTAGTGAGAAAAGCATCCAAACCCACAACCTCATGCTTAATGGTAAGACTAGTGGCATCATCAATAGATACGACATTAGATGAAGATGTAGGTTTGGAAGGGGATGCTACCTCCGATGATACCTTTGCCGTAAGGCAATGGGAGTTGTTGGCGACGAGGTTCTCATTAGGAGAGTCAAAGAGGGAGTTGGAGGGAGTGGAGATGGCGATGGCGGCATCTCCCTCTTATTCCTTGTTCGAGCTCTTGTCTTCACGCTCTTCACCTTCATCGGAGGAATACTCCTCACAGATAGTGAAAGCTCTAGGCTTCTTGGTGAAGGAGACCTTGGCATCACCGGGCTTGGAGGAGAACTTGGAGAATCCTTTGGAGAGGGATTTGAACTTGTCCTTGCGGAACCTTCCACCATTGTCTTCCCTTCTCTCATTGATACAATCCGTGACAAAATGACTTTTGTCGCCGCGATTGTAGCATGTTATCCCCCTTTGCCCTTCCCTTGGGCTCTTGGAGAGTCACAAGGAGAGTATCTTGAGCTTCCTCTTGGTCTTGAGTTTCTAGTCTTGTTCCCATCCCAAAATCTCTTGGCGGCGAGAGCCATATGTTCATGATAGTTGATTTTGAGATCATCCGGACCCCACTCCATGTGATCCTCATCACTTTCACTAGCTTCATGTTCCCTCATATTCAAAGCGAGGTTGGGCTTGCGGGTGTTGTGAGAACGTGCGACAAGATCCTACGCATTCTTCTTGGAGATGTCCAAAGCGATGACTTTGCTAAGGACTTCATCGGATGTCATAGCACGGAAGGAGGCATTTTGGCGGATGGCCGTCAACTTGACTTCCTCATAGGGGAGGAGAGCGTTGTAGAACTTTCGCTTGATCCAATGGTCATCCACAAAAGTTTCCGCAAGATCTTGCATTTGCACGGCAAGAGCGATGAGGCGTCGGTACATCTCTTCGGGAGATTCTCCTTCAATCATGACGAAGTTGTCGGCCATGTTGTTCACTTCATCGAAACGAGAGCTTTGAATGCTCTCATTTCCGAGGAAGAGCTTGTCGAGTTTATCCCATGCTTCTTTGGCGGTCTTGAGCGAGCGGATATGAGCGCGGTCCTTGTGTGTGACGGCCATGTGGATCATGTTGATGGCAGTGGCGTTGAGTTGGTCATCCACCACTTCTCTTCTTGTCAAGTTTCTTGGGTCTCGTTGTGATTAACCTTCCTCGATGATGCGCCATAGCTCGGTGGATGCGCTGCGCATATGAGAACGCATTAAGAATTGCCAATTTTCAAAGCTATTGGATTCAAGTAGCGGTGGTGAACCATGAGACAAAATATGAGGCATTGGAATTGGAACATTTATGGTGTAATCACTTGGTGGTGGCACCGCATGATTACCCCTTAAATGTTCTGCAACCGATGGTTCCTCCATCCCTTTTGATGAAGTGCCGACATCCCCAAGCTCCTCCTCTTGAGGAATTTTTTTCGATTGAGCGACAAAGCCAACAAGAGGAATTGGATTAACTTGTGGTGGGGGAACCTCGGCACTTTCCTTAGGATCTATGGCAGGGTTTGGTTTTGGAGCAACCAACTCCATCATCATAGCCTTCATTTGGCTTACGATGGATAACTCCAATTTCTTGAGGTCATCCAAAGTAGCCGTTGTGCTATCGGTGTTTGATGGTGGAGGTGGTTTCAACCCGGGAAGGGACCCATTCCCAAGCACCTCCTGTTCGGCCATTTCTTAGGCGGTAAAGCCCGAGCAAGAAAACCTTGCTCTGATACCAATTGAATGGATTGTTAGCGAACAAGAGGGGGTGAATGGTCGCTACACAAGTTTTATAGCTTTTTCAATTTTTAGGCGCGATGCGGAAGTAAAGGTGGCAACTTTGATGATAGGGGTGTTCCTAGTATGATCCTAGCGATGCAACGTGTAAAGGAACCGAATAAGATAGTAAGAGAGAGGGAGCAGGACAACCGGGGTAGCGGAGACGAGGCGAGGTTTATTTCCCGCAGTTCCTCCCACAAAAGGGAGTACGTCTGCATTGAGGAGGTGCAAACCACGAAGGCTCGACGGCCACACATGCCTCACCTTGTTCCTCGAGAAAGACCGACGAAGGAGCTTCCCCTTCTCCACTAAGTAGCCGGTCGAGGCGGCGGTTCCTTCACAAGGTTGGGGCGAGCTCCACAAACACCGGAGGCTCCCAACACCCTATGTGGCTAGCTCAACTCCAAGCTAGCCTCCATAGGAGCACTTCTTCCAGGATCCCACCATAGGGACCCTATCTCCAAGATCCACTAAGGACTAGATGATATTGGTGAAATCTCTCTTGGTAGAACTATAGATCGGGGTCTCCTCCACCACTCCTCAAAATTTGGGCAAGATTGGTTGGGTAGGGAGGGAGATCCTCAAGGTTTTGAGCTCAGCAACAATGGAGGAGAGAGAAAGAGAGAAGAGTTGTAACGAGCTGGGGAAGAAGGGGCGCTTTTATAGGTCCCTCCAAATCCAACCGTTATGTGTTGTTCCCGCACGACTGGTATTACCGCTTGTGGAAGCGGTAGTACCGCTCTGGATTTGAAATTCGCTCACAGATCTGCCACATGGGCTCGAAGCGGTACTACCGCTGCCAGTACCGCTGAGCGGTACCAGGGCGGTAGTTCTGTATTTCGTGTTTACGGTACCAAAGCGGTACCTTGACGGAACTACCGCTCGGGAGCGGTACTTCCGGTCGAGGTATCGTCGAGGTACCATAACACGTACTGTGAGCGTTTCTCAGTGCAATGTCCAGAGCGGTACCACTGACCGGTACCAATAGGGTAGGGGTACTATCGCTCTTGGTACCGGTAGTACCGGCCAGGCGAGACCTGTTTTTCCTCTTTCCCTCTCCAACCACATCACCTCGCAACACACATACAAAACCAGAGAACCTATAAGCTACGCTTGAGTCTTCCGATCCTGATGCGTTCAGCGAGAGTACCGTGCACCTGCAAATCTAAAATGTTTGAAATCTAAAAAGTCACTGCCTTGTTATTTTTATTTCAGGTGATCTACAATGAACTAGGGTTTGAAACCAGTGGGGTTTGATTTATAATTTCATAGGCTTTCCAACAATATAAAATTCATCAAATTTGGCTCAGTAGATTTGAAGTTATTCAATTCCTAGCGAAGCACCAATATTGAATTTGAAATAAACTATTTAAACCAAATTCAAACACATGGGCTCGCGCGGGAAAATGACTGGGCCAGAGGGAGAAAAAGAGTTGGGCCGGCCCAGCAGTGTGTCTCGCACACGCGGGCCGTCTGACGAGGGGCTCCACCTGTCAGCGACGTATAAACGCCGAAGCGGTATGTATCAATCTGGGACGCAGGATTAGAATCAGATCGGACGACGCACAGGCATCATCGTCTCCGACGAGAGGGGGTACTGGCTGCGGTGAGGGTAGGGGGTTGGAGGCTCACCGGCGGTCCGGCGATGATCAGCGACGATGCACGGCGGGGTTGTCGACGACGGCGGTCCTCCTGGTACAAGTGGCGGCTCCTGGGGCGGCGGCAATCGTCTTCTTCGTCTGCGGCGGCTCCGCGGACTCCGGCGATGCAATTGGCTAGCTACGGTGCAAATTGGGAAGAGGGAGAGCTGAGGTGAGAGGAGTCGAGTGGTGAGGATAATTGAGGCGAGGGAGGCCTCCTTTTATTGCGGCGACGAGGTCTGCGGCTCACGGGGCAAGTCGCTCATGGCGTCGTGGCTACAGGGGCGGAGAGAGCTGGGCGACGATGCAACTGTGTTGGCGATGTCAGGGCGAGCACGGAGCGCTTGACGGCACTGAAAACGGTGCGCTGACGCGAGCGGGAGGGTGACGTGAGCTCTCAGTACCACGGCGGAAGTCTTCTACGGTGACGACGGCGATGGTCCTCTCTGGCGCGAGCGATCGTGTCTGGGAGCTAGAGAGTGACGTAGTGAGTGGGTGTGAGAGAGGAGAGGTCAAGGGGGGGACGAGGCTGACGGTGCACGTGCGTGCTCTGGCGCGCTCCGGGCGTGCACACGTCGGCGTCTGGCGCGCACTGGACGTCACGGGCGCGTCGCGTTGTATAGTCTCCAGGACATGGTGAGGGGGACCAGAGAGGGCAGGTGAGAGGGGTTGGCATGGTGAACGCCATGATGGCTCGGTATGGTCTGATACCTGATGAAATCATGAGTGGTCCTTGTCTGGTGCTTGGCATGGTGTAAGGAGTGCATGAGTGAGTTGTTGATGACCAGAGAGGTGAGGGTTTAGTCTAAAACATGCTGGGTATTAGAGTGTCTAGGGTTGGCAGGTTTGTGCATGCCAAGTGTTCGACACAATGGCCGCATGAAGCAAATTTTTGAATTTGGCCAAAATATTTTATGGAAATGATTCAAATAATGTTTGGCACATAATCGTGGTGTTGGTGGGCAAAATGGATAAAGGCTTGAAGAATCCAAAATGGGTAGGATCTAGAATCTGTTTCAATGTTGCATTTTGGCTTGATCAAAATAAGCAATAGAAAAGGAAGTGTTCAACTTGATGAGGTCTTGGATGAGGTGCAAAGAGTTGGGAGACTTTGGTTTAGAATTTTTTTAATACAGGGGCTCAAAGAGGGTAAGATGTTAAAATTGCCACATGTGACCATTATCACATGTAACTTAAATTTGATTTTTCTCTTGATTTGAAAAGTGTTTCTTTGACTCAAAAGTGATTCTTATTAGTTTAGTAACCTTTCCAAACCATTGCCACAAGGTAGAATGGCCTAGGTCAAAGATTTGCAAAAGTGGCCATAGCCTCATATGTGTTGCTATTTTTATTTTCTTTTTCTTTTTCTTTTTCTTTGCTTCCCTTTGATCCCAAAGAGTATTCATTTGGGTTCATTTAGGGTTAGGTTGGGTTTAGTGATGGTTTCAACCATTTAGGTAAGGTAAATAGGGCATAGGCCATTATTTGTAGAAATGGCCATAAGCCCACATATGCCTCACTTTTTATTTTGTTTTCTTTTTAGTTGTTCCTCTTGGGTTTTGAAAAGGGTAGGGTTTTAGGGTTTAGAACATTTCAAAATACTTCACACAAGCATCATGGCAAAACTCACAACAATTGGGCATGAGCACTATGCACATTATAGAACTCAAATAAAGTTTTTGTTGGTTTCAAATTTTTGGAAAAGGAAATTCATTTTCTTCTTTGTTTGGAAATTTGGAATATTACACCATGGGGGGCGTTCCCATCCACCAGATTCGCTTTCCCCCGTCGCCGTCTCCGCTGCCGGCGTGGCTCGCAGCGTCGTCGACTCAGCCGGTCTACACCACCACCGCCGAGCCGCCGATGCCCTCCCTCCCGAGCGCCGCCCCCGGGGGGTATGCACGCCCCCATGAGGCACACCCCATCGCGCACGGCCCCGGCGGGGCCACACGGCCACCGCCCCGCTACACCAAGGTCGACTTCGCCACCTACGATGGGTCGGAGGACCCCCCGAACCGGCTTAGCCGGTGCGAGCGGTTCTTCCGCGGGCAGCGCACCCTGGCGTCGGCCCGCACCTGGCTTGCCTCCTATCACCTCCGGGGCGCCGCCCAGACGTGGTACTACTCCCTCGAGCAAGACGAGGGCGGCATGCCTCCTTGGGACCGCTTTCGGGAGCTGTGCCTCCTTCGCTTCGGGCCGCCGATCTGCGGGAGCTACCTCACGGAGTTGGGGCGCCTCCCCTTCACGTCCACGGTGCAGGACTTCGCCGATCGCTTTCAGGCACTCGCCTACCACGCCCCGGGTGTCACGGGGCAACAGCGCGCGGAGCTCTTCATCGGCGGACTCCCGGACAACATACGGGTGGACGTGGAACTCCAGGCCCCCCACGACCTGCAGACGGCGATGCACTACGCTCGGGCATACGAGCGCCGGGCCCAGGCGCTGCAGCCGCATCTCCCGAGTCGCGGGGCCCGGCCCCCCGCCGGCCGCAGCGCCGCCTACACGGCCAGCCCCGACCGCTCCAGCAGTGACGCAGCGTACTTTCCGGCGCCTCACCTCGGCGGAGCAGTTGGAGCGCCGTCGCCTCGGCCTGTGCTTCAACTGCGACGAGCCCTACGCGGCAGGTCACGTCTGCCCGCGCCTCTTTTACTTGGATATAGTAGACGACGGCGACGCGGACACGGGCGTCGACACAGCGACGGAGACCGCCCCCAACGCCGCGCCAGCCACGGCGTGCGTGGTCTCGCTCCATGCGTTGGCAACGAGCAGACGATGCTCCTGCAGGTGACGATACACGGTGAGCAGCTGGTGGCCCTCCTCAACACCGGCTTCACACATAACTTCCTGCCGGAGGCCACCATGCGTCGCTTGGCCCTCGGGCTGCTTCGACTTCATCCTTGGCGTGGACTTCTTGCGACCCCTCGGGCCCATACTGTGGGACTTCGCCGCCTTGACGATGACCTTCTGGCGCCAGTGCCGCCGAGTCCATTGGACGGGCATTGGGGGCACCGCTCTGGCACTGCAGCTCCAGCTCACCACGGCCGACCTCGACTCCGAGCACCCCCTGTTGGCCCACCTTGTGCAGCAGCACGGCAACCTCTTCGACGAGCCGTAGGGTCTCCCGCTCGCCCGGGTGTACGATCACCGTATCCACGTCGCCCCGGACGCGGCACCGGTAGCCGCGCGGCCTTACCACTACCCCCAGCTGCAGAAGGACGAGCTCGAGCGCCAGTGCGCTCTCATGCTCGCCGCGGGCATCATCTGGATCTCCACGTCGCCGTTCGCGGCGCCGGTGCTACTCGTCCGCAAGACGGATGGCACGTGGTGCTTCTGCATCGACTACCGCCGTAACATCCCAAATTTCAATCAATGAGAAATGGTGATTCCCAAAATTCAAAATTTGCAACCAACAAAAACTTTTATCTTTGCATATATTGCTATGCATAGTTTTGGTGCATTTGTGTGACATTGCCATGATGTGTGCTTGCAACCCTTACCTTTACACTAAAACCCTACCCTTGATCCCTTGGGATCACAAAGAAAAGCAAAAACAAAAAGAAAAGAATAAAAGTTGGAAATTCACAAAACCCTCACATATGGTTTATGCCATTTTTGCAAATCTTCAACCTAGACCATTTTGGCTTGCACCATTGGTTGGAGATGGTTACTAAACACTTATAAACACTTTTGGAATCAAAGAAACTCAAATCAAATCAAATTTGAATTCAAAATGGTCTCACATGCACTAATGGTCAAATCTGCCATTTTTAACATCATGCCCTCTTTGAGTCTCTGTTTTGAGAGATTCTTAAACCAAACAATTCAAAATCTTTGCACCTCATCCAAGACAACATCAAGGTGAACAACTTTGCTCCAAACAACCCCTGCAAATTCTTGCTCAAATTCAAATGGTGATCAAGCAAAGTAGAGACATTGAAGCAGATTCAAGATGAGGGGCATTTTGAGATTTTGCAAACCAACTCCAATTTGACCACCACCACCACCAGTAGACTTCTTCAAATATTATATGTTTACAACCCACAAAAATTCAATCAAAATTTCCAAATTTCTTTTCTTGCGGCCATTTCATCAAGCACCTGGTGTGCACAACCCTGCCAACCCTATGCACTACAAAATCCAGTGGATCCTTGCCTCCACCATCAACCCTAGGTCACCATTTGTACCCCTCTGTACCTCTTACACCCTGCGAAGCACCATAGACAAAGTTTGGAGCAGGCCATCGTCACCAATTTGACCAGAACATGCCATGTCGTGCCATGACATGGACACCCTCATGCCATCCCTCTCTTTGGACCATTCCAACGTGCACAACCATGTCAAGTGTGTTCCTCTCACTTCTCTGCACCTGCTAGACACGCTCCTCGACGCTTTGGTGCACCGCACGCGCCAGAATACGCACACCCAGCGACGCCCAGGACGTGCCAGGACGCGCACGGGCACGCGCCAGAGTGCGCCAGACGCTGATGTCGCCCCGCTGACCACGGCCACCACTTCCCCTCTCCGCTTGCCAGCAGCTGCGCCACACCACCAGGAGAAGCCAGGACATGCCCACTTGGCCGCGGGAACGCTGTAGACGACGACCACCTCGCCGACGTCCGTCGCGGTACTGCCCGCCTTCGTCACCCTCCTGCCCGCGTCCTTGCCTCGTTTTCACCACAATCACGCCTGGCGTGACCGCCATGACATCGCCAACTCGCGCGCGTCATCACCAGTCCACCAGCTCCCCTGTAGACGCGTCGCCATGGTCGCCACCTCCACAGCACCTCGGCCCCGCCTCGCCGCTATAAAAGGAGGCCTCCCCGCTCCAAATCAACCACACCAACAACTTCTCCTCTCCTCTCTCGCCCTCCTCGACCTCTCTCTGCTTGACATTGCCCACCGTAGACCACCAATTGCATCATCACTGCCCGTGCTCCGTCGCAGAAGCCCGCCGGAGATAGGAGCCGCCCCTGGAGCCGCCGTTTGTTCGAGGAGCCTCGCCGCCGTCGACAACTACGCCGCAGCACGTCGCCGACCATCGCCGCGCCGCCGGTGTGCCTCCGACCCCCTTCCCTCGCCGCGCCAGAGCATCCCTCTCGCCGTCGACGACAATGGCCATGCGCCGTTGGATCTCCCTCTAATCCTGCGGCGCAGATAGGAGCATACCGCTTCGCGTGTTAAGTTAGACTGACGAGTGGCCCCCACCCTGTCAGGCAGCCCATGCGTGCTGGACGCGTGGTGGGATGGCATGTGCATTTTTAAACGAATTGCGCCCAGTTTCGTTTCCCGCCGGCCCGTTTAGTTCAAATCCAAATTTCCAGTTTAAATCAATTTCCTTGCAGATGCTATTTTAAAATTTGAATAGATTCAAATCCACTGGGCCAAATTTGAAGAATTTGGTATTTTTGGAAAGCTTGTGAAATGATCTATCCAATCCCACTGGTCTCATCTCAAACTTGTTTGTAGAATTAATGTGACAAAATAACAAGGCAGGGACTTTTATAACTTCAAACAATTATTAAAAATCAACCCTAAGTGATTTTGAGTTGAGTCCAACTCTCATAAATCACATTTCACATACTCTACATGTTTATGTAAAAACATCACATAGTTGTTTGTATGATCATGGACTAGAGCAAAATAATGGCTATGTGGCTATTTCTAGTTCATTTAAATCCTCCAAAATTATTTCTCAAATAGTATGAGAGGTTCCCTCTCATTTAAATCATGGTCCTAAGCAATTCAAAGTGATTTGTTGACTTAGTCTATATCATCTCATATTGGATTACTTAGAGACATTAAAATGTTGTAAGAGTAAGATTTGAATGGTATGAGGTTAGTACCTCATTTAAATCATTTTTCCCAAATAATAGATATGAAGTGTTGACCTTGATCAACATGAATTCATACCTTATTATTGTTTGAGGAAATTAAATTGTAAAAAGATTCAATGAGAGGAAATTATTTTCTCTTACAAGTTTTCTTAACACACAAGCCAACCCCTTTTGATTAGTGTTATTATGAATGAATAACTTGTGTGAACCATGTGTGTGCTTAGTTTAGCCTTAAGACTTGTGTGGTGATTGTATACCTCGTATTCGATTTTAGACACTAGTACCGAGGAGTACCAGGAGGAGGAGGTCTACTTCTAGGAAGAAGAAGACCACTTTGATCAGTACACCAACCAAGGCAAGCTAATATTCTTGCAAGCTACCTTAGTGCAAAGCTCTCCCTGAGCAAGGCACCATTGCCCTATTAACTTGTGTTCCACTTTACAAATCCCAATTTTATCTCTCAAAGCTTTACTCTGCTTTACAAGATGTGTCATTCTATTGAGAGATTTGGAAGGTGAATATGAAACTTTTGAATTCTGAAAACCTTGGAATGATGTGTCATTCTATTGAGAGATTTGGAAGGTGAATATGACTTTGTGATATGGTGTTTTTGATGAAAACTGATGATTGGGTTCGGATGCGATACCATTCCAATTCTCTAGTACCCCCACAATACCTGATTATGGGTAAGGCTTTAGCTGGAAATTTATGTGTCTTAGTATGGGTTCCCTCTAAACAAGCGTCATAGAGGTTATGCCGAGGCTGCCTCCGTTGAAAGTGAAATGACGTGAAGTGAGGTGAATGTACGACCCAAGCCCTGTGCAGTTCCCGGGATAACAGTTGGCTATCATCGGGAGGCCAAGCTCATGGGGAGAGGTGCCTATACTAGGGTGTGTAAGTGAAAGGTTAATGTCTGATGATCCGCGTACTGAGTTACGATTATTCAGGGTTATCCTTGACGGATGTAATCAAATATTGTGGTACAAGTGTGCAACCTCTGCAGAGTGTAAACCTATTCGAATAGCCGCGTCCACGGTCATGGACAGTTGGAAAGGCCATACTGTTCCGTCATCAGAACTTTTACCAAAGTGTGACTTATGGTTTGATTTTGAAATGAGACTTTGTTTTGAATCCCAACAGAGTTGTGGGAATGACACTAATGTTCCCACTTGAGTTAGTTAGCATATGAGGAGTCTTTTAATAAAGTGTTTATGAACTAAAACTGGCTTTATGCAAATAAACCTAGAGCTTAGCACCCTCTCACTAGAACTGTTAGTACTTACACTAGTATTAGTTTGCGAGTACTTGAAAGTACTCACGGCTATGTCCCTGGCTATTAAAATGGCCAGACTATGAAGCTGAACAGCAGTATGAAGATGACGGCCAGCAGGACGTCTACGACAACTAGGAGCTTCTCCTGACGTCAAGCGTTGCCTGTGAAATAGATAGTCCACTACTACTTCGCTTCCGCTACTTTTTATGTAATGATCATTAGATCAAGTGTTGTAATGAGACTGGATCATGTGATCCTTTTTATGTAATGACTACTATGGTGTTGTAATGAATGATGACTCGGTGATATTCAACTGTTATGTCTCGCAAAAACAATCTTCCTGGGATTGCGATGTATGACATAATAGGCAACTGGACTTAAAAATCCGGGTGTTGACAACCGCGCCCTCGACGCGCTCACGTTGAAGGACAAGTTCCCGATCCCGGTGGTTGACGAGCTCCATGGGGCGCGCTTCTTCACCAAGCTCGACTTACGGTCGGGCTACCACCAGGTGCGCATGCACCCGGACGACATCGCCAAGACGGCATTCCGGACCCATCATGGCAACTTCGAGTTCGTGGTGATGCCCTTCGGCCTCACGAACGCGCCAACGACATTCCAGGCCCTGATCAACGATGTACTCCGCCCCTATTTATGTTGGTTTGTGCTCGTTTTATTTGACGATATTTTGATCTACAGCACCTCGTGGGCGGAGCACCTACAGCACGTCGCCATCGTCTTCAACGAGCTTCGAGCGCATCGTCTTCACCTGAAGCACTCGAAGTGCTCGTTCGGGACGACATCAGTCGCCTACCTCGGCCATGTCATCTCCACCGAGGGGGTGGCCATGGACGCCGACAAGGTGGCGGCCGTCGCCGCGTGGCCGCCTCCTCGTTTGCCGCGCGCTCTCCGCGGCTTCATGGGTCTCGCCGGGTATTGCCGGAAATTCATCCGGGACTTCGGCATCATCGCGACACCCCTCACGCGGCTTCTGCGCCGCGACGCCTTCGCCTGGGATGACGAGGCCACCGCCGCGTTCGAGGCCCTGAAGGGGGCCCTCACGACGGGCCCCGTCCTCCAGATGCCGGACTTCGCGTGGCCGTTCATCGTCGACTGCGACGCCTCCGGAGTGGGGTTCGGTGCCGTGCTTCACCAGGGCGACGGGCCGCTTGCCTACTTCAGCAGGCCCTTCGCCGCGCGCCATCTCAAGCTGGCGGCGTACGAGCAGGAGCTCATTGGCTTGGTGCAGGCCGTGCGCCACTGGTGTCCCTACCTTTGGGGCGCTCATTCCAGATTCGCACGGACCATTACAGCCTCAAGTACTTGTTGGATCAGAGGCTCTTGACCGTTCCGCAGCATCAGTGGATCAGTAAGCTGTTCGGCTTTGGTTTCACCGTCGAGTATCGACCGGGGCGCCTCAACACCGTCGCCGACGCTCTCTCCCGCCGCGACGCTGCTGAAGAGGACGGCGCACCCGAGGAGATGGCGTTGTGCATCCATTCGGGCCCCTCCTTCGCCAGGTTACGGCGTCGGCGCCTGACGCCCAGCTTCTGCTGCAGCAGCTGGAGGCGGGCGAGCTGGAGGCGCCATGGCGCTTGGCGGAGGGGCTCCTCTTGCACGGGCGTTGGATCTTCGTGCCCGACCACGACGATCTTCGACACCAGGTGCTCCTACTGGCCCACTCGTCTGGCCATGAGGGTATCCAGAAGACCCTCCACCGTCTCTGCACCGACTTCTACATCCCCGGGGATCGGGCCTTGGTCCAGGACTGGGTGCGCTCTTGCGAGATATGCCAGCGCAACAAGACGGAGATGCTGCGACCGGCAGGGATGTTACAGCCGTTGGAGGTGCCCTCCCAGGTCTGGGCCGACATCTCCATGGACTTCATCGAGGGCCTCCCCAAGGTGGGCGGCAAGTCCGTCATCCTCACGGTGGTCGACCGCTTCTCCAAGTACGCACACTTCATTGCGCTTGGCCACCCGTACACCGCCGCATCCGTTGCTCGTGCCTTCTTCGACGGCATCGTCCACCTCCACGGTTTTCCCGCGTCGATCGTCAGTGATCGGGATCCGGTGTTCACGGGGAACATCTGACGTGACCTTTTCAGGATGGCGGGCATCAAGCTCCGGTTCAGCACGGCGTTTCATCCTCAGACCGACGACCAGTCCGAGGTGGTTAACAAAGTAATGGCCATGTACTTGCACTGTGTTACAGGTGATCGTCCTCGCGCATGGGTGGATTGGCTCGCTTGGGCGGAATATTGCTACAACACCTCCTACCATTCCGCCATGCGTGCCACGCCATTTGAGGTGGTCTACGGTCGCCCGCCACCGCCCATCTTGCCGGTCGATCCGGCGACCGCTCGGACGGAGGCTGGCGGGGAGCTTCTCCGTGACCGTGACGAAATGCTTGCTGAGGTGCGGCAGCGTCTCGTTCAGGCTCAGCAGCTCGCCAAGCACTACTACGACGACCATCATCGCGAGGTGGCCTATGCGGTGGGCGACTGGGTGTGGCTGCACCTTCTTCATCGATCCACCCAGTCCCTCGACCCGCCTGCGAGGCGCAAGCTTGGGCCTCGCTACGCTAGCCCCTTCGTCATCTTGGAGCGCGTGGGCACACTTGGATATCGCCTTCAGCTGCCAGCAGGCTCCCGCATCCATGATGTCTTTCATGTGGGTCTGCTGAAGCCTTACCGTGGGGAGCCACCGGCCGCGCCACCGGCGTTACCACCGATCGCCGATGGTCGTCTTCTTCCTAGCCCGGCAAAGGTGTTACGTGCCCAGCTCCGTCGCGGCATTTGGTACTTGCTGGTGTAGTGGGAAGGCCTTCCGGAGGAGGAGGCCACTTGGGAGAAGCGGGAGGAGTTCAGCCAGCACTACCCCGACTACCAGCTCGAGGACGAGTTGTTTGCACAGGCGGGGAGAGATGTTATGACCGGTCTTAGTTACGTGAGGAGGGGGCCCAACCGTGGGCCCAATTAGGGGCTTAGCCCATTATCAGTTTAGGGTTTTAGTTCTTTATATACTGGTTGTAACGAGACAAACATGCAAGCAATAATAATATTCATTATTGCCGACTCCCTGAGGAGTCGGTCTCCTAACCCTAGCCGCCGCCCCTCCTCTCTAGCCCGCGCACGACGGCGCCCTGCCGCCGACGTCCGCCGCCTCGTCCGCACGTCTCTCCCTCCTTCCCCTACAAGCTACGCCCTAGGGCGGGTAGAGCTGTTGGTTCTACCAGTTAAGTGTTAACTAAAGAATTCAGTTATATCTTGTTTTATTTTCGTAGAGATGTATTTTAGGTTACACCGATGGGCCGACCTAACATTATATACTGTTGATGTGTTGCACCTTTTGTTTATCTCTACGACTACTGAGAGTATCAAATTTGCAAATGCCACCAACTTCATATTGGGAGCTATGCCACTATACCAGTATATTAATATCTGATATTTATTGGTCTCATCTTCCTTCCTGAAATCAACATTTCCCTATTTGTAGGATTTTCAGTAAGGTTGCTCATCAATGATCTGCAAGTATTTGTTCTTGGTACTTGCTTGATTGAGGAAGAAATTGGTTATTCCTAAATGTGCTATTGCAGATCCACGGTAAGCTTAAGCTCATCCTATTTTCTTTATTCAATCCTAGGCTAAGATTCATCTCATGTTCACTAGCATTCATTTATGTAATTGTTTCATTGGTCCGTGGCGCCGACCATCCTCTCGTGTGAACATTTAGCTTGCTTTGCTACTAAATATCATTTCCTGCATTTGTGTATTTAGCTTGCATTAAAATAATGTAAGCGCCAGTTCATTTCATTGTGGAAGTTATTCCGCTAATCCTTTAAAAATTATATATAATACTCGGAGAGTTCTATCACATTGTTAAAACACCTTTACTATACTATCAATTTGAAAAGAAGATCCTTGAAAAGAAGAGGTCTTGAGGTGTGAAACTCAAGCTGGCAACTAGATACCAATTTGTCTACTAATTTATTACTCCAAATATCAGTGCAAGAACCAATGAAGTTATTGTTTCTAAACCCTAAACACTACACCCTAAACCCTAAACCCTACATGATGTCTCCCCCTCATCGCCTCCCTCCTCTCCGGCGAACCTGGTGATCTTCGGCCCCTCTCCTTGCTGACACGATCATCTTGATCCATCTCAGCTTGTCTCTCAGGTGATCTCCCTCATGGCTTCCTCTCCCTCCCCTCTTGGCCGTTGGAAAGTTTCTTTTGAATCTCTTCTTGACGATGGCACTAGCAGTTCTGCCTTTGGGTTTCTCCTTTTGTGGCCAAATAATTGGCTGGCTTTAGTTAATCATAAAGATTCTCCATTGGTTGGTAAATCCCTGAGTGTTGGAGAGGTTTTCTACACTGGATCTTCCATTAGATTTCCTTCTCATCTGGTGTTTGTGCAAGAATGCCTCGTGTCACCTCCTGGTTTTTCGTCTATTTTGGAGCCCACTCCTCTCAGATGGAGGGCAACCTTCTCTTCCTTGGGTCAAATGGATACTAAGATCCCCATGGGTAAATCTGTTTTTCTTGTTCTCAAGCCTAAGGCTCAAAGGATATTTCTTATTGACTCAAAAGAACAAGTGATATCTGCTAGACCCCTTTTTCAAGGGGAACAAGTTAAGATTGGTGCTATTTTGGACTTCAAGAACCATTCGGTTTTAGTGGGTGAATGTATTGGCTCGCCGACTTTTGCTTCTGATAATGCTTCTTCTACACCTGCAAACAAGTCTGCTCTGGATTCCAGGAGTTTTGTCCAAGTGGTGAAATCCTCAAAAAACACAAATGTTATTCATATCCCAGAAGCTCCCCCTGTTCGTTGGAAGGTTTCTTGTTCACATTTTCAGAAGGGTTCTCCCTCCTTTCAAGCATTTCTTATTCTTAGGCCTCAGGCCAAAAGGTTGGTCCTCTTGGATATGAAGGAGGAGGTTCTTGATGCTAGATTCCTTCTGGAAAATGAAAGGGTTCATTCTGGTTTGATCCTGGACCTCAAAACTCATACTGTGTTGGTGGGGGAGCGCATTATTTCATACTCTCTGGTTCAAGGAGTGCAACTGTTGAAATATATAAACAATTCTTCACATTCATCTCAAGAGAGAACTGATACAGGGGTTCATCACAAGGATCTTGCCCTGGACTTCACAAGAGGAATTTCTTTTGCAGCAGCATGTAAAAGTAAGTTTGGCCACCCCGTTACCCTTGCCAACTTTTCTCATAGAAAGGCTTTTTTGCTGGTGGTCTCTTTTGGTAGAGCTGTCTTCAAGTTAGACATTCATACTGTGGCTATTACTTTGCAATCTTGCTTTGGAGGGAATGCTGCTTCGTACAGAGTTAAGTTTTTAAGGGATAGAACCTTTCAATTTTCTGTGGCTTCATCTGCAGTAGGGTTCGAAATTTACAATCTTTTGAAGATTAGCACGCCTCTATTTGAATTTATCTTGAGTCTTTGGGGTCATGGTGGTCCAAACTGGCTGATAGAAGAAAAAAGGTTCTATAAGGAAAATGACTCAGAATGGAAAGTAGTAAAGAGAAAAAATTCGAATTCCTTTGGAGCAAAGCGTGTGTCGGTTTTTCAGCGCATTCAGTCACCTTCCAATTTTGTTTCGGAGCCCATGCATAACTCCGTCTTCCAAACGGATTCCTCCTCTGATCACGCACAGAACTTTCAAAGCTCCCCTTTAAAGTTTAATTCTCCACGACCATGTTTACCGGGCTTGATTCCTTTTTTCAAATTCCCCACATTTAATGTTATACAATGGCCCGACAACTCTTACCATACCTGGTTTAAAGCCCATGGGCCGGCCCCATTGATTCAGGAGGTTTCCTCCTTTTCGGATTTCAAGGATTTCTTCTTTGGGAAAAAAATATCCCCTTCCCTTGTCGCTTCTGCCTCCACGCATTCGCCACCATCGACTGCTCCGCAACCGCTCTCTCCTCTCACCACCATCGCCAAGCAGTCGGCGGCTCCGGCGACGACAATGGCCAACATTCCAATCGATCCCAGGACGTTTGTGCCGGCTGGCTACCAGATTCAGCATATCGCCGGGCGAGTTGGTGTTAAGAGGGTGGTGGTTCCACGCCGCCCGAAGGAGCACGAGCAGTACGCCATTGCCACCATTGATCCTTTCCCCGAAGGTTTGGTTCCCTTTGCAAATATCTCTGAGGTGCTTGAGGAATATCTCACAGAGGTGGCTAGAGTTGGTTTTGTTAGCCTGCACTCTTGTCCGTTTGGAGCTGCTTACGTTCAGTTCATGAATGTAAGTGATAGGGACAGACTTATTTCCTCTAGTCCTAATCAGTTTGGTGATGTCAATGTATCCTTTGTTAGACACGATGAGGGTTCTAATTGGAGAGGGGTCACTTTTAATAGAGATGTTTGGTTGCTTCTGGTTGGCCCTCCTTTGGATCATATGAAAACTGAAGACCTGAATGCATGCTTTGCTGACATTGGTTCTTTACTGTTATGGGAAAGGGACCCTAACCGAAAGGGACGTGTGTTGGTTAAGGTTAGAGTCACTGATTTGCAGGACATCCCAAGAAGCATAAGAATGACTGAGAGCTCAAGACCTGATGCAGAGTCATGGACTTTCCTTGTGGAGGTTCTGCAACATACTCTTCTTGGAGGGGGACCACAAGATGAGGACCCTTTACCTGAAGAAGGAGTTGACCCTCACCCTATGCCTGGTCATGCATTGCCAGCTCCTTTGATTAACCATGCACCAGCACAACCAGCACAGCCAGCACAGCCTGCACAGCAAGATGATCAAGATAATGCAGATGTTGGGGATGGTTGGGGACACTGGGCCATGGGAGCAGAACAGGAGCAGCCTCAACCAATGGAAGTAGAAATGGAGCCTGCCCAGCAGGAAGAATTGGCTTTACATGCAGATGATCAGGGACCTCCCCTTCTGGATGAACACAGTTTTGTCAACCTCTCCTCTTCAAGCTCTGAAGATTCAGATACTCATAACCCCTTGGGCCTCACTGAATATGCTACTCAAGTTCAATCTGCTTCTTCAGATTTGCACATGGATCAACCTGTCTTGCCTTTAGGAGAAGGACTTCTTAATATTCTACAGGCTTACTCTGCTCAAGATGATTCTCTGAATGACCTTTCTGAAGATGTTTCCCATGCCTCAGATATCAATAACTCTGCTTCACTTGATGGAGTTGCTATGGAGGATGATGTGTTCCTGCCTGATAATGTTAACATTGCATCTCCAAATGAAGCACACCTTCAGCTTATGCTTGGTAAAGTTCAGACACATTTCTTTCCCATTCCTGAAGAACATGATTTGACCAGGAAGATATCTCCAGAGGGTATGTGTCTTTGGGAGAAATATTTTGCACCCAACCTGCATGAGCCTCAAAATCAGAGTAATTCTTCTGTGGTGGACATTCCAGTGAGTTGGATCAACTTCATAATTCTTATGCTCTTAACCCCAGAGAAGTTTGACTAGGCAAAGAGCTTTCTTTCATCTCAGCTTTGGCATATTCTTAAGGAACCACTGAATAATGAATCCTTTGTTCAGTTTGCTATTCCAGATAAATGTGTAACCACCAAGGCCCCTTCTTGCTTTTCAATGCCTGGTATAGAAGAAGAGACCTCTCTTTCCACTTTGGCAGTGGATTCTCCTGTTACTCCAAAAAGAAAGAGAAGAGATGGAAAAGCTGCATTGGTTGAATCAGAGGTAAGAAGAAGTCCAAGGCTAGTTCTGTTAAATGATGGATATAAAAACCATGCAAACTGTGCAAACAAAAACTGTCTCACTTGCAATGCTGCACCACCTATTATGAGTTCTAAAGTGGTTAAGAACCTGGCAATGTCTTTCTGTAAGGTGTCAGAAGAAACTGTTGAAAAGAGTATTCTGAAGAAAAGCAAGACTCTTGGAGGAGACAATCAAGTTTCTGGAGCACAAGGAACTATAGGCCACAGAAAGAACAAAGTTCCATCAGCCAATGCTCAAATCAAGACAAGTGAAAAGGGACAAGACAAGACTGTTTTCATTGCACAACAGGCCAAGAAAAAGGCATCCAAGTAGTTATCAATGCATATTTCAATATGTAATTTTGCTTTTATGGGGACCTGTTTGCTCCCAGTGATCCACCTGAACTTGTTAAGTTGTGGATTTCTCAGTATGCTTTTGTGTATTCAGGAAAACATGTATGACACAAATGTTTGTGATAAGTCTCCCTTGTTTGTGTCCTTGTTGCCTAAAGTATGCTTTACTTTGGGTCTGATATGGATTAATTACTTGGTTTCCCATGGATAATTGCAAATCTTGGAAAGTGATGAATTGGAACCTGAGAGGTATTAATTCTGATAAGAAATGGGTGGCTCTTGCTAATAAAATTGAAGAATCTGGTTGTGATATTATTTTCTTACAAGAAACAAAGAGAGAATCTTTTGACTTGGCTTACATAAGAAAATTCTGCCCAAAAAAATTCAATAAATTTGAATATGTGCCTTCAGTGGGAGCTTCTGGTGGTCTTATTATTATTTGGAATGGTTCATTATTCAATGGTGAACTAGCTTTTTACAATGATTTTTCTATATCAGTGAATTTCAAATGTAATCTCTCTAATGATACATGGATTCTCACTAATATTTATGGGCCATGCCAAGCTGATAAGAAATCTCAATTCATTGACTGGTTTGCCAACATAGACATGCCCCCTGATTCTGATTGGCTAATCATGGGAGATTTTAACTTCATTCGAAGCCCCTCTGATAGAAACAAGCCTGGTGGTGATCTGAATGATATGTTATTGTTCAATGAGGCAATTAGCAATCTTGGCATTGTGGAACTACCTCTAAAAGGAAGAAAATTTACCTGGAGCAATATGCAGAAAGATCCTTTGTTGGAAAAATTGGATTGGTTCTTTACCTCTTCCTCCTGGACTATTTCTTACCCAGCTACCTTTGCCTATCCTCTTGTCAAACCCACTTCAGATCATGTTCCTTTTGTGGTGGTGTTTAATACAAAAATTCCAAAAGCAAATGTGTTCAGAATAGAGAATCATTGGTTACAGCACAGTGAATTCAAACAAATTGTTCAGGTTGCATGGAGTATTCCAGTGGGTCGTGATGACAGTGCTAAAAAGATCAATGCAAAATTTAAAAACCTTAGAAGAAGCCTCAAGCTATGGGCAAAGAATCTCCCATGCTTAAAAAATCTTATCAGCATGGTGAATGAAGTGATTACTCTCATTGATATTATAGAGGAGATCAGAACCCTTTCTGTTACTGAATGGAATTTGAGAGATACTCTTAAGACACATCTCATCACTTTACTGCAGAATCAGAAATCCTATTGGCAGCAGAGGGGCAAGATTAAATGGGTCAAGGTTGGGGATGCAAACACCAAGTTCTTCCACTCAAAGGCCACTATTAATTACAGGCATAATTACATTTCAGTGCTACAGAATTCAGACCAAGTGGAAATTGCTGATCATGAAGGAAAAGCAGCTATTCTGTGGCAGGCTTTTAAAGATAGAATGGGCCAGACAGATAACCCTGCCATGCAGTTCAATCTCCAAGATTTCATTGGGTCCACTGTCTCTGAGGATATGAACAAAATTCTGCAAGCATCCTTTTCTGACAAGGAAATAGAAGATGTCATCAAGCATTTACCAAATGACAAGTCTCCTGGGCCTGATGGTTTTAATAATGAATTTATAAAGAATTGCTGGTCCATAATTGCTCCAGATGTTAAGAAATTGCTTTGTGACTTTCATGCTGGGAATATCTCACTAGAGAGTATTAATTCTTCTTTCATCACCCTGATACCAAAGAAAGACAATCCAAGTACTCCAGGAGATTTCAGACCCATATCTTTACTAAACTCAGTGTTAAAGATCATCACAAAACTGCTTGCAAATAGACTTCAAGACATCATCCTCTCCTTAGTACACAAAAATCAATATGGGTTCCTTAAGAAAAGATCCATTCAAGACTGTCTTGGTTGGGCTTTTGAATATCTTTACCAATGTCATCAGTCAAAGGAAGAGATTCTTATTTTGAAGCTGGATTTTGAGAAAGCATTTGACAAGATTGAACATTCAACAATTCTTCATATTCTTAAGGCAAAAGGTTTTGGTGATAGGTGGATAAAGTGGATTTCAATGATACTTTCTACTGGTACATCAGCTGTTATGTTAAATGGAGTACCTGGTAAGAAGTTCTATTGCAAAAGGGGGGTTAGACAGGAAGATCCTTTGTCCCCTTTACTTTTTGTCTTGGCTGCTGATTTTCTTCAATCTATTTTGAATCAAGCCATGGTGCAAAATCTTCTCACAAAACCCATACCCTGCACACCTTGCCCAGACTTCCCTGTGATCCAATATGCTGATGACACCCTGCTTATAATGAAAGCAAATGCTCAACAACTTCTTTGCCTCAAAGCTATTCTTCATTCTTTTGCTATATCCACTGGGCTTAAAGTAAATTACCAGAAGTCAAGTATGATGCCCATTAATTTATCAGCAGAGAGATTGGCACACTTTGCTGCTACTTTGAATTGTAAAGTTGGAACCCTTCCTTTCACCTATTTGGGCCTACCACTTAGCATCACAAAACCATCTCTTGAATGCTTTTTACCAATGATACAAAGAGTTCAGACAAGGCTAGGTGGTATTGCAGATTTTCTAAATTATGGTGGCAAATTGCAGCTTGTCAAATCAGTGTTAGCTTCACTGCCCATATTTTTTATGTGTTGCTTGGATATACCTGTTACAATCAAGGATCAGGTCATTAAGTATATGAGGCACTGCCTTTGGAGGAAAAAATCTACAGAGGTGCAAGCAAAAGGAAATGCTTTAGTTTCATGGAAAAAGATATGCAGGCCTAAAGATCAAGGAGGTCTGGGAGTTCTCAACTTGGAAGTTCAAAATAAAGCTTTACTTCTGAAGAATCTGGATAAATTCTACAACAATGTAGACATTCCTTGGGTAAATCTCATAAGGGACACTTACTATAATGAAGACAAACCACCAGGTATCATACTAGAAGGATCCTTCTGGTGGAAATCTCACCTGAAACTCATTGATTCTTATAAAGCTATGGCTAGATGCAAACTAGGAAATGGAAAGACTGCATTGTTTTGGACAGATTTGTGGGGAGATAGTTGTCTTCATCAGAAGTTCCCTCACCTTTTAACCTTTGCTAAAAAAACAGATTTATCTGTCAGCAAGGTGATGCACATGGAATATCTTCAAGACATGTTTCATCTACCTCTATCTCAACAAGCTTTTGCTGAGTTTGAACAACTTGAGATATTATGTGATGCTGTCCAGTTTGAGAATAATGAGCATGTCTCTGATTCATGGTGTTACATTTGGGGCTCTGATAAATTTTCAACAATAAATGCATACAAATTCTTGATTGGAGTCCAGAGTGCGCCTAAATTCTTCACCTGGATATGGGAATCTTCTTGCCAACCTAAGCATCAATTCTTTTTTTGGCTGCTTTTGCATGATCGTCTGAATACAAGGAATCTCTTGAGGAGCAAAAATTGCGTCTTACAGTCATATACATGTGCCACACTTCAGTGTAATCAAGAGGAAACACTTGCACATCTCTTTTGGAGCTGTTCTTTTGCTCAAGAATGTTGGCTTATCCTCTGTCCTCAAATTTCTTTCCAACAATCAGTGTTTGAAGCATTCTATGATATTAAGGAAAAGCTGCAAGTACCTTTCGCTGTTGAGGTTATCATTTTAGCATCCTGGTCCATATGGATTGTCAGAAACAGGAAGATCTTTGAAGGACAAGTACCTTCAATTGTTGCTTGGAAAACAGTATTCAAACAAGAGTTACATTTGCTTTCATTCAGAATGAAAACGAAATGGGCTGATCAATTCAAAGTCTGGGTTCAACTTTTCAGATGATGAGAATGGCTTTGTTAGCTTTCTTTAGATTAGATTAGTTTTCTTTTTTTCCCTTTACTTTTTCTTTTGTTTCTTTGTACAACTTGTACATTTGTAACATCTTTTTTATTTATTAATAAAAATTGCAGTGGGGATTTTCCCCACTGTTTTTCCTTCAAAAAAAAGTTATTGTTTCTTAATATCAGTGTTTTATCTCTGAATTTACTGCGACACCTGGCCATTATTTCATGAGGAGGTTTATTTAATAGCTTTATGCAGTATGATCAAGATCATGATTGTGTGACTCAGTTATGAAAAATTATCACTTTTCATGTTGTTTCTTTTCTATAATGTCTAAACAAAATGTTAAGCGGTCTAGCTATGTTTTCTAGTTCAAATATTTTCTGAGCCGAGTGTATTTGACTTAGCATGGAACATGATCGCTCCAGATTAGTTTTGGATAACACATGTACTCTGACCGGAATCCATTATTAGGCAGATAATGTTACTGCTATGAATAATTCCTTTCGTTTAGAGTAACGGTGTTTTGTAACTCTCTTAGGAACTATATACTTCTTTATTTATGGTGATACTGAATTTTGAATTCTGAAGGCGCTGAGCGATATGTGTCTGCATTTTGGCGTGGTTGATGTTGAGGTTGTGCTTCTGAAGGTAATTGAATTATTTCACATTGATTGTTTGTTATTCTTTGTCCAGCTTGATATTTTTCAGACATTCCATTGCTGAATACCTTAGCTCTAGAAATAAAAAGAAGCTTGCAGGTTGAGGATCATGTGGTCGTTTCTGATGATGCAGATGACCACGCGGCGACTCATTGGAGCCTTTCTTTCTGCAATGTACTTGATCATCTGCCTGTCACCATGGGTTGAGGATTATGCTAGCTCTAGGCAAGGTACCTAGTGATGCAAATAACCTCACAATAGGTTGAGGATCATGCTACACTTTTGGTTGCTTAGCTCTAGAGTTTGGGAGAACGTGGTCTTAGGATTCTTTTTCTGAATTATGTTAACTGAACATTACATGGAGCGTCCTGGAGGAGTAAACTGCGTTTACATACTGAATTTTGTTTTGTGCAAATTCAGTTTGAATAAGAATAAACTTAAGATTATGTCTCAGAATGATGTATTTGATTCTTCTTTCGGCCCGAAATAACTTATTAAGACTATTACTGGGTGTAAACTTCGTTTGCAAACTGAATTTTGGATCTACACTGCATTTGTAAACTGAATTTTGGATGTGCTTCTGGGGCACGTCTTGGATATGCCCTCAAAACTTTTCGGGGCACATTTTGGATGTGCCATCAAAAGTTTTCGGGGCACATTTTGGATGTACCCTCTAAACTTTTCGGGGCACATATTGGATGTGCCCTCTAAAGTTTTCGGGATATATTTTGGATGTGCCCCCTAAACTTTTCAAAGCACATGTTGGATGTGCCCTTAAAACTTTTTAAGGCACATCTTAGATGTTCCCTTAGAACTTTTGGGGGCACAATTTGGATGTGTCCTTAAAAGTTTTTGGGGCATGTCTAAAATGTGCCCTAAAAGATACACCTATGAGTGCATATTTTTGGAGTGCTCTTAATACTTGCCGAGTAGCAAGTAAATTCAGCACATTTTATGTGCCTTTAAAAATATTAAGGGCACATTTTATACATTTGAGGGCACTTAAAAGTGCCCCCAAATCCCTACCGTGATGTAGTGATTTGATGTCAGAGATTTTTCTATGCATGACCTTATTATGACGAAATACGTATGTGCACCCTGACAAATATTTTTGATTCAAAGATACACGTCATGGAACGATTTTAATAAATTTGATATTTTTTGTGGATGAAATATTTTGGATGACAAACATTACAAAAATGAGATATTTGAGAAATCTTGAAATTAATATGCTTTTACTCAAAGATTTACTCAGCGTTGGAGCATACTACAAGCATATATTTTGATGTTTTACAATAAATTATTTGCACTGAACAATTACAAGCATCCAATTATTTTTCTGCTATAAAATGGTCCGCTCTCGTCCCTCCCTTCTCCTCAATCCTCCCAGACCAATAGCAGAAGCAATGCCCCGTAGGGGGGAAGGCGAGGGGGAAAGTGAATATCCAGGAGATCATAGACAACAAAAAGCGAAAAACAACGCTCAATAGGCGCCTCCCTGTTGTCGTGAAGAAGGCCATGGAGCTATCCGTGCTCTGCGACGTCTCCCCGAGCTAGTGGTTTGGCCTTCACCGTGGGCAGCTGCCGATGTCGTGAGGCAGAACAGAGAACTGCCAGAATTAGAAGGTTCAAGAACAAGTTGGAGCGCACGGACTTCATCAAGCAGATGAATGTGAAGCTAAGAGTGAAGCTGTACCAACTCCTCTCGTCTTTGCAGCTGGACTTTGGACATCTTCACTCTCAACTTCTCATTCATCTGGTTGATGAAGTCCGTGCTCTCCAACTTGATCTTGGACCTGTCCAATTCTGGAAGGTCTCTGTATTGCCTCATGACATCGGCCCCTGCCCCTGCCCCTGTCGAAGGCCAAACCACTTGCTCGGCCTCGCTAGGACAGTATGCTATGACGCATAGGGGGACGTCGCAGAGCACGGATAGCCCATGTCCTTCTTCACGACAACAGGAAGGCGCCTCTTCAACGCCGTTTTGCACCTTTTGTTGTCTATGATCCACTGGATCTTTACATTCGCCCTCGCCCTCCCCCTACGAGGCATTGCTTCTTCTATTGGTCTGCGAGGATTGAGGAGAAGGGAGGGACGAGAGCGGACTATTTTATAGCAGAAAAAATAATTGGACCCTTGTAATTGTTGTGCAAATAATTTATTGTAAAAGATCAAAATATGTGCTCGTAGTATGCTCTAACGCTGAGTAAATCTTTGAGTAAAAGGATATTAATTTCAAGATTTCTCAAATTTCCCATTTGTGTAATGTTTGTGATAAAAAAATGTTTCATCCACAGAAAATATCAAATTTATTAAAATCGTTCCATTGCGTGTATCTTTGAATCAGAAATATTTGCCAGGGTGCATGTACGTATTTCGCCATAATAATGTCATGTATAAATAAAATCCCTGGCAGCAAATGTCTATAGCTAGATTAAAAGACTTCGCATATTTGGTGGCAGAAAAATACCCATATGATGCTATAATCGTGTGGTGAAGTAATCTTAGGGCATGGCCAATGGTATGCCCCAACATACTTCCTCACAAGTCCAGCTAGGCTCGGATACCACGGTGTAGCTAAAAATATGGTTCGGATGTGGAGGTCGCTGCCTGCAGAGGAGGCAGGAACTTCATGCAAAAGCAAGGAGAAAAGAGTGAGAGAGAAGAGAAAAGTGGGAGAGAGAAGGCAAAAGTTAGAAGCAGATTGGACTGGTATGGGCTTTCACATGCTTTATGCCGGCGTCACGAGGCTACAGTGCGTTGGGCAGCGATCAATCTGAGTGGTAGCCTTGGGTACTCGTGCTGACATGGTTTCGCTGGAGCGACTACTTGTGGTTGCTTCCTTTGTACATGCCCTTAACAATTCACGCATATGGCAGGCAAGCTCCATTCGGCCAAAACCTTGCATTGTTTTAGAGCCTGTCTACACATGCAGGCAACCAATCATGCTGCAAGTTTCGTCACACAGCCACGCCACGTATGTTTCAAAGTTTCACAAAGGGCACATGATTTCGCGTGTCGGACGTGAAACTAAACGAAAACGCGCCAACTGGCCAGGGGTGTTGCTGACGAGAAAAATACAAAAGAAAAAAAACTGCTTCAGCTCTTTGTACTGAGTTAATGCGAGTGGTCACGTGACGTTTGCCAGTGGTCCAACCCGTCAAAGGCCCGGTGTGTGCAAGGTGAATAGCCGACCGACCGGTCGAGAGTGTAGAATGGAGTTCAGTTGGATGGCTGTCGCAAACTCGGATGCCACGTACTGTCTGCGCTCAGCTCACTAGTCGGCTGAGCGTGGCCAGCTGCACCCTCCCTTTTGGGATTTATTTGGGTCTAGGTGGTCCGCCTCAGGCACGGTGGCGGCTTCACCGGCGGACAGAGGAACATGTGCTCGTGCTGGCATGGCGGAGACGGTGGCATGCCTGCTGCAGTGCGGCAGCGGGGCTTTACGCGTCAAGTCGGGCCTATGTAGGCCTGGTTTGTTCCAGCTGCAACATTTGGCCGGCTACCACCAATAGTGGTGGAGGTCGTCCCCTCCCGTACGCTATTGTAGTTACCCCTCGCTGGAGTCCCTTCTTCTTGGTCTTGTCAGCCTCACTACAATGGGCCACAATGAGACGACAATGGTGAATGCAAGACTGTGGTTGCATGTGCTGGTGGGTGGCAAGATTGGTGGAGCGCTTCGGAGCGTCCGCGGTGTGGTTTTTTGGAGGTCGGGAGAAATCCATGTCATCTTAGCACCGACACGGTGACGCTTGCGGGTGTCGTCATTCCTTCGTGAAGGGCGTCGAGTGTACCTCTTCCTAATCCTCGTAGTATATCAGGTAAACCCTAGGATCAGTTCGGGCAGCAACATCAACGCTGTCGCTTTCTTTCTTGGAGGTGGTTCTTGGTGCGCGGTGCTTCAGAGTGCTAGGAGCGTGGTGGAAACTCCCCGGAGGCTGCGCAGTTGAGGATCATCTTCTTTTTCGCCGATCCGGCGGTGTCGGCATTGTTTCGTTTCTTTTAATCTATTCTTTTTTTTGCTCCCGACTCGTTGTATTGTGTGGCTACTATATTAATATAGCGGGGCGTAAAAACTATTTCAAGGAGTTCGGTAGGTGTCGGATTACGAAAGATTCAAATTGCCTCCTGAAAAATGCATGCTCTGTTAGAACTTAGGATTTCGTCTGCAAACCAAGGTCTATGCATTAGACTGACTCAAGGACGATGAAATATATACTGTTTTGTTGCATGCATCTCTATTTGATATCTAATAGCAAGCTGCTCATGGCGGACGCTAGAACAACACATCAGGGAGAGCTAAGAACAAGAGAAGGAGAAAAGACAAATTTAGAGTGGCAGTCAGATTCTAGTCTTGTCTTCTTATCTTCGTCTTAGCTTTTCTTGATGTGTCGTTTTAGCGTCAACAGCTTGTTGTTAGATATCAAACAGAGATGCGGGCAGCAGCAGTGTCAGCATGTACTCATGTGTGTGTCTGTACTGACGGTCTACTGGAGCATGTGTCCTTGAGGGCATGAGCAATGGAGGCAGCTGTCCAACTAGGTTTGGATAAAACTTTTGATATATGCATGCCATGTTGTGGTCCCATTAATATGTCTTTCTCTCAAAAGATGATTTGATTTTTCTCTTTCTCTCTCACATTTTCACTCAGTTTTCACTTTATTGCTGAAGAGGCTGCCTCCTGATGAAGAGACTGCCTCCTTATCCGAACCTAATTTGGACCACCCAAATCAAGATAAAGCTGCGAAGCAACACCCCTGAAGCTATGCATTGCTCATGAATAAATGATTGGTTTGTCGCATGACGTTTGTTGGTGACAAGAGAGAGAAGCGATCCTGAGGCTTCTCATCATCAGGGATCAAAGTACCGGGATCTGATTGGATCTCACTGAGAACGCATTTTCCCTGTACTTTGCCTTTGTAGACAACATTTTTCTACGAGGCAAGTTCAAGCCATCCGATCCCTACTGAACTACGGCTCAATCTCAATCCAAAGCAAGATTTTCAACACTTCAATTGGAGTACAATCTACATATAAGGCATGGACATTTTTAGCTCAGATTTTCATGTGTTCTATCGAGATTGTCCCCTAATTCAAGCGTTGACATTGTCCATGTCTTCTATCATGATCCCTAGTTGTGAACGCCTGAAGGAAAAAACCTTACTCCTCTCGCTCATGTCTCGCATCCGTGCAGGCAAGGAAGGGCAATACCTCACCTGCCGTCTCTTTCTCCCCCTATCCAACACCGGCGGCGTGGGCTGTGGGGCATTGAATTTGTGGTGCCACCGGCGGCGACCAAACCTTCCCCACGCGCGTGGGGCACTGACACGCACAACGGCCCGTGGCGGTCCGGTGAGGCCCGGATGATCATGGTGGCGGTGGAGCAGCCTCTTGGCTGCTGTGTGCCATGGTAGTTGGAGCTTGGACGGCTGGTTGGCTGATCATGGCCGGCTGCACCCTTCCGGCCCAGATCTAGACCGTTTGGACCCCATCTTGGTCTAGGCGGGCCGCCTTAGGTGCGGTGGTGGTGGAAGAAGGACCACGTGCTTGTGCTGGGGTGGTGGAGAGGATGGTGTGCCTGTTGCAGTGCGGCAGCCGGGCTTTATGCGCCCGATCTGGGCCTAGCCGGGCCTAGTTTGTCCCTGTAGCAGCATTCGACCGGCTACCGCTAACGGCGGTGGAGGTTGTTCCCTCCCACGTGCTACTATATCACTGGCCCTCTCGAGAGTCCCTTCTTCTCGGTTTTGTCGACCTCGTAACTTGCGCCTTGATGAGACGGCAGCGCTGATTGCAAGATTGTGGTGGTCTGTTTCGGTGGAGCGCTACGGAGCATCTGGGGTGTTTATTTGAGGTCGGGAGAAATCCATGTCGTCTCGGCACTAACGCAGTGACGCTTGGGGTTGTCGTCGTTCCTTCGGGAAGGGCATCAGGTGTACCTCTGCCCCACTCACCCTAGCGTACCTGGGGAACCCTAGGACCAGTCTGGGCAGTAGCGTCGCCGTCATCGCTTTTCTTCTTAGAGGTGTTGCTTGATACGCGGCGCTTCAAAGTGCTAGGAGCGTGGTAGGAATTCTCCAGAGCGCAACGGTTGCGGACCATCTTTGTTTTCAATTGTTTTCCTTTTCTGATCTTGATTGTGTTGTTGCCCTAGAAGACTTATTGTATCGTGTGGATGTTATATTAATATAACAGGGCGCAAGCCTATTTCGATGAGTTTGGTAGGTTACGAAAGATTTGAACTTTCCTCCTGACAAAATGCATGCTCGCTTTGAACTTATGCTATCTCAAACGCCCCTGCATACGGACCGAATGTGTCCGTTGCGGTCCACGAAGGACAGATGCGAGGCCAAATGGTGTGCCTCATCTAGAACGGGCCACATTTTCTGTCTGTTTGGCCCGCATCTCTAGCCCAAATTTGGGTCCGGTTTGCGGTGGCCACGGACACTGCGCGTCCACGCGTGTCCGCTCTAGATCACGATGGGCCCGAATGTCAGCGACATGGGAGGCAAGGCGATGCGAGTCCATGCGGTCTTCTTAAATGATGACTCTTCGTCGTCCTCAAACCCACACACGTCCCCTAGTTCTCTCTCTCCCTCTCTCCCTCCAAGGACCATCGAAACCCTAGCTTGGTGCCCTAGCTCACAACCATGGCCAAAGGATACGGATGGTTCCACCCCGGGCGCAATGACCACAAGGCCACCGGCGGCCGCCACTTCGTCCACGAGGCCCAGAGGCCACCAGTTCGCAGAGTCCAGTGTGCCTCTGCCCTAACCTGACGTCCACCTTCCCCATGGGTGGCGTCTAAATCAAGCGCGGGTGCTGGTGCCCGCCATCCCCGCGCGCGGGCCTGATTGCTGGCGGGAGATCCTACGGCGGTGAGATAACTTGCTGCCCGATCTGAGGCGCGACCCGGCCTAACCCGTGGACTCTCCACTCTGGGGCTGCTGGTTCGAGGCGGAGCACGAGGAGCGGCGCACCAACATTGTGGCATACCTTAAAGACCTCAATGACGAGGACGTCGACCACGAGGCACATGAGGAGGCACACCAGGCAGCGCCGCCTCCACCGGTGGCCGTGAAGGAGGAGCTGGCGGAGTGGCTGCAACGACATCACTATGATGGCTTTGTCTTCCTCACGCTGCGCCCTGACCATCCTAATTGGGGGCAGTACGTCGGGGCAGCCAGGAACTACGTGGATCCCATCCCGTGGGTTCCGTCGCTGGCTCTAGAGGCCTACAACCAGGCCGTGAAGGAGGAGGACCCGCCAGAGGAGGACAACAATGGCAGCGGCAGCTACAAGCCGATGGAGGAGGCCATCTGTCGATCCATCCTCATCTCCGAGGCGAAGGACCGGGACAAGTCGATTGGCCTCGAGGAGCCATCTAGTTGTCGCAGCAGGTGGCCGCACCAGCGCCCCCTCCCCCCACATCCACCCGACAGCTGAGCAGCTGCCCCTCCCTCCTCCTCTGCCCGATGTGTGGCCACCGCCGCAGGTCTTCATTAACCTCGGCGACGAGGACTAGATGCCGGCGGCGACTAGAAGCTATCTCCCCCTTTGTTTTTCTTGTTTTGTTGGTTGTAAAATGGGCTCCTATATAGATTAAACATATGTGTTTTATTTTTTGGCGGGCTTTTTTGCGGAGGGGCATTGGGGCCGCTGCCACCCGCATACGGACGACAACTTGTTTTGTGTATGCGGACCGCTGCATAGAATGGACAATTTCGCGGGGGCATTGGAGATGGCCTTACGACATACTCCAACGGGGCGACGCAAACGGATGCTGCGCAACCATTTGCGTCCCCTGCGGTTGAAAAATGTGCCTGCACCCTGCTCCAGCGGGGGCGACGCATGGCCGTCCGCGGAGACGCAAACACGTCCCAAAAATGCGTCACGTTTCATTCTCTGCGGATGCTGCGTGGTCGCGCCAAGTTACCGCGTTGGTTGCATTCGGGTCCGCTGGGCAGTGACTAGGGAAGAAAAATATTTCCTCATTACTATTGATTGGCCAAAAGGACCATCTTTATATAAAGATGGTTAGTCGAGTTAACCTAAAATTACAACGGCCGTACCTACTCCCCGTCGCGCGGCCTACCACGGCCGGGGTTACTCGCAGTCGCGTGGCCTACTACTGGCCGCCAGAGGGGTTGTCGCCGTCGTTGAAGCGCGACCGCCTAACGCACTCGCGCCACGCACGCCGCCGATCGGACATCTCATCCTGCCGCCTGCAGCGTTCTAGGGCCTCGACCATAGAGGATCGAGTCCCAGTGGACTCTCTTCGTCGCCGCCTCCGTCGCCGCCATGTAGGCGTGGTAGCGTGTGCCCTGTCCCTAACCGATGTCGCTACCGCATCATCACTGGCGGAGATGGCATCCGCCAGCTCGCAGTTCTCCTGCTCGACCCGCGCGTGATCCGGTCCCCTCCGCGCGACCGAATCTAGGTCGGAGCACAGGTACGCCCGACTCATGGAGATTGCATGGCTGCGATCTTCCTCCTCCGCTGCCCGAGCATGACGACGAACGGCGTCCCCAGGTAGGCTCTCGAACGACGGGAGCAGAGCCTGCTGGTCGCTACCGAACTCAAAGCGGATGTGGTTGTCCTCATCCTCGTTGGTGATGTCGTGGATGACGACGTCCGCGGGTGGGGCCGCCGGCAACAGAGGAGCCGCCGCAAGGGCGGCACTAGCCGCCGCCATCTCCGCCCGCACCTTGGCGAGCTCGTCCTGGAGTTCCGCCACGGCCGCCGCCCCCGCTGACGCTCTAGCGCGCGCACTGCCACCTCCGCCTCCTCCTCCACAACTTCCGCCTCTGTCGCCTCCCGGTCCAGCTGGTCGGCCTGAAGGGCGTCGGCAGCGAGCTGCTCCTCGTCGAACGCATCCGTCGCGCGGAACTCGGTGAGGTCCGCATCATCCGTGTAGACTTGGCGGGCCATCTGAACAACACGAGCCCAGGTGCGGTTGTGCTCGGCCATGGATGGACCTAGGGTTTAGGTTGAGGTGTGCCCGTCACCCCCGTCGGCGTCCACCATATATAGGCACGACGGGGCGGGAAACGGCGTTCGCGCGCAGATAGTTTCCCGCGCGCGTGAAATGCCGGTGAAACGCGCCAATCTATTGGCGCACGCGGGAACCGGTAATCGGCGGTGGCATGCCTCGACGGGACTTTAAACCGCCATTACCAACCTTGATGGTGTCAGTGCTAAAAAAATGGGTCCGCACCGCTGAAATACCCCCGACGCAAACGGTCATCTCAGGTTGTATGGCGTCCGCAGGCCGACGCAAATCGGACGCGCTCGGATCTGAACTGACTGAAGGACACATGCGCCAGTAAACCATCAGTACAAACACACATAGGAGTACAGACCGATACAGTCGCACACTGCTGCTGCCTGCATCTTTGTTTGATACTCCTATCTGACAAGAAGCTGCCCATGGGGAAGCCATGTCTCAGCTCTCGACGCTAAAATAACGGCACAGGAAAAGCTAAGCAGAAGAAGAAAACAGGATTCATCAAATGGGGACCGGCTCTAAACTGAAGAGAGAAAGCAAAACTGGGTTGCTGCCGGCATGGACGGATGGTTCATCTAGAAGATCTTCTACTGGGGTGGGCGCGACCGCTTGTTGTACCCCTTGGCGGCGTCGGTGGCCCTGGCGGCGGGGGTGCCCTTGGCGAAGGCGGCCGAGAGGTCGCAGTAGAGGCTGCCGACGCGCGCGATGTTGCTGTTGAGCTCGCGGATGAGGGCCACGTTGCGGTTCAGGTCGCCGTCCTCGCCGGACTCCTGGTTCTGCTTGATCTCCTGGATCAGCATCTGGTTGTGCTCCAGGATCTCCTGCACCTGCCCGAAGCATCGCTCAAACGCCTGCACCGCCTTCCCGTTCTCGGCTCCTCCCCCGTTTGGAACCGCCTCCCCGCCGCCGCCGCTGCCGCTGCCGTTCTCCATCCCGGCCTGCCTCTCTGCCTCGCCCTGATCTAGTTCGGCGTGGGGGGTCGTCACGAGGAGAACGAGAGTGAGAGACACGAGGTGGAGGAGAATTTATCGTCGTGCTCGGGATGCGTGCTGCAACGGGTCCTGAGATCTTTTGACGGGGTGAAACGGGGTGAGCGGCCCGGCTCATCTCTCTAAGCCTCGTTCGTCAGGCAAGGATAGAAGTGTATGATCTGAAGTGTTTCGGGTGAAGACAAGTGTTTTGGGTGGTATCGCATGAACTCTCTAGCTTTTCAGGGCGATGTAGCTATCGGGAGGGAGCAAAAACTCGAACTGTAAACCCGGTCTGTAGCTTCCTCTTCGGAATGGCCCGCAGCAGCTCGTAGAGCTCGGATCACGAGCCCACAACAGGCCACGCCTGCAGTAAAGTTCGTCCTCATTTTGATCGCGAGAAAAAACACGAGGGGGAGCTAGCGTTTTTATTCACACGTGTATCGGTAGGTCTTGTACAAATACCTGGG